>NW_027527386.1:1255078-1255254 GCF_008692635.1 Crocuta crocuta
TCTCCCCCCCGCCCCCCAGCTCCGGGAGGAAGCGACTAAGCCAGACAAGGCCAAGAACGCACGGACAATGCGGCCGCGCTCGGGCCGCCGCGCCGAGCCAGGGATTCTCAGGCGTGAATGTGGCGGCCGTGGTGGAACGTGGGGCCGAGGACTGAAAGGAAGCGCCTCGGGGCAAA
>NW_027527386.1:1255337-1280362 GCF_008692635.1 Crocuta crocuta
CCGGCTGGGGGGGGGGCCCGGCTCTGCTCTCACCCTGCATGTCCCCGGCTGGGCCAGGCCCCGGGCCCCGGCAGCCAGGGGGACAGAGGCCACCTTCCTTGCCCTGGCGTGACTGACCTTCTAACCGACTGTGTGGCCCTCATGACCTCGCGGCTCTGGGCCTCGGTTTTCCACACCGGAAAACGGGCTGCTGTCTGTGCCCTCTCCGCAGGGGTTAACACCCAAGCCCCCCCAGAAAAGCAGAATCAGCGACCCTAAACAGCTGGCATCAGGCCGCCCCCCCACCTCAGCCCTGCTGACAGCGGGACCGGGTCATTCTCTGGGGGGGGGGCGCCATCGTCCTGGGGTTATCCGACTCCCCTCCCCACCCCACCCCGTGCCGGGAGCTCCCTCAACCCAGTTGTGACAACTACAAATATCTCCCCTGAGGGGGTGGGGGGAACAGACACCCCCGCCCCCCCCGAAGAACCCCGGCTTCACATTGTTATTGAGCCCCCGTGTGCCCTCGGGGTGTAAACACGCTCAGGCTCAGGCCTGGGCTGGGCTGGTCCGCTGCATTTTACACCCCAAACAGCAAAATTGTCAAGTTGTAAGAATGAGGGTCCCTGTCCCCGGGGGCAGGCCCGGCACCCACATCGCAGTGTCTGCCCCACACCTCGCCCTCGCGGCGGCTGCGGGGTGGCCCAGGCTCCGATGGGGGTCCCGGTCACAGGCTGGGGACCCGTCGGGACAAAGTCATGGAGTGGGGGGGTCTGGTCCTGCAGACGGTGAGCTGCGGGCAGGGTGGGGGGGCTGTTTGAGAGCCTGACGCCTGAGATCCAGGGGGTCCCTGGCTCCTCCCACTCCAGCGCAGGAACTCTTCATTCATTCATTCATTCGTTCATTCATTCATTCCTTCTTTACCTCCTCAGTGAGCCGAACTGTCCTGGGCACTGCGGACACCAGCAGTCTGGGTGCGGGTGGGGGTGGGGGGTAGAGGGGCACGTGGCTGGACAGTGACAACAGGGGCGCTGAAGGCCATGACCCGGGGCAGGAACGCAGCCCAGTTGCCCAGAGCAGAGCTCTGAGCCTGGAGGTCAGGGAGGGGCTTCTGCATCGAGTCTGGAGGAGTGAGGAGGGGTTAGCTGGGTGAAGATGCTGGTCAGATTTGATTTTATTTTTTTTTAAAAAATTTTAAATGTTTATTTATTTTTGAGAGAGAGCGTGAGCAGGGGAGGGTCGGAGAGAGAGGGAAACAGAATCTGAAGCAGCTCCAGGCTCTGATCTGTCAGCACAGAGCCCGATGTGGGGCTCGAACCCACGAACCGTGAGATCATGACCTGAGCCCAAGTCAGACGCTTAACCAACTGACCCCCCCGGGCGCCCTAAATGCTGGTCAGATTTTAGGAGCTCTTTGGGGAGCGGGGGATGGGAAGGCTCGGAACTGGAAGGTGGGGAGGCCGGGAGGAGGCAGAGGCCAGGACCCGGAGGCGAGGGTGGGACGCGGGGTCTGCAGCTGGGGCAAAGGTCAGGGTGTCCCTGGGAGGGGGGCAGGTTAGGGGGACGCTGAGGTCCGATGCCCTGACAGGGGTCCCCCCAGGTCTGGGTGCCGCGTCGGGGAGCCATGCAAATGGGGGCCGAGCAGGCCGACAGCCTCGGTGACGGGCCTTTATTAGCTCGAGAGCCTTGTGGGTTTAAAATAGCATCGTGAAGGCAACAAAAGCAATTTGCCTTCTGAATTTTCATTCTGAACGGATGATCTGCTTTTAATCAAGCAAGGCGTCCCAAAATGCTCTTAATTACCCAGAGTCAAGGGCTCGGCAGTAATTTCGATGTCGACTTTCAGGCGGGCGTGATTTGGTTTTCACAAGGCAGGTCCTGGGGAAGGGTGGCTGGCAGGGAAGGTGTCGGGGTGGCCCTCGGAGCAGGAGGAGGCAGGCAGGGGGCGGGGCCGGNGAGTCACCATCCCTTGAGGAGCCTCAGTTTCCCCTTGGAAAAATGCGGAGAGTGCAGGGCAGGCAGGGTGAGGGTAGGGCGAGCCGGTGCCTGAAACTTTTAGCATCAGATCAGACACTTCATTCATTCATTCAGCCAATTCATCCGCCCGTTTCGGGTCCAGAAACTGCAGCGACCGAGGCAAGCGGGGTCCGGCCTTCCGGGTCGGCGGAAGACATGGCCACGAAACAACGGCCACGCCGCGGGTCGCGATCTGCAGGCCTGCGACTGTCACGCTGCAACGTCCCTGCGATCGGCCGTGTGGTCTTGGCCCGGCCGCGGGGCTTGTCTCTTCCTTAGCGGGGTGCGAAACAGGCGAGTTTTCCGGGCCTGGGGTGTAGCCGTCAGCAGGGCCCTGGGAGGCTGTGTTCAAAGGCGAGTGGAGCCGTGGAGGCGGGACAGCGAAAGAATGGTGTTTCGAGACACTGCCTCGAGCCCAGGAATCGTGGAGCCCCCCTCCCGCCCCCCGAGAGTCCGCGCGTGGGGACATCATGTCCGCCGCAGCCCGTCGACCTCAGGTGATGAGAAGGCACTTAGAAGAAAACGACCAGCGTTCAGGGACTCTCTGAGGACGGAGTTCTGGGTACCGTGACCCTGGTGAGCTCGTGGAAAGAGCTGGAAGCACTGGGCGGTGAGTCCGTGAGGCTACCCTGGGGAAGGTAGTTTGGCTGATTTAAACTCCAACAGGCAGACGGGGCGCCTGGGTGGCTCAGCCGGTGAAGCATCTGACTCTTGGACTTCAGCTCAGGTCATGATCTCACGGTTCGTGGGTTCCGGCCCCACATCGGGCTCTCTGTTCACAGTGTGGAGCCTGCTTGGGATTCTGTCTCCTTCTCTGTCCCTCCCCTGCTTGCTATCTCTCTCAAAAATAGGGGAAAAAAACCTTAGAAAAAGAAAATTGTGGTCTCTGCGGCACACAAAAAGAGCCCTGGAGGGCCTGTAAGTGGCAGGAAAGGTTCTGGAATGACACAGCCCTTCCCCGGCAGGTGTGCCAGAACGGGGCATCCACCCAAACAACCAGTCTCCGAAGCCGCGATCTGCAGGCTCGTGCAACAGTCAGCTACAGCCACGTGACAAGCACCCACCACGATCTTTGGCACAACAGCAAACACTTGCTGCATCCTCGCAGACTCAGGCCAGCCGGACTCCGTTCTAACCTGTGAGTTGTGTCCAGATCTTGTCCGTGCGTTTCTGATCCTCCTCGGATTAGTGGCTCCTTGAGGTGTATCTGTCTCACGGGTAAAGTCAGGAGCGCAGAGGGCATGCAGAAGCGCATGGTTCCTCTTAGGGGCCAGGCTCAGAACTGTCACGCCATCACCTCTGCACATATTGCCTTGGCCAAAGCAAGTCACATGGCTGGGGCTGACATCCGTGGGGCAGGGAAGTATTTTCTCCCCCGCTGAGTCTGGGAAGAGGTTGAATGAGATTTGTCAAACGAGGTCACCTTCCAGATCCCAGAAGGTGGGAGATAACGAAGCGCTTGGTGAAAGCATTGTTTGTTATGATGCGTAACCACACGAATAAAATCCCAGGTTGTAAGTGACAAGTCCAGGTGTACGTGAGTTTCAGGCATGGCTGGATCCAGGAGCTCATTGCTCTCTGTGTCTCTTCTCAGCTTTCTCTGCGTTGCTCTGTTCTCAGGCTCCATGTAGACACCTAACAAGATGCCCGAAACAATGATACCCTCATATCAGCACAGGTGCTCGGCAGGAAGGGCCTACATTGTTTTTATTTTTTTAATGTTTATTTATTTTTGAGAGAGAGAGACAGAGACAGAGTGCAATCAGAGCAGGGGCAGAGAGAAGCACAGAATCTGAAGCAGGCTGCAGGTTCTGAGCTGTCAGCACAACGCGGATATGGGCCAACCATGAATTCGACCCCAGGTCTGTCCATACAGTGCTCTCAGCTCGGCACCAGAGCTGGCCCTCCCCAACGCGGGGCTCGAACCCACAAATCGTGAGATCACGCACTGAGCTGAAGTCAGATGCTCAACTGCCTGAGCCCCCAGGCACCCCAGGAAGGGTGTGCATTGTAACACTCCATTCGCAGGTGTCACATCTCTCCGGCGGCATGTGACAAAGAAACAGCAAACTTCATTACTTGATTGATAGGTAAAATGAGCAAATTACAGCCTGCCTTCCTCATTGCTCCCCTCACACTGCCAGTCCTGGCGAGCAGTTCATCTTCTGCAAAAGAGGCTTTCGTCTCCCAGTGCTACTCACACAGCCCCCCTTCCCTAAGGGGGGACGGTCAGATTATACAATCCAATGCCAAGGCTCCCAGGGGCCGGGTCTGAGCCCTCTGGATAGATTCCTGACCCTGCAGTCCCTTCTCAGACCCGCCCGCAAATGCATTTCCTCAAAGCCGAGTTCTGTCTGAGTTCAGAACGCGAGCCCCTTGGCCGAGGTCAGAAAAGCAGGGCAGCGGCCGGCATGGAGTTTGTTTAATTGATTCGTTCTTAATTGGCTGTCTTCCCGGATGGTCCGGAGGAGGCTTGTGTTGGGCTCTTGGTAACCACCCACTTCCTCCCCAGCTTGGGGCGGGAGGGAGAGAAAAAGCTAGAGCCAGGCACCCCCGGCCCTGAGTGCCTAGGGGAGGGCCAGCTCTGGTGCCGAGCTGAGGGCACTGTATGGACAGACCTGGGGTCGAATCCACGCTTGGCCCATATCCACTGAGTCCGTAGCCAAGCCACGTAACCCTTCGTGCCTCAGTTTCCCTGTCCGTATAAAACAAAAAGAGAACAGCGTCTGACTTATAGAGCTGTTATAAAGAGTTAATATATGAACAGCATGGGGCGCCTGGGTGGCTTAGTCGGTTAAGCGTCCGACTTTCGTTTAGGTCATGATCTCGCGGTTCGTGGGTTCGAGCCCCGCGTCGGGCTCTGTGCTGACTACCAGCCCAGAGCCTGGAGCCTGTTTCAGAGTCTGTGTCTCCCTCTCTCTCTACCCTCCCCTGCTCACGCTGTCTCTCTCTCTCTCTCTCCTAGAAATAAATAATTAAAAAAATATTAAAAAAAAATATATGAACAGCAGGCGCCACCAAACTTCTGTAAAGGGCCAGAAAGTCCCAGTTCTGCAGGCCATACACTCCATTCTGCCATCACGTAACAGCCCATAAATGATATGCAAACGAGCAGGTGTGGCTGTGTGCTGATAAAACCTTATTCATGGACCCTGAAATTTGAATTTCATATTATTTTTGTGTGACCCAAGATGTTATTCTTTGATTTTTCTTCCCCCACTATTTAAAAATGTGGGAAAAAAAAAACAGGTGGGAGACTGTATTTGACCTTGAGCTGACCCTGATGTAACAGTAGCACTTAGCACAAGAAAGTGCTCAACAAATATCACTATTACTGTTATTGTTGTTGCTGTTGTTAGTCCTGAGATCATAAAGAGGGGCTCAGAGTTAGGGAACGAGAACAAGGAAAGAGCTCAGGGGTGCCCGGGGGGCTCAGTCAGTTGAGGGTCCGATTTCGGCCCTGGTCATGATCTCACAGTTTGTGGGTTCGAGCCCCGCGTCAGGCTCTGTGCTCACAGCTCGGAGCCTGGAGCCTGGTTCGGGTTTTGTGTCTCTCTCCTCTAGGAAACCCTTCTTGACCCCCAGGGTGAATCAGACCTTCTCTGGGCTCTCCCCCATCCCCAGGTCCTGGGCCTCCAGCTCAGCAGATGTCACGTTAGGCAGGGAATATCAGCGCTAGAACAAAAGCACTCAAGTCTGTGTCCTCTCTGGCCAGAGAAGGGTGGAAAAATAGGGACTAACAAAAATAAGTTGGGATGTAATGTCTTTCTCCCAATTCCCAATCACTCTTACCTTCCGCTTCTCTCTCCTCCTCTTTTTTTCTTCCTTCCATCCCTGAAACCCCTCGGGGCCCAGAGCCATTGGCAGCAGTCTCTCCCTTTGCAGACAGATCCTAAGGTGGCTCTTCTGACTCCTGCCTCGTGGTGTCCACACTTTTACGTGACTCCCTCCCCCTGTGTGTGGGTGGGACTTGTGACCTGCTTCTAACCAATAGAACACAGCAGAGGTGATAGGATGCCATATCCGCCAAATGTTACCTTATAGGAGACTCTGTCTTGGAGCAGACCTGACACTCTTGTCCTTTCTTACTGGCAAGCGGTTCTGCTGGGAACAGTCCATGAAGAGGGCCATGTGGCAAGGAGCTGGGTGGCTTCCGGAAGCTGAGGACAACATCCAGCCGACAGTCGGAAAGAGGCCAGGGACATCAGGCTTACGGCATCGGAAAGCGATCCTGCCAACGACCCGAGGGAGCTGAGGAGCAGACCCTTCCCCGATGAGACTGTTGTCCTGACACTGCAGTTGTACTGACACTGCAGCCTTGTGAGACCCTGAAGCAGGGGACCCCGCGAGGTCATGCCTGGATTCCCCACCCGCAGAAATGGAGATCATAAATGTGTTGTTTGAAGTTGCTGTGGGGCGCTCAAGTCGGTTAAGTGTCCGACGTCAGCTCAGGTCATGATCTTGTAGTCCAGGAGTTCGAGCCCCACGTTGGGCTCTGTGCTGACAACTCGGATCCTGGAGCCTGCTTCAGATCCTGTGTCTCCCTCTCTCTCTCTTCTCCTCTCTTGCTTATGCTCTGGTCTCTCTCTCTCTCTCAAAAATAAACATTAAAAAACATTTGAAGTTGTTATGTTTCAGGTAATTTGTCACACAGCAGTAGCTAACTGATACATCACCACATAACCATTCCGTTCAGAGCTCTTCTACAGCTCAGGTAACATGCATGGAGATACGGATCCCCCCACCCAACGTCCTTAGGCACCCAAATGAGGCCCAAGTCTGCGGGGTGGGGTGGGGCTGTGCTGGGGGCTCTCATAGGCAGGGCTGGGCAATAATGGTCAGAGAAGGGTGGCCAGGGACGCAGTGGCTGTCATCCCCGCGCCTGGGGGATCCAGGCTACTTGTCCTGGGAAGGGGAAATAAAATTCCACTGTCTTCAAAGCCCTTGGACTGTGTCCATGCTGGACAGGTTATAGTGTGAGATGCTAGTAGGTGGAGGTGGCTTCTAAGACACCGTTTGTTGGCTCAGATGGGGTATTACATACACAAAGAAAGGGAACATATATTCTCTTCAATTCTCTTTCAATCCTTCTAAAACTTTTTTAGAAATTCTTTTTAATGCTTATTTATTATTTTGATAGAGAGAGAGCAAGCGAGGGAGGGGCAGAGAAAGAGGGAGACACAGAATCTGTGATCATGGTATCTCCCCTGCAGGGTAAGTATAGGGAGACACAGAATCCGAAGCAGGCTCCAGGCTCTGAGCTGTCAGCACAGAGCCCGACACAGGGCTTGAACCGACAAACCGTGAGATCGTGACCTGAGCCGAAGTCGGATGCTTAACTGACTGAGCTGCCCAGGTGTCCCTCTCTTTCAGTCCTTCTAGAAGCACACTGTCCCATACGGTACAGTAGCTACATGTGGCTCTTTAAATTTAAATTAATTAAAACTGTAGGAAGTCTGGGGCACCTGGATGGCTCAGTTGGTTAAGCAATAGACTCTCGATTTAGGCTCAGTTCATGATTTTGTGGTTCACGAGATCAAGCCCCATGTCAGGCTCTGGGCCGACAGTGTGGATCCTGCGTGGGATGCTCTCTGTCTCTGCCCTTCCCCAACTGGAGCTCACACGCTCTCTTTCTCTCTCAAAATAAATAAATGAACATTAAAAAACCAAGTCAAATTCGATTGAAAGCAGGGACTCGGCCAGATATCTGTACACCCGCTGCCGGCAGCAGGATGCTCACGATGGCCAGAAGGTGGACACAACCCAAGTGTCCATCGGCAGAGTGGTCCATCCACACAATGGAATGTTAGCCTTAAGAAGGACGGAAATCCTGACACATGTTACAACGTGCATGAACTTGAGGACATCATCGTCGTTGAAATAAGCCAGACACAGAAGGACACGTCCTGCGTGACCCCACTCGCAAGAAGTCCCCAGAGGAATCCTGTTTGCAGAGACAGAGCATGGATGGAGGGAGCCGGGGTTGGGGCCGGGGGCGGGGAGTCCGTGCCTCATGGGGACAGAGTCTCAGTCTGGGGAGATGGAAGGTTCTGGAGACCGATGGTGGGGCAGCTGCACGACAGTGTGGGTGTCCTTGGTGCCGCTGAGCTGTGCGCCTACAAGTGGTTGAAATGGTGAATCTTTAATGTATTTTATCACAGTTTTTTAAGAGGTGGGGAGGGGCAGAGGGAGAGAGGGCGGGTGGCTGGGGAATCCCAAGCTGGCTCCACACCCAGCTCAGAGCCTGCTGCGGAGCTTGATCTCATAACCGTGAGCCCCTGACTTGAGATGAAGTCAAAAGTCGGAAACTTAACTGACTGAGCCCCGCAGGCGCTCTTTTATGACAATTTTTAAAAACTAATGGGAAAGTTAAATAATTCTGAACGGCAGCTACAAGTTCGCTCTTGACACCGTTTAAGTGCTCAGAAGCCCGATGGCTTCCGTGTTGGCCAGAACAGATACACGGCATTCCTATTATTTCAGAAAGTCCATCAGGAGCGTTCTAACGCCTCTTCACGTGCGCTAATGTTCCTTCTAAAGAGAGGGGAGGCCTTGGTCTCACAGCGTGGGGGTCCCGGGAAATGGGGGGATTTAGTAGCTGGGTTTTTCCACTGTGGATCTCCGAATTGTTCTCCTCACAACCGCCAGAGGGCGCCCCATGAGCTCCCGAGTCCTGTCCCTCCCTCCTCTGCGCACAGCCCTCCTGGGCTCCCACCTTCCTCCGTTAAAAGCTGAAGTCCTGGGGCGCCTGGGTGGCTTAGTCGGTTAAGCGTCCGACTTTCGCTTGGGTCGTGATCTCGCGGTTCGTGGGTTCGAGCCCCGCGTCGGGCTCTGTGCTGACTGCCAGCTCAGAGCCTGGAGCCTGCTTCAGAGTCTGTGTCTCCCTCTCTGTCTCTGACCCACCCCTGTTCACGCTGTCTATCTCTCTCTCTCTCCTAGAAATAAATAAAAATTAAAAAAAAAAAAAAGCTGAAGTCCTCTCATGGGCACCTGGGTTAAGCGTCCGACTTCGTCTCAGGTCGTGATCTCATAGTTCGTGGATTTGAGCCCTGCGTCAGGCTCTGTGCTGACAGCTTGGAACCTGCAATCTGCTTTAGGTTCTGTGTCTCTCTCTCTCTCTCTCTCTCTGATCCGCCCCTGCTCGCGCTCTCTCTCAGAATAAATAAAACATTTAAAAAAAATTTTTTTTAAGAAAGCTGAAGTCCNCCCCAACATGGTAGCAGGGTCCTGCCCCAGGACCTTTGCATTGGCTGTTCCCACTGCTGGCAAGCTCTTCTTCCCTCTTTTGCTTCCTTTGTGTTACTCGCACAAATGTCTCTGCAGTGAAACTCTCGCTTTTATCCTAATTAAAAATTGCAAACCCTGCCCTGGACTCAGGATTTGGAGCCCTGACTCCAGAGAAGGGCATGGCGTTCGGGATCTGGGACTCCCTGAGCAGTGCTGCTGGACGGGGGTCTGGAATGCCCCTGCCTGCCCACGACCTTGTCCTCAGCCTGGCCTGTCCCCAGCTCGCTCTGTCCCCTCCCTCCAGGAGCTCAGAAATTCACCCGGTGCACAGACGCCAGACGGGAAAATTAATTGGGCCTTGCTGGGGCTGCTCTCTCCGCTCCCCGTCAATAACAGCCGTAAAGCGGGATTTATGCGGCGGTGCTGGCTCCGGATGGAAACTGGGGGGAGGGGCGAGGTTCTAGAAAAGTCGGTCCTTTGCCATGAGAACAGGCAGCAGCTGGGACTCCAGGACCAGAGCCATCTTCCCGTGGCCTTTCTAGAGGTCGGAACTTTCCTGGGGCTGGGTGGGTGGGGAGAAGGAAGACGCCCCCGGGGGGTGGGGCAATCCTGGACAGGAGTCACTTATCTAATTACACGCCACGTGGCGAAGAAGCACCTACGTGTGCCAGGCCTTGTCCAAAGTGTTTTTGGAACATTAACTGTCCTAATGGGGAGGTGGAGATTTATGGTTTTCTATTTTAACCAACAGGGAAACTGCTGCACAGAGAGGTTAAGCAACTTGCTTCAGGTTGCACAGCTGTGCCGCCACACTCACCCCTGGCTCAGGGGCCTGTGGGGACCAGGATGTGACAGGGACAATGGAGGCAGTCGAAGAAGGGGACGCCAAGAATACCCCATCTCCTGGGCTCCACATCGGCACAGACTGATTTAATTGAGGGCTGCCGGACACACCTGAGCTGTTGGTCGGACCCTGCTTGAAGCCCTTGCATGTGCTGATCCCTCAGCCTCTCTTGTCTTTCCTCCCCTCTCTCGTCTGGGAAGGAGCTCGTCCAGGCTTCTCTGGGGGAGTAAAGTACGGTCTGGCTTCAATTCTTGGCTCTGCTGTGTGACCTTGGGGATGTGTCTTCCCTTCTCTGGGCTCCACTTCTGAATCTGAAAAATGGGGATCACAATAATCATTGTGCAGGCACGCGGCGCCGGCGGATAGGAGCGCATCTGGCTCTGGCCGAGTGCTCAGTGAGCAGCCACCGTTTGCACGACTGTTCTTACTGTTTTTCTGTCGCCCTCCAAGCGCAGAGAGGGCTCCGGCAGCTCAGGCAGCTGCGCCCCCCTCTCCCGGGAGCCCTTCCTGCCGTCCCCGGACCACATCCAGCGGCCTCCTTTTCCTGCAGGCACCGCGGGGACGGTTTTGATGGACATGTTTTTTGCACAGGAAAAAGCTGGAGCGATTGTATTTTGCCAAAAGTGTCAGCCGGAGAGAAAATATTTCCCGCATCCCTAGCGAGTGTTGACGTGCGAGAGCTAGTGCGGTGGGAGGGGGTGGGGGGGTCCGCACAACAGGGGCCAGCTGTCCCCCACCCCCAGCCCAGCAGACCTTTCGGCCTCCAGCCTCCTCTCCCCCTTCACCGGGGCCCAGGCCCAGCTCCCCAGCCCCTCCTCTCTGGCCTCTACCTGGCTTCTCCCCTTAGCCAGCCGCACAAGGGGGGGCCAGACACCCCCACCTTGGAGCTGTGGTTTGCAAAATGAGGAGTCTGCCTGGAGAACAGGGTGCGTGGCAAGAGAAAGCCAGGCAGCAAGGACAGCTTGTGCAAATGCCCTGGGGCAGGAGCGTGCCTGACAAGGAGGAGAAACAGTGAGGAGCTCACGTGGCTGGAGCAGAGGGAGGAGACGGGCAGGTCATGCAGGGCCGTAGGGAGGATTTCGGGGTTTGTTCCCGGGGCCCTAGGGGAGCCCTGGGAGGATTTGGAGGAGGGGAGGAGAGCATGGTGCAAGCATTTGGGGACAGTCGGAGATGTCTGCGGCATTCAGTGAACCTCAAAGTAAACCAAACTTGCCCTCTACCCGCATTCTACAGCCACAGAGAGACCTGTTCACCTGTGACATGCAAATAACTGGAAACCACCAGAAATAAGCCCACCACCAGGTGGGGGTGGGGCGGCCCCTGCTACCTGCATAAAGGGGAAGCGTGACGCGAGCAGATACACCGTAAAGTTTGGGGTCGGCTCTGTGAACCAGTGTGGACTGATGACTGGGGTCCGTGGGCCAGGGCAAGAGGAAGCTGCAGAACAATGACATGGCAGGAGAAAGTTCTGGAAGCATTTGCACCAGCTTGTCAGTGGGTTTGCCCAACGCAAGGGGGTTTTTGCGGCAGTTTTATTTTGTTTGGTTTCACTATTCCTTTTTATTTTCTTAATCCAGGTGAAATTCACAAAGGTACCGGGAAATTAACCGGAACAGGAAATTAACCAGTCCAGTGGGATACATCAGCCCTACTTCTCTCTAGTTCCAAACCACTTTCATCACCCCAAAAGGAAACTCAGGACCCACAAATATCACTTCTTTTACATAGGTTTATTTTTTAAGTAGGCTCCACATCTAGTGTAGAACCCAGTGCGGGGTTTGAACTCACGACCCTGAGATCAAGACCTGTGCAAGGACCAGGAGTTGGATCTTTAACCGGCCGAGCCACCGAGGCGCTCCACTTTTTTACGTTTTTTATTTTTATTTTTAAAAGTTTATTTATTTATTTAGAGAGACAGAGCACAGGCGAGTGAAGTCGGGGCAGAGAGGGAGAGAGAGAGAGAGAGAGAGAATCCTAACCAGAGCGCTGTCAGCACAGAGCCCAACACAGGGCTCGACCTCACGAGCCACGAGATCATGACCTGAGCCAAAACCACGAGTTGGACACTTAACTGACTAAACCACGCAGGCACCCCCTTTTTACATTTTAAAATAATTTTCTAGTGTGGTGAAATATACATAAATTATACCATTGGTGGCATTTAGTACGTTCACACATTGTGCAATTACCACCTCTATCTAGTTCTAGAACAGTCCATCACACCAAGNGAGGAGCCTGTTCTGGACGTTTCACACACGGGGACTGGACTCACACACGCGTGGCCTCTCGTGTCTGGTTCCCTCCCTGAGCGTCGTGTGTTCAGAGTCCGTCCGTGGGGTGGCGGGTGTGGACGCCTCGCTCCTGTTTGCGGCTAAATAATATTCCAGTGTGTGATGGACCGTGTTTCTGTATCCGGTCATCAGTAGATGGACATTCAGGTTGCTTGGTGTAAATGATGCTGCCGTGAGCATCCGTGTGCAAGGCTGGGTGTGTCCCCAGGAGCGGAATTGCTGGGTCATATGGTAATTTGACGGGTAACTTACCGAGGAGCCGCCAAACTAGTATTAACACTTTTAAACCAGAGGAGGGCTCCCGGGTCAGCGTGAGGGGTGCTGATGCTTCTCAACCGGCTGAGCGGGCTCTGGGGGACCGAGGTCCCTGCCTCAATGAAAGGGGGTGGTACCTCTCAACACCAGCCTGTTGTTGTCACGAGAAAATGTGGGATCAGCGTGGCCAGATTTTGTCATTCCTTTTTTTTAGATAGAGAGAGCACAAGTGGGGAAGAAGCAGAGACAGAGGGAGACACAGAATCCGAAGCAGGCTCCGGGCTCTGAGCTGTCAGCACAGAGCCCGACGTGGGGCTTGAACCCACAAACCGTGGGATCATGACCTGAGCCGAAGCCGGACACTTGAATTGACTGAGCCCCCCAGGCGCCCCTCAATTTCGTCATCCTTCACAGCAGGCCCCGATTCTTGCACGAAACTTCCAGGTCGGAGATTGCCAACTAATTTTAAAACCCAGACGAAAGCTCTGATCTGAGGAGACACATCTGGGAGCCTTGTCTCTGTGTTTTCTCCTCTCCTTACACGGACACCAGTCAGTGGATTCAGGGCTCACTCTGGACGCAGAGGATTCCATGCGGGACCCCTAACTAATGACATCTGCAGACCCCATGTGCGAAGAGGGTCATATTCCGGGCCTGAATTTGGGTGGAAAGGTGCCGTATCCACGGGTTCCAAGGATTTGGGCAAAGACATCTTTTCGGGAATATTTTTCTGCCTCCCTTGCTGAAAGCCTTCCCATGGCTCCCCATGGCCTTCAACTAAAACCAAAACTCCTCCCTGGGGCCCCCAGGGCTCTGCGTCATCAGGATCCGAGCCCTTCTCCCGTGTCCCCTCCCATCTCATTCCATCTTGAGGCTTCGCCACACAGTCCAAGCTTGTTCCTGCCTCAGTGCCTTTGCTCTGGCTGTGCCCTCTGCCTGGTGTGCCCTTTCCTACCCTAGATCTTTCTACGGTGGCCTCCTGCCCACCTGGAGCCCAAAGCACACCTCTTTAGAGGTTTCTTCCCAGACCGCCTGTGCTAAATCTGCCCCCTCCTCCAGTTTGATCGACTGATAGAAAGCTGTTGGGAGAAGGAGGCACCTGCAGTGACCCCCATGGTCAGCCCTCCCCAAAGTGGCCACCAGAGGGTGCCCATGAGCACTCGAGTCAGGTCACCTCTCCCCCTCCTCTGCCAGCAGCCCTCCAGGGCTCCCACCTTCCTGGGGGAAAAGCCCAAGTTTCCCCTGCAGTCCCCATGGCTCTACAAGACCTGCTCCTGTCCCCGGCCTGCCCGCCCCCCCTGTCCCCTTCCTGCCCTCCCCTCCCCGCTCTCTCCCCTTTATTCACACTGCTTCTGCCACACTGGCCTCCTTGCTGTTTCGGCAACACACCAGACCCACTTCTGCCCCAGGACCTTTGCATGGGTGGGCCCTCTGCCTGCAACGCCCTTCCTCCTGATACTCACCTGGCTCCTTTTCTGACCTCCCTCAGGTGTCTGCTCAGATGTCCCCTCTTCAGTGCGGCCTCATCCCCTCTCCCTGCTCCCCTTTCCCCGTAGCATTTATTACCAGCACATCACACAACCATTTATAGTGTTTCCTGCTCGTTGCGCATCCTCCCCACAGGACATGAGCCCCAAGAAGGCAGGCCCAGGTCTGTCTCAGGCTGCTTGTTTGCAGCCCCCCAGCCCAGGGGGACCCAGAGGAATACGCATGTGACCAGGACGACTTACTGTCTGTCCTCGGAGCCTCAGTTTGCACAGCCGTCTAGTGAGGCCCCGATCTGTCCCTCCTTGGGGCGGCGAGAGTCCCTAGCTGTCCCTATGTCTGCAGAAGCACTTGGCCCGCTGGGCTCTGCAAACAGCGACTGCCTGCCTCTCGCGCCCTCTCGCGCCCTCCATCCATCACTCAGACCCGGAGTGGGAGGGGACAGTCCTGCAGACGCCACGGGCTCAGGCTGTGGCATTGCAGCCAAGACACTGTCACATTTGTTAAATTGCAGGCAGGCAGCTCGCGCGGCTACAGGGCCCGGGACAGGCAGGGACTCGACTGGGAGTGCGCGGAGCCCCTCTTGAGACTGAGGGCTGGAGCCCTCCCTGCCCCCTCACGGGGCATCAGTTTCCCCATCAGCACAAAGAAGAGGCGCTGAGATCGCTGAGGTGTCTCTGAGTTCCCTTGTCCCCGTCCTGCACCGAGTGCCTGTGAGCCTCCGCATGTAAAGTGCAAGGACGGGGGAAGAAGTGGCGTCTGGGCTCGGGGCGGGCGCAAGAGCTGCGCGGTCTCCTTTGCTGTTCCATTTCCAGCCCCCGGGACGGGGCCCGGAGCTCAACAAACAGCACTCATCCCTCCCTCGCCGTAGCGACAATGACTGCACCTCAAATGTGGTATTTTGTTGCACTCTGAGGACTTTATAAGAATTTTAGATCTAATTTAGGCCTCACAGCCGCCCTGGGACATAGAGAGCTGTCATCCTCTCCATTTTGCACACGGGGAACCCAAGACCCAGAGAGGGGAAGGTACTAACTTCAAGGTTACACAGCCGAGGAGCTGAGGGGGCTCAGCTGGCCCGGGGTCTCTCTGCTCCCGTCTGCACGCTGACCTGTCACACTCGGAACCCCAGGGAACGTCTGTCGCGTGAAGACATGCACGTGGACCGGCCCTTTGCGAAGGGGGAGGGGGCTCTTGGCCATTTTCCCTAACGACACGGGGCCGCCAGTTTTCCCCAAGAGCAAGGTCACGGCCCAGGCGCCCTGCTTCCTCTTCCATCCTCCCAGCACTGCGGCCGCCTTGCGCAGAGGCAGGTGGGGGGAGCTGAGCCCTTCAGGGGGCCCTAAGAAGGGTCCCCGTTCCCTGGAGCACCCCTGGTGGGGGTGGGGAAGGAAAGAAAGGCGCAGGACGGAAGAGCGGTGGGGTGGGGAGTCTCCCTATTTGTCTACTTGCTGCCCCATTTAAGGAAAAGCAAAAATAACAAAAAAAACAAAACAAAAAAAACAAAAGCGCGAGCCCGCGGGCTGCGTGTGCGTGCGTGCGCGCGCACGCAGATCTGTGAACTATTTAGGTGGTGCCCAGTGTGGCTGTAATTAATCTTGTGTCTCGTTGGCAGAGAACCGCGCGGTAAGAAATTACTTTCGGCGGCCCGGGTGAGGCGCAGGCTGGCGAGGCCCAGGCTCCTCCGCGCCGAGGGGGCGCCGAGGGGGAGGACTAGGGGCAAGTTCAAGTTCGTGGCCCTGGCCAGCTGCTCCTTGGATGCCCTGCCCCCCACCCCCACGCCCGGTCACCGCTGGGGCCATTCTGCAGCGCAGCCGGAGCGCCCTGCACCCTGGGTGCTGAGCTAGGTGACTCTTTGGTAGTTACTTCATTTTGTTTCTACAGCTTTCCTCGCAGTCACTTGCCAACACCGGACGTTTGCACTTGGACCGAGTCTCTGGCACCTGAGCGCGCGCGTGCATGCGCGCATGCGCACCGCTCCCCCCGCCACGCAAAACCATCGGGCCAGTGAACGCGTCCTTCACTCCGTCCCNCCACCCCCACCGGCACCCCTCTCTAGGCAGCTGCCCATCTGCTTTGGGTCATTATAAGTGAGTTTGCATTTTCTAGCTGTCGTAGAGGAGGGCGCCTTTTGCGTGGGCTCCTCGGCCCAGCGTAATAGTTTTGAGGTTCGTCCGTGTTGTGCGTCTCCGGGCTTGGTGTCTTTTTATGGCTGAGGAATGTTCCAGGGTCTGCATGAACCACCCACCTGTTGGAGGACCTTTGGGTGGGTTTAGGTTTGGGCTGTCGGATATACTGCCGCTCCTGGGGCGCCCTGGGGCTCAGTCGATTGGGCGACAGACTTCCACTCAGGTCATGATCTCGCAGTCCATAGGTTCGAGGCCTGCATCAGGCTGTGCGCCCAGAGCTCGGAGCCTGCTTTGGATTCTCTGTCTCCCGCTGTCTCTCTCACTCACCTGCTTACACGCGCTCTCTCCGTCTCTCTCAAAACTGAACAAATATATTTTTTAAAAACTCTCCTTAAAAACAAACAAACAAACAGGAATCCTGCTGCCCTGAACAAGAGGGTCTATGTGTTTGTGTGGATGGGGCTCTGTCTGCTGGGTGAACCCCGGGGTGGAGTCCCTGGGTCATATGGTTGGTACGTGGGCCACTTTTTAAGAGATGAGGGCCGAGCATTTGAAATTTGATGGCCATGTGTGTGAAAGTCTAGGCGGAGGTCTGGTTCCACCCCTGAGACAACTCAGTGACCAGAAGGGGACCCGCAGGACAGTGGCCGAGCTGGGACTCAGACCCAGGGCTGAGTGCCCAGAGCATCTGCGGCACCCCGAGCTGTGAATGGAAGCCCGTGGGCGTATCCAATAGCTCCCTTTCTCTCAGCTTGGCCGTGAGCAAGTCTACTTCTACATGGTGTTATCCCACGAGGCCCTGGTGTCTGGTAGGTGCTCAATAAATTTACACAGAAGCCCAGACGGGAGCCATAAGTCTGGCTTCAAATCCGATTCACTCCTCCTCTGCCTGAAACCTGCAGTGGCTCCCTAGTGCCTTTGGGATAAAGCTTAAACCCCTTTAATGCAACCGAAGCCCGTTCCGAATTCTGGCTCTGCTCCTTCTGTTCCAGCCACACTGGCCTCCTTGTTCACGATGTCTCCAAACATGGTCCTGCCCCAGGGCCTTTGCACCTGCTGTTCTCTCTGCCTGGACCACTCACCTCCCTGACTTCCCCATCCAAGTCAGCCCCACCCAGGCCTCTCTGGGGCACCCAGCGGCCTGTTATTTCCTCTCCTATAGCCCTCTTTGCTGTTTGAAATCCTATTATATATTTATTTACTTATTTACTGTGTATCAGGCACTGTTCCAGCCACGCATTTAATCTGGTGTAGCTCATCTCAACTTTATCCCCCCGACTCCCTGCTTTAGGAACCGTCATCTCCATTTACAGACGAGGACACTGAGGCACAGGGTGATTTGGGCTGCACGGCCGGGGGTGTGTGCTCACAGTCTGCCACCCCATGGGAGGCCAGCTCAGGGCGGTGGGCACACGGCCCCCTTCATACAAATACAGCAGCAGAAGCCCCCAGGGGTGGGGGGGGGGCGGCCTGCCCAGTGGTGGGCCCGGATTTGAATCCACATCCCAGGCCGTGTTCCCTGCCGTCCCCAGAGCCGCAGTCAGAGCCCCTGAGCCGTGAGCGCGGAGCCTCGGAGTGGCCTTGGCGGGTGCTGGCTCAGACGGCGAACAGATGCTCGCTATTTTAAACCCACTGTTTAACTCATTAAGACAGCTGTTTCCCATCCCCAAAGTCGGCGGAATTAGAATTAAATTCATTCCAGAATTAAATACACACATACACACACGCACACCCCGTCACCATTTGGAGGCAAAACTTGTTAGCATTTAGGCAAGCTGTGCCTTCGAGCCCGGGGACGCGGCTCCGCTTCCGCCCTACACGTTACATCACGGCCCGGCGGGCGCCAGCGGGCCCAGGTCCCCGCGTCTGCCCAGGCCTCTGCCACTGGAGGCCAGCTGCCCCTGGGCTTCCCCCCGATCTCTCAGGCCCAGCAGGGCCCAGACGAAACTCAGTGTCCGTCCCCCAACTGGTGTCTTCTCCCGGGTCCCCTTCCTGGGGACGGCCATCCTGTTTACAGCCGGGGCTCACGGCAGCGTCCTCAGTCCCCTCCCTTCCTCCTCTTACCTTCAAAGTCCCGCGGCTCCCCCGTGACCAGACGGCTTTGGTCGACCCCCACCCGCTAGTGCGCAGGTCCGAGCCTCTGTTACGTCCAGCCCAGATGCGTGCCCCCCGCGACCTCCCCAGGCTCCGGGTTTCCGTTTTTAACCCCCAACTGGCTGCTTTTCCTCAGCAGCCACATGGGTTTTCCTCGAGCCTCAATCAGATTGTGTCCCTTCTTCTGGCTTAACATTTTCCAGTGCAGGACTCTGCCCAATAGAAGGTTTTGTTGATGATGGAATGTTCTAGACCTGGGCTGCCCAACACCGTGGCCACTCGCCCTTGGTTACGGAGCACTTGAATCGTGGCGCATGTGAGTGAGGAACTGAGTTGTTTGATGTCACTTTCATTGAAATGAATTTAAATAGCCGCGTGTAGCTGGGGCTGGCGTATCGGTGAGGGCAACTCAGGGGCCCTGTGGCTGATGCCATGGGTGACCTTTCCGGGTGCCCCGGTCCCCCCCAGCCCCCTGTGCTGCTGGCTGGAAAGACTTTCTCCTCCTCGCCTCCCCCTCCCCCCTCCTCCCTCTTCCGTACACCCTCCACCCACCTCTCCTTAGCGATGACACTTTACATAACCGGGTAGGATGATCCAACCCCGGAAATTAACGTGGGTACAATGTTGCTAACAGACTCACAGACCTTATTCGGGTTTGACCCACTTCCCCAAGGGTTTCCCACCAAGTCCTCTTCCTGGCCGGGGACCCCGCCCAGAGCCATGTGCCGTATTTTGTGGACCCATCTCCCCGGGCCCCTCCACCCTGGGACGGCTCCTGGGTCTCGCCTCACCGTCCACGACCTTGACACTTTGGAGGAGTTTTGTGCACCACCCCCTCCGTCGGATCCATCTGACACTGGGGCGAGCAGGCCGGGTCCTGCACTTTGGCCCAGATCCCACGGAGGGGACGCCGCGTCCTCCTCAGTGCGGGAGACCAGCCGCCGCCCGAAGCTGACGCGTCTCCTCCCCGGGGACGTTAACCTCGATCCTGTGGTTCCCACGGGGTCCGCCGGGGTTCCCCCACTGGAAGGGCATCGTTTTACTTTTCAAGTTAGTACGTATCTCGGGAGGGCTGCTTTGGTGCCGAGCAAACACCCGCTGGTCCGCGAACCTCGCCTGGCAGGTGTGCGGTGACCTTGACTCTCAGACACTTGATCTCGTCTCTTCGTTGTCTTACTTCTGTTGTGGGACTTACTGCTGTGTGAAATATGCCCGTTCATTTGTTGGGACGTTTTCCTCCTCCGCTGGACAGAGCCCCTGGACGGCGGTCACTTCTGCGTCCCCAGCGCCCAGCCCAGGGACTCGCACATGGTGGGCTCCCAGCACACATGGGGTGAACAGATGAACAAAATGAAATGACGCCGACCGGCAAAACCCAGGTCGACTTGCTGGAGTGTGATTTGGTGGCACCCCGAGAATGTTCTAGAAGCAAAGTTCTTCCCTCTCTTTGGGCTTCCATTCAAATGTGCCTGCATTGGGGAGACCTTCCTTGAACCCCCCACCTAACGCTGCCCCTACTTTCATTTCCTTTGCTGCATTTCACACCCTGAAATTATTTCACCTGATGGCCGGTTTATTCATTTGGTTAATTCGTCGCTTGGCTGACTTCCCTCTTCTCAGCTAGAACCGAATCTCCGTAAGGTCAGGGGTTTTGTCTTGGTCACTGTCCCCCCCTCCTTCCCAGACACGTCTTCTGTCTCCACAAGTTCAGTTACGTCACAGAGAGCAGGAAAGGGAGGAAGACGAAGGAGCCTGGCCTCTGACAGCAAGGCCCTGAGCTGTGGCGGGCAGGGCAGGGGCGGGGCGGGTGACCCAGCCCCTTCTTGGCTGTGGCACTTGGGAAGCATTGTGCCCTTTCTGCGTGCTGGCTTCTTCCCGGGAGGCACGGGGAAAGGTCCAAGTGCAAAGGGCAGTGGGGGGTCCAGGGGTGAGCGTGTTCGGAAAGCACCTGTGGATTCTGTATCCGTCCCCGCGCGTTATGGCCGCGGGAGGCCGTGCTCGCTCAGCCAGCGAGGGCCACGCTGGCCCTTCCTTCACCACATCAGGCTCGTCTGGGCCCAAAGAGGTGTGTGCCTTCAGGCTGACAAAATCAGGCTGGGGAGTGGGGGGCAGAGGGAGGGACACAGAGAGACGGACACGGAGGAACATGGAAAGAAACACGACAGGCGAGAGATCAAGTCAGAGAGAAACACAAAAGGAGCCGGGGACGCAGGGACCCAGGGGGAGACAGACACAGACACAGAGACGGACAGCAGAGTCAGACAGCGGAGATACGGACACAGAGACAGAGGGGCTCACACAGAACCGAAAGATGGAGGAGGAGGGAGGGAGACAGTCAGAGATGAGCCAGGAATTGGGGCGCCTGGGTGGCTTAGTCGGTGAAGCGTCCGACTTTCGCTTAGGTCATGATCTCGCGGTTCGTGGGTTCGAGCCCCGCGTCGGGCTCTGTGCTGACTGCCAGCTCAGAGCCTGGAGCCTGTTTCAGTCTGTGACTCCCTCTCTCTCTGACCCTCCCCTGCTCACGCTCTCTCTCTCTCTCCTAGAAATAAATAAAACATTAAAAAAAATTAAAAAAAAAAAGAGATGAACCAGGAATAGAAATGCACAGAGGGGAGACACAGATAGACAGAGGGGTCCCGGGGTGGCCGTGGGTCGACAGTTCACTGGCATTTGACCCCTGACCCCTGGCTCTCCTCCAGATCCGCCTCCGGGTCCCAGCCCCAGCCCCCGGGAGCCACGTGGCCTCCTGAATTGCAACCCTATCAGAGGCGTGTGCGCGTACTGCGCACCCACCCATGTCCGGGCAAGTCTAACACGGAATGTAGCAGGACGTGGGTCCGAGGGAGGAGGGAGGGAGACCTGACCTTGAGCTCCAGGAAATTGGGGACCACAGGACGCTGATCCCACTGCCCTAGCTGACCTGTGTTTTGTGTCTAATAGTCTGAGGAGCGACACAGCCTCAGCCTCAGCGTGTCCGGGCCAGCACCGCTGAGGCTCCCCCTACGTACATTTGGGGAAGGAGATGTGGGTGAAGGAGAGAAAGAAAGTCAGGCTTGCAACTGTGCCTAGTGTCCCTTCTGGCCTGAGGTTCTGGAAGCCTCCCCAGTCCCCTGTGAGGTTAGTTCTTTGGGGATAGACCCCCCCCCAAGCAGAAAAAGGGAATATATTCGTTCATCTAACAGGGGAAGAGGTGTTGATCAGCCAGCCTTTAGGCTCAGCTAGATCCAGGCGTCCAGATGCTGTTTTCAGGACCTGTCTGGTCTCTGTTCTGTTTTCTTAGGTGCTGCCCCTCTTCTCAGCCAAGGTCTTAGTTTTGGCTTCCCCAGAAGCAGCACCCCGAGACAAGAATGTGGGTAGAGATTATTTTTTTTGGCAATGATTTCAGAAAACCCTGGGAGGGGGTTGGGGGGTGGGAGACAGGAAAGGGAAGGCATCTGGGGAAGGAAGCACCAGCGGCAAGCACATTGTCACGAGAGCAGCCGGAGCTCAGCCCCACGGAGGTCCTCCTGGAGGTGGTGACGGTCGGGCACCCCACAGTCATTTCAGGCGAGAAGTGGGCGAGATGGGCTGTTTGTCCAGTGCCCCCGGTCATGGGTCCCGGGCCGGCCCCCCGGGGTGTTAATTTGCTGGCTTATCTGCACGTGGGCCGAGCAGGTTCCAGAAGCCAGAGGAGCCTTCAGGAGGAGGGCCACGCCGCCGACCCTTTGACCTTGGACTTCTGGTGTCCAGAACCTTTGAAAACGTTAACTCCTGATGTTCTCGGCCACCCAGCTTGCGGCACTTTGTCACAGGAGGCCCCCAGGAGACCCGGACGCCCTACTCTCCCCTGCGCTCTTTGGAGACCCGCTTTCCCCACCCTTTCCCCCACCGCCATCCATCCAAACGCTCCCTGGATATCGGCTCCCCTGTCGTCTTTCTTTAACAACTTTTTGCGAGTCACAAAAAGTCCCCATTTCTTGCCACGGGGAGACGGGATCTGCAAAATGCAAAGACTCTGAAAACAAAACGATGTTTTAAAGTCCCAGCGGGGACAGGGACCTGTCCCTTAGGGAAACTGGCGGCTGCTTGAATGACGTGAAAGGCAAGGGCACCGAGGGACTTTTGGGAACGATCCCAGCGNCAAGCCTCTCTCCTCCCCCCCCCCAGGACCTTCTCACTCTCCTCACATTCCCAGCGCGCTGTTCTGTGCCCTCTGACAGTCCACCCCTCCGCACCCTCCATGCTCAGTGAGGACATCTTGCCTTGTTGGGGACAAGGACTCCAGGGGCCATTCCTGTCCTAGGGCTGCAGTAACCACGCGCCACCCCCCCGGGGCCGGGCTGCCAGGCCTGGCGTCGGCAGGGTGTCCCCAACCGGGCTCCCAGGGACGCTGTCCCGTGTCCCCCCCCTGGGCTCTCAGGGACGCTGTCCCGTGTCCCCCCCCCGGGGCTCCCAGGGACACTGTCCCGTGTCCCCCCCCGGGGCTCCCAGGGACGCTGTCCCCTGTCCCCCCCGGGGCTCCCAGGGACGCTGTCCCCTGTCCCCCCCCGGGGCTCCCAGGGACGCTGTCCCCTGTCCCCCCCCGGGGCTCCCAGGGACACTGTCCCGTGTCCCCCCCCCGGGGCTCCCAGGGACACTGTCCCGTGTCCCCCCCCCGGGCTCTCAGGGACGCTGTCCCGTGTCCCCCCCCGGGGCTCTCAGGGACGCTGTCCCGTGTCCCCCCCCTGGGGCTCCCAGGGACGCTGTCCCGTGTCCCCCCCCGGGTTCTGCTGTGGCTACGGTGACCCTTGGCTTGTGGACACATCACTCTGTGTCTGCGTCTGTCACCACACGGCTGCCCCGGGTGTCCCTGTCTCCCCTCTGTCGCTGGCTGAGGGCTGCCCTGGGAGGCAGGGGGCGGCCCAGGGATCCTGAGAGCAAGCAGCCTGGCCAAATGCCACGAGGGGGCAGCGTGGCCTTCGGGGCATGGCGCGCAGCATTGCCCAGGCCCTAGAGGTCCAGGAATTGGGATGCCTTGGGAGCGTCGGAGAGCCCTGGACTTAAGAGATTGGCAGGGTCCTGACCTTGGTGAGTGGCCCNTCTGGAGGGCCCTGGGGGCGGGGGGCGGGGAGACCAGGGAAAGATCCCTGACTAGAAAGATTTCAAAGCAGAGGCAGGACAGGTCTGGGAGAGGGATGAGGTCAGACCCAGTGCTGAGCGCTGAGTGCGCTTTGTCTCATTCACCACTCGCACCACCCGTCTTGTGTGATAGGTTCCCCGTCATTATGCTCAGTTTACAGATCTGGAACCTGGGGCCCAGAGAGGCTGAGTGATTTACCTGGTGTCACACAGCTTGCGAATGGCAGAACCAGCCATCCAGACTTGAGCAGGCTGCCTGGCCCGGTGGGAGGCAGACTCGGGGAGGGAGCGGGTTTGGGGGGTGAGCGGTAGGGAGGACATGGGGCTGACAGCATGGCTCCGGCTGAGTGCGCGGGGACACAGCTGGGGACCAGGCTGGAGTGCAGGCACCGAGGTGGGAGAATAAAGCTGGCGCAGGACTGAAGGCATTCCGGGCAGTGGGGTAAGGACCACCTGCTCCTGCCTACTCCACCCTGCCCGGGGCACCTTCCCCCCACCCACCTCCCTCCATCAAATCTAGTTAAACTCTAAGGACCTCTGAACTCAGACCCAAGTCCTGAGAAAGAGCCAGCCCCAGGTGAGAGGCACTGTAGGCAGCGGGCGCAGCCTGTGCAAAGGCCCTGGGGCAGGACCGTGCCCGGCGTGTTGGAACAGCAGCGGCGGTGAGGAGGCCCCTGTGGCTGAAGCAGAGGGTATAGAGGGGGAGAGAGGGAGGAAGTTTGGAATTTGGGTTTGAGAACCGACCTCATGGGGAGAGGGTGTCCTGAACAAGTCTGAGTCCTTCTGGGTATCTGAAAAGGGGGTGACATTGGCACCTTCCTTGGTGGGTCTCTGGGAGGCTCCGGAGAGAGAGTTCTAATGCCAGATCCGTGCCCCTGGGGGCCACCAGCCCACGCTGTAGCCGCGTTAGGGGGTCCAGGAGCCGAGGACGCTCTGAGCCTTCCACAGGTTTTCTCCAAGGCCGCTCAGGCCCCCGGGTCAGAGACCCAGGAATTCTGTCCGGGCCACATCCCTAGGCAACTCGGGGCTCCTGGGGACAAGATGTCACAGGACGATGTCACAGAGGCCAGAGGCATCTAGAACCCTGGGGGCTCCTGGCCTCAGTGTCATCCACCAGCAAGGCCGGCTGGGCAGGTCAGCCACTCCTGAGACCAGCCTTCAAGGACACGTTCGATGCCCGCTGGGTGCCACCCGGAGCAGTTTCTGCCTCGGGCTGCCCGCGGCCCAGCCGCCCCGCTCACCTGCCTCTGAGCCCCCGCTTCGAGCTCGCTTCCCTTCCCATCCCGGCCACGGGCGCCCTGGGAGGCCCTGGAGATGCCCGAAGGCCTCCCGTCTGCTGTCCCCAGCGGGACCTAGCGCCCCTTGGCAGCTGGAGGAGGCGGGGAGGACGGGGCGGCCATGGGGTGGGGGCCGCGGGCCCCGGGNAGGAGGGCCAGCGCGCCCAGGTGCGCACGTTCACGCGGCGGAACGACCTGTGCGCCATCTGCCTGGACGAGTACGAGGAAGGCGACCGGCTCAAGATCCTGCCCTGCTCGCACACCTACCACTGCAAGTGCATCGACCCCTGGTTCTCCCAGGCGGCGCGGCGCTCCTGCCCCGTGTGCCAGC
>NW_027527386.1:1280535-1280685 GCF_008692635.1 Crocuta crocuta
GAACGCTCGTGAGGCCGCGCGGCCCTGGCTGGCACAGAGCGGGCCGGGGGGCTGGAAATGCGCAGTGTTTCTAGTCTAGAGAGAATAAAGTGGGTTTGAAGGCGGATTCTGGCCCTGGCTGCTGTGAGGACACCCAGGTGACAGAGCCCA
>NW_027527386.1:1280882-1286180 GCF_008692635.1 Crocuta crocuta
GTGTCGTCGCACCGATGGTGGCCACGGGAGCCCCACGCCTCCGTTCCAATCCCGGGCACGCGGGCTGTGGGCCCCTGATTCGCTTATCCGTTATGCATTTCAACGTTTGGGGCTTTTTTTTCCTCCCCCAAATAAAATGTTTACTTTATGGTGACTTTAGGTTTACGGAAAAGTGACAAAGTAGTCCAGGTGCCCCTGACGCCTCTCACATGGCCCAGCCAAGGAAGCGGCGTGGGCACCTTGCGGTGAACTTGCCTCCAGCTTTTATCTGAATCTCCCCAGCGTTGCAGATTTCCGCAGCGGAGAATGTCAAACACGTGGAGGGGAGACAGAAGAATAAANCGCCCCTCCCTCGTCATTTTCATGCAAATGGTGGTTGGTGGTTTTCATCTGCAAACTTGTGGTGTTTCGAAAGCAGCGGTTCTCAGCTGGGCTGGGGATTGTGTCCCCAGGGAACCTCTGGGTGATGATGTCCGGGACGGGGACACACTTGGAACAGCTCCTGGCTTTGGGGACCGGGACACTGTTCAAACCCCCTCCTGCCCTCCCTCCCCCCCCAGCACCCAGGACGCTCTATGATGACCCGGCTGTCGCTGCCACCAGTGACCAGAGGGCCGCCCGGCTCGGAGATGAGACCCAAAAAACTCCCACAGGGGCGCCTGGGTGCCTCGGTCGGTTGAATATCTGATACTCGGATTTAGCCCAGGTCATTGATCCTAGGATCATGGGGATCGAGCCCTGTGTCCAGCCCTGTGCTTAAGATTATCTCTCCCTCTCCCTCGGCCCCTCTCCCCCTGCTTGCGCATTCTCTCTCTAAAATAATACTAAAAAACAAAACAAAACAAAAAACCCACGAACTTCAGCATCATGTTCAAAAGAACGACTTCCTAACAGCATCAGATACCCATCCGGGAGACACACGGAAACGTGGGCTTCACGATGTGCGTTGGTTTAGGTTGTCTGGCTCTCATCTAGATAAAATCCAGAGTGGTCAGTGGTCTACGTCTTTGTTTTTTAATTTGACCGTTAGGTGATCTCCACCCCCAACGTGGGGCTCGAGCTCACAACCCCGAGATCAAGAGTCGCCCGCTCCTCGGCCTCTCACTCCCTTACGGTTGCCTTGCACTTTATTCATCAAAGCCACTCAGTCCAGGACCTGCGGTGACATCTTCAGCCAGGGTTTTGCCAAGCGCGTCCCTGCAGTGCCGTTGATCGTGTTTCTCGGTCCCCTGCCTCCCGCGACTTTGCGGCTGGTTTCAGAGATCAGCCCAGGTGTGGTTTAGTTTTTTGGCAAGCAGAGGTGCTCCCCACCCCGTCAGAAGGGTTGGGCCATAGCAAGGGGCCCCCAGGTGATGAGTGCAGGGCGGTTGCTCGGCTTATCAGGAGGGTCAGGGAGGAAGCATTCGATTGGACTCTGCTGACACTGGAATGGTGGGGAGGGGGTGCGCGTGCAGCAAGAGTAGTCCAGGCGGAGGGCACAGCCTGTGCAAAGGCCCTGGGGCAGCACCAGACCTGAAGTCTTGGAGGACCAGCGGCAAGGAGGCCCTCGTGGCTGGAGCAAGGGCGTAAGGGGGAGACAAGGAGGAGGTGAGGGCAGGAAGGGGCGCCTTGTGCAGGGTCTCGTGAATTCGGGGAAGGAATTTGGTTTTTATTCTGAGGTGTTGAGTAAGACCGCCGGAGGAGTGTTAAGTAACTCAGAGAAAACCCTGGGTGCCGCTTGTAGGGCCCCATTTTCCGGACGAGGCTGTGGTGGCCTGAAGAGGCCATGTCGCTCACTTGGGTCCTGTGGTGTAGGCGTGACGGTGGGCTCCGGACCCCACAGCCTGGTCCACGAGAGAATGTGTGCGTGTGTGGTCAGAGGTTTCCCACTCGACGCAGACGAAAGTGTTTCCGCCCTTCCTGGCGAAGCTGGGAAACTCCGAGGTGGTTNGGGGAGTAAGGGGGAGACAAGGAGGAGGTGAGGGCGGGAAGGGGCGCCTTGTGCAGGATCTCGTGAATTCGGGGAAGGAATTTGGTTTTTATTCTGAGGTGTTGAGTAAGACCGCCGGAGGAGTGTTAAGTAACTCAGAGAAAACCCTGGGTGCCGCTTGTAGGGCCCCATTTTCCGGACGAGGCTGTGGTGGCCTGAAGAGGCCATGTCGCTCACTTGGGTCCTGTGGTGTAGGCGTGACGGTGGGCTCCGGACCCCACAGCCTGGTCCACGAGAGAATGTGTGCGTGTGTGGTCAGAGGTTTCCCACTCGACGCAGACGAAAGTGTTTCCGCCCTTCCTGGCGAAGCTGGGAAACTCCGAGGTGGTTTAAGGGACAGGGTCTCTCTCTCCCCCTTCCTGGATTGACGATGGCAGAGGATAAGGCCCTGGTCGTGGCTCTGGAGCGTGTGTGCGTGGGGCTCTGTCCAACGCCACAAGCAGAGGCTACCCTGCTCGGGGCACCTGGCTTCCACTATTAACCCTTTCGGAGCCTCAGTTTCCCCATCTGTAAAGTGGGGACAGCGGTGACAACGGCCCCGCAGGGCTCCCTAAGTATGCACAGTGCCAGAGCGCAGTGCCCGACACTGAGTGCTCCATCCGTGTTTGTCAACTGACTAAGTGACCAGCCCACGGCCCAGCCGTAATATTGGGTGAAAGGAGTTGTGATGGGGGAAGCTCAGGCACCGTGTTAGCCTGAAGGGAGGTGCTTGGGCCAACCCAGAGGATGGGGGGCTTCCTGGAGGTGGTGTCTTCTAGACCGACAGCAGAAAGAGCAGGACTCAGCGCTGTGACCCGGGCAGCCAGAACAGCAGGGGCAGAGGCCTGGCCTGGCATCCAGTGGGTGCTTAATAAGGGGACATGGAGTCCTTGCCCCAGATCGGAACCTGCCCCCTCTGAGAAGGGGCCTCGCTGCTTCGGAGCCTCTTCCCTTCCCCCAAGAGCCAGGCCGGGCCCTTCCCCAGCCGCCTTCAGGGAGCGGCAGGCGNNCTCCCCCAGCCCCGCCGGCGCTGCCCTGGCTCCTGCTCCGAGTGCGCACCAGCAGGGGCCTCCTCCCGCCCGCCCAGACGGAGCCCCATCTGTGTTGTCTGGGGGGTGGGGGGCAGTGTGTGTGGCCAAGTGGGGAAACTGAGGCTGGGAGGAGGGGAAGCAGCTCCGGTGACAGGGCGGACTCAGGGCACGGCTGCGGAGCACCTGCGGACCCACGGTCTCTCTGCACGAACTCCTGGCACCTTGAGCCCAATTCCCGTGCAGACGCCCATTTTCCAGAGGGAGAGACTGAGCCTGTGACGAGGATGCCGTCTGCCCAGGGCCACACGCCTGGCAGGCCCCTCCCGTGCCTGAGACGGTCCTCTCCATTTTTAAGTGGCTGTCACCCTGAACGCTGNCCGAGGGAAGGGCAGGGCCGGGTGCTAGGGCTGTTTGGGGGGCACAGGCGCTGTGAGGGCCCAGAGGGACAGTTGTCCCGTCTGCAGGGTCGAGAGAGGCTTCTTAGACAGGGGGCATCTCCCTCTAGACACGAAGCATAGAATGGGAGCTGCTGGGGAAGGGCAGGCAGGGTGGTCTAGCGGGAGGGAACAGCATATTCGAGGACCCAGAGCCCTAAGCGGCACAGAGGCCCTCAGCCTTATCGGACAGCCCCGTGCCTGCCTCGACACACGTACACAGTTTTAGTTGTTACAAGTGGTGGCACTTCAGGCTTATCCCGCGGCCTCGACTCTTCTGGAAAGACAAATGGAAGTAGGTCCTATTATAATCAATCCCATTTTTCAGATGAGGAAACTGAGGCTCCGAGAGGTGTAAGTGGCTTGCCGCGGGGCAAACAGCTCAGAAGAAAGCTGGGTTTGGTTTTGAACCACAGAAGCCCTTGGGGCGCCTGGGTGGCTTAGTCGGTTAAGCGTCCGACTTTCGCTTGGGTCATGATCTCGCGGTTCGTGGGTTCGAGCCCCACGTCGGGCTCTGTGCTGACTGCCAGCTCAGAGCCTGGAGCCTGTTTCAGTCTGTGACTCTCTCTCTCTCTGACCCTCCCCTGCTCACTCTCTCTCTCTCTCTCTCTCCTAGAAATAAATAAAAATATTAAAAAAAAAAAAGAAAAAAAGAAAAATGAACCACAGAAGCCCAGCTCCGGGGGCTGTCTCGGCATCACCTCCGTGCCGTCGCCGTGGAGAATGGCTGAAATGAAGGAGTGAGTGGTAGATGAGGGGCAGAGGGATCCGCTTTTCCGGCGCCGGGTTTCCCGGGGCATCGCACACCGCGGGCTCCGTCCCAGCTTCTCCTCCCAACTTCCGTTGGCAGGTGCCAGTCCTCGCCAGCGTGAGCTGAGGACAGGATGCTCTTCACCGCCACTACTCCACACCCTCTGCTCCTCATGATACTGCCAGTAAGCAGCAGAGTCCAAGGAACTTCTTGCCACTCCCAGCGGCTCCTGGGGGCAGCTGCAAAAGGGTGGCGGCCACAAGGAGGCGGAGTGCCCCGACCTCACCCCTGTGGCATCTGGAAGATGGTGAGAAGCCTGTGAGTCATCTCCGGCGTCCTTCCTTCCTGTTCCCCTGTCCCCGCCTCGTCTCCCCGCCCTGCCCTCCTCCATGCCCACCCCTCCCAGCCTCCCAGCCGGGCCCAGAAGGGGAGGACTTTTTAGGAACAGATGGCTGCCTTCCTCGCCCAGCATTCTGTCAGTTAATTAACGCCGCCTGTAATTAAACTTCCCACAAATTAGCTGTCAGCTACGCTAAAGGGAACCGTCCCTCTCAAATGCCACCTTGACTTGCGGAATTGTGAGGCTTGTCGACAAAATAATTAAAGGCAGAGGGAGGCAACCAAAATTTGAAGCCCTTTCTCCCCCCCCTAATATCTCTATCTGTGTCCACGGCTAAGCGCTCCCGTCCGGGACTTGGGAACACGACCAGGCTGTTCCCTGAGGTTCCGTGAATCCATGCCTTCCGTTGCGGAAGGAATTTTTATCAGCCCTTGCTGGGTGCCAGGCCCTGTGCTGGTAGCCGGGGACCCAGCGGTCACCGAGATACACCCAAGTCACTGCTTTCTCGACGCTGACGTCCTTGACATAAATTTTTTTTAAAGCAAAGGAAATAAATGGAGATGTTAGAGCTGGGGTAAGAATACTCAGGAAGAGGAACAGCCCGTGCAAAGGCCCTGAGGCAGGGCTAGTCGTGATGGAGGCTGCACCAGGTGGAGGTTGAGGAGAGGGGGAGGAGAGGGCAGATTTAGGACAAACTTTGCAGGCAGAGGCGACAGGACTGGCTGATGTATCGAGGAGGAGGATGCCTGGCTTGGTTTCTGCCTTCTCCCACCCCCCCCACCAGACTGTGAACC
>NW_027527386.1:1286223-1289035 GCF_008692635.1 Crocuta crocuta
TTTGGTCGCTGCGGTGTCCCCACCGCCTAAGAGAGTTTGTGGCGTGCAGTAGGCTCAATATACTTTATTTAATAGTAACTAATAACAGAGCTTGTAGAAAACCCTTGGGACCACATATGTCTTGGAATTCAGAATATTCTAGATTTGAGGACACCGATAACAGACCCGCATGCCCTGTGTGAGACCCCCCCGCAGCGCTGGGCAGCCCCTCCCCCTCCACAATAGCAATATAATGGGAATATTCACAATGAATGAGATAAGGAAAGCTGATTAATCGCTAAGACTATTAACTTTCTTTTTTAATGTTTATTTATTTTAGAGAGAGACAGAGACAGAGCACCAGCAGGGGAGAGGCAGAGAGAGAGGGAGACAATCTGAAGCAGGCTCCAGGCTCCGAGCTGTAAGACTATTTATTAACTCTCAATGTTCAATGAGTTTTAAAGTCATCTTGATGAAAAGCCTCTATTGTTAGAGCTTTTTCTTTGTTTTATTTTATTATTATTTTTTTAAGTAGGCTTCATGCCCAGCACGGAGTCCAGTGCGGGGCTTGAACTCACGACCCTCAGATCAAGACGGGAGCTGAGACTGAGGCCGATGCTCAACCAGCCAAGCTGCCCAGGCAGCCCTGTTTTGGGAGCTTTTCCGCTGTTGGGATTGTGGGCGAGGGAGTGCGGGCCACTGTCGGCTGAGTGCTGTGAAGGCCTGGTGGCCACAGGAGGAGGTGCCTGCGAAGGTCAAGATCACAGGGTGCACAGGGCCTGGTTCACATCCTAGCCCTGCCCCTTTGCGATTTTGGCCAAGGGCAAGAGACAGCCTCTTTGGGTACTTCAGTCTTCCCATCCGTAAAATGGGGACAATAAAATATAACTTCGTTGATACTTAATTGATTTAAAGTGCTTGGAATATCACCTGGCCACACTAAGTACTCATCACTATCTGTCAAATTTTATTTTATTTATTTATTTTTAAATGTTTTATTTATTTCTAGGAGAGAGAGAGAGAGAGAGACAGCGTGAGCAGGGGAGGGTCAGAGAGAGAGGGAGTCACAGACTGAAACAGGCTCCAGGCTCTGAGCTGGCAGTCAGCACAGAGCCTGACGCGGGGCCCGAACCCACGAACCGCGAGATCATGACCCAAGCGAAAGTCGGACGCCTAACCGACTAAGCCACCCTCCCGCCCCTGTCAAATTTTAAAAGTAAGCATTAAAGAGACCAGAGACCACCCACAAGAATTCACATTACGGGCACCCTACTCCCTGAGAAAGCCGTGACGGGGCAAGATGTTCATTTGAAGGCCCGAGGGTGGAACATCAAAAGAAAGCATGAAGCGCTGGAAAACAAGAGACCAAGTGAGATCTCTTGTTCCCTCTGGCTCTGGCTTCACAAATTAAAAACACCTGTCAGGGAGTGTTCCGGAGGGATGCAAATGCCGTCCGTCCACAGAGGTAGTGGTTACACAACGTGTATATTTGTCAAAACTCGTGGAACTGTCGGATGAAACCTCAGGAAAGGCTCAAAAATATGAACGCCCCAGGGGCGCCTGGGGGTCTCCGTCGGTTAAGGGTTCAGACTCCTGATTTCCACTCAGGTCATGATCTCACGGTTGCGGAGTTCGAGCCCCGCATCGGGCTCTGTGTCGACAGTGTGGAGCCTGCTTAGGATTCTCTCTCCCCCCCCCCAAAATAAATAAATAAACAAAAAATTAAAAAAATACGAGCGCCCCAAACCCAGGCTTGCAGGGCTTTCCCCACTGCCGCCGGCAGGAAGGCAAAACGGTTCAGCTGCTGCGAGAGACCGTGTGGCAGTTTCTTCCAAAGTTAAACGCACACCTACCATGTGACCCACCCCCCTCCCGAGTGTCTGCCCGAGAGAAATAAAAACATATGTCCACACGGAGACGTGTGTGACAACGTTCATAGCAGCTTTATTCAGAACAGCCAAACACAGGAAACAACCCAAATGCCCACGAGCTGGTGGCTGGATAAACAAACTGGGTCTGTCCACACCGCAGTGACAGCCACGGAAGGGAACGGCTGCTCTGACGTGAGGCAACTGGCAGGCACCTCGAAAGCACGATGTGGAGTGGAAGGAGCCCCAAACATGTAGAATAATCTGTGATGATGGAGCCAGAGCTCCCCGGGGGGGGGGTCCAGGGTGGGGGGGCCCTCCTCCATGCCAAGCCTTCTGGGTGGTGGAATGTCCTATACAGAGTCAGAACTAGGGTAAGGTGGGGGGAGACACCATTCTCGGTGACCAAATTCAAGAAAGCACCGCAAAACGCAGCAGGCAAGGTAAGTAATGTTTGACTACCAATATATTTAAAAAATTTTTTAATATTTATTTTTGGAGGAGGGAATGAGAGTGTGAGCAGGGGAGGGGCAGGGAGAGAGGGAGACACAGAATCCCAAGCAGGCTCCAGGCTGTCAGCACAGAGCCCGATGCGGGGCTCGAACTCACGAACCGCGAGATCATGACCTGAGCTGAAGCCGGATGCTTAACGGACTGAGCCACCCAGGCGCCCCCCTCCACCCCCCGGTTTTTTTTTTTTAAGGCTGCAGATATTTTTGAAAATCAAAAATAATGCAAAAAGCAGGATGAACCAAGTATCAGCATTCCAAACAGTAACAGGGTTTGACCTTGCACTTGCAAAACTCAGCTCCCCCACCTGGGCGCTGGCCGGCGGTTCTCTGCGTAGGTGAAGAGGCCTGCGTTTGCACACCGGGCTGTGTGCGTTTGTGGCATGGAGCCTACGCCTCACTAAGAAAGTTAAGAAAAAAGGCAGATGAAATTTAGTCTCAAGAACGCCCACAATT
>NW_027527386.1:1289048-1291868 GCF_008692635.1 Crocuta crocuta
GACGGCGCGGCCCGGGGGCCGGGACGGTGGCCGCCGCCTCCCCTTTCCGCCCTCGGTGCGCGGCCGCACCGGCTACGAAGGGGCTGCAGGGGCGACCGAGGTGCGGTGTCCCTCTTCCCCACGACTGCGTGGGGCCCCGGGGGACGGGGACTGGGGTGCCATTTCGGCACCACTCTGTCCCCACGGGGGCCCCGGGCTGGCATATGCAGTGGGGGCTCAGTTCGTGTGCAATGATCCAGAAAGGTCGATCAGAANGTCTTTGTAACAAGCGCTTTGCCCTTTACTCGGTGTCGCCCCCCGCCTGGCCATCCCAAGGCCGATTTTTAGGGAGAAAGCAGAAGCGGGAAGGGCAGGGTCCTCGCCACTAAATTAGGAGCCCCCTCCTCCGCGCACACGCACACTGTCGCCATGGCAGCGGGGGCTGCGCCGCTGGGCAAACAGAACCCCGATTTGCTGGGCTGCGCCCGGGACACCACCTCCATTCCCAAGAGTACCCTCCCTCCAGCCTAGACAGCCCTGCAGCACCCACAGGTCGCAGGCTGCCCCTCCCGGAGCCTCAGGTCCCCCCTGTGTGAAATGAGGCTGACAAAAGTCCCCACAACCAGGGAGGTGCTGTAGATTCCGACAAACACGTATTGGCTACTTTGTGCCGAGTAGTGCGGCCTCAGGGAGAGCGCGGCAGTCCTCAGCCCAGTCCCCTGGACCTTAAGTGAGGGAAACAAAGGTCAACGGGTAAGCACTCATTTCAGAGAACTGGAGTGCTGTGCGGAACATAAAAGCAAGGGAGAAATGGAAGTAGAGACGGGGATGCTACGTTAGCCCGACAATCGAGAAGGCTCCCCTGAAGAGGTGGTGCTCTGGCTGAATACAAAGAAGCTACAAGAAGAACTGGAGGACTAGCATTCCGGGCAGACGGAACCAGCATGTGCAAAGGCCCTGAGGCAGGACAGAGCCCGGCATGCTGCCTGAATAGCGAAGGGGCCCGTGTGGCTGGAGCAGAGTGAGCCAAGGGGAGAGAGGGAGGAGGGGAGGGCGGGGAGGGGGCCTGCGCAGGTCATGCAGCGCCTTGGGAGCCACGGGGAGAACTGGGGCTCTTACTTGAGGGAGGTGGGAGTCCTGGAGGGCTGTGGACAGAGGATGGCGGGAGCTGACTCAGGTGCTCACGGGCGCCCTCTGGTCGCCGCTGCGGGGACAGCATGGGGGGGAGGCAAGGGTGCAGGGGCCGCGCGGGTCCCAGTGATAAGTGGACAGGATGAAAGTATGCTTTGGACCCAAGAGATTTCATTCCAGAGGGGTTGGGTCGCAGGGAGGCAGAAATCTGGTTCCTGCACACGACTTGGCCCGCGGTAGGTACTCCGTGAGCAGGAGTGAGTAGTGGCGGGCCGATTGGGTGGCCTCCTCCTCCCCCACTTCCCCTAGGCCTCCACAGCCCGGACCCAATGAATGAGTGAGTCACCCCCAAGAGTGGCGGGGAGAGGTGTACACTGGGCACTGACTCAGGTCTCCCGCCCAGGCGTCTTTGACTCATTCGCACCCCACCCCCACTCCTCACTGTGGGTCCAGGTGGGCCCCCCCATGTGAGATGAGTAACACACTGCACCCCTATCTGCAGGGTCCTCCCCCCTCCCTGCCTGAGAACCCTAATTCTGCAATTCCAGCCTCCATCTAACACCCAAATCCCCACCATGTCCCCCTGGCGGGGTTACCTGGCTTTTTCTTGCACACCTTTGGAACTGGGAAGCTCGCTCCTTTTTTTCTTTTTAAGTTTATTTATAATTTTGAGAGAGAGAGAATCCCAAGTAGGCTGTCAGTGCAGAGCCCGATGCAGGGCTCGATCTCACAAACAAAATGGGAGATCGTGACCTGAGCAGAAATCACAAATCGGACGCTTAACTGACTGAGCCACCCAGGCGCCCCGAGCTCACACATTTTCAGTCAGTAAAAGATCTTAGGACCTACCCCCAAATCTGCCTCTGTGCAGGGACATCTTGTAAAACTCTAGACCTGCACTTGACCCCATTCCCATGGGAATGACAAGGTCTTCTCACTATGCCATCAAAGGCCCCACGTGGTCTGGCTTTGCGCTCACACTCAACGTTGTCTGTGTATTTCTTTCGCAACCTTTACACACGCTGTTCACTCTACGTGGAAGGCCCTTCTCCCTCCCTTTTTCCCTGGCCTGACTCATTTTAGCACAGTTTAGGCAGCCTCAGCTCCAGCAAGCCATCCCCCCCCCCCGCCCTCCAGTNCACGCTGCTTCTCTCTCTCTCAGAAATAAATAAAACATTAAAAACAAAACAAAAAACCTTACCCTGATCCCTCCAGTGGATACATTGTATCTCTCCTAACCCAGTCGTGTGGATCAGAATTCCTGCTCGCCCAGGCGGACCAGACCTCCAGGCGGGTAGCTCCCTGCAAGGCTCCGAATCTGAATCTCGCCAGCCACGGGTTGGTTTGGTTCTCTCCTGAGCTGCCCCTCAGGCTCTCCCTTAGGGCATCATTAGTTTAAAACCATCTCCCCCCCCATCTGCTCCCCGGGCACCCCCCACGCAGCCTCTGTGGAGCCCTCTTTGAAGAGTGATTGACTAACAGCCATTAGATTAATGGGCTAGGCGCGTTTTCATTTCTGCCGCATCCACAAACTGACTGTTCCCATGTAATTACAATTAAGGACACGCTGACGTGTGACGGCTTCCCGGCCACCCTCCCCCTCTCTCAGGCCTTTTGCCTATTTCCCCTATTTTTGTCCTTGGCTTTGGCCTTCTCTCTGTTTTCTTCCTCACTTCCTTTCTTCCCACCTTTCTGCCCTGAAACCTTATT
>NW_027527386.1:1291892-1295343 GCF_008692635.1 Crocuta crocuta
TTTACGGTCTGTGTCTGTTTCTCCATTTCCTCAGACCTTCTATGTTTCTTTCCATGTGTTTCCGTCTCTTACCGTCTTCACCTGTCTTGCTGTGTCTGTCTCTGGGTCTCTCACCCATTTGCCTTCTTTCGCTGTCGTCTTGGCCAATCTCTCCGAGTCCTTTTCCCGCCTTTTGGTCCGGGCCCCACGTACCTGCGGCGGTAGGTAGCACGGTCAAGTGTGCGGCAAGTGTGCGGCCGGAGGCGTCATTCCTCAGGTAGGGACCTGCGCAGACGCTAGATCAAGATATGGAATCTTCTAGCCCTCTGACGTCCACTTTGTGCCCCTCCCTGGAGGCCCCCTTGAGAGTAACTGTATTTTGTCCTTTCCTTTTGCTTTTTCTTTCCGGATCCGGGTTGCAGAGTAGCTTTACTGCCCTCCCCTCCCCGGGTGGCCGTCTAGGGCAGGGCCAGGCGAGGGGCTGTGGGCCCGGGACCCCCTATGCAGGAAGCAGCCCTTCTGAGAAGCCACATATGGCCCGCCGAAGCCCTTGAGGGACACGGGCCCAGGAGAGTGGAGGTCCCTATGTAGTCAGGGCACCTTCTGTCCTAAAACTTTCCGATGCGGGTCCAACAATCCCCCGTTCTTGCTCACCAGGCTCTTAGGGAGACAAAGGCCCTTTGACCAGACCTGCCCATGAGCCTTTCAGCACAGGGGACCTTGAGGGGCCTTTGCTGGACAAACTGGCCAAGCCCGAGGCCCAGCCTGGACGGCCTCTCTAGATCAGAGGGTGCAGACCCACCTGCATTAGGACCCAGGTCTCCTGGGAGCAGGTGTCAGTACTGAGGCCTCAGGATGGCCCTTGCTTTTCCCTGAGTTTCTGTTTCCCCATCTGTGAAATGGGAGGCTGAAGGCTGAGCTAGCGACGCTGGCCTCCAGGCTGCGGATCCCGAGGCCCTGCCCCCGCCCCCCACTCAGGTGTGCAATGCTCTGGGAGCTGCAGGAGGAACTTTCTTCCCAGGACAGAGCGCGGGTTGCGGCGCTGTCTCCATTGGTGCGCTGGCGTCATGGGCGCGTCGCCGCCCTCCCTGGTGGCAGAGAACACAGAATGGATAACTCCTGATAGAGACGGGGACGGGGCTTCTGAAAGGGAAACTCATGCTGTCTGATCCCATCTGTATCCAAGATTCTCCCTCAATACCCGTTCAGCTGGTCGTCGGGTCCCCCGTCCATTCTGATTTTGGTTGAACTTCCACTCCTTTGCTTGGGCCAGCNTGTCTCTTCTGCAGTGACCTAGTGCAGGTCTGCGCCTCTAATTGGAAAGCAGTGTCAATTAATGACAAACTTCTTCTGCGTCATCGTCATCATTATCCTTGCATTCAGAACGTGCCTGGCATTGTGCAGAGAACCCGACCCCGAACCTTCTGTGACGGTCCATCACTCACCAGCTGTCCTCGGAGACCAGCGCGACGGCTGTCCCCATTTCACAGATGTGTACACTGAGGCACAGAGAGCCCGGGATACTTGGCTCGAGGTCCCAGAGCCAGTGAGTGAGCAGCAAAGCTGGGATTGGTCTGGGCGACCCCGGGTCCCGCCCCCTCCCCCCACCTCCCGGAAGTGAGTGTCCGCATGTCAGCTTCTTCACACCCCTCCATGTGGCTGCATCCGGGTTCGCAGACAATGAACGCTGGCTGTCAGCAGCTCCTCTGGCCTCTGATAAATCGAGAGAATTAAAATCCATTTAGAGGGAAATCTCTAAATAGGTCTGTGTTGTGTTTCATGTGTGTGGTTTTTTTTCCTGTCTTTTCCCCCCTGCGTCTCCAGCTGGGTAATGTATTCCAAGAGCAGAATTGAATCTGACTTAATTGAATTTAAAAGCAGGTATTACATCTGCACCTTGTAAGCGAAGGTGGGTGGAGAGAGACTGAGTTTCTAGCCGGCGTCTCTGGTTTGTGCAGGGAGAAGTGGCGCTGATCTCCGTCTGGGGGTCCTTGCATGGGGGTCCCCGGGCTGGGCCCTAGAGGGTGGACTTTGGAGGGGTGGGGCCGGGGGACCTGCAGGGAAGGTGGGTGCCTGGGCCCCCGGAGAATGGGTACAGTGAACCCCACTGCCTGCAAAGGCCACCTTTGGAGGTGGGGCCCCCAGGAAGGAATCACACCTCCCCCTGGCCTCCTGTCAGCCCCAACTTCCAGAACACGCCCCCAGCCGCCCACTTCTCACCCTCTCCCCGGTCTGCACTCGGGTCTGGCTCCTAACCACTGCTGATCCATCCCGGATCTCCCACAGCAGCCAAAATGATTTTTCTTCCTCTTCTTCTTCTTTTTTAATTGTAGCTCTTTTTTTAAAAAATGTGGTAAAATATACATAACATAAAACTCAACCATCTTCGCCATTTTTAAGCGCACAATTTGGTGGCATTAAGTGCACTTACAATGTTGTATAACCATCGCCACTATTTCCAAAAAATTTTTATCGCCCCAGACACTCTGTACCCATTAAGCAGTAACTCTGCGGTGTGAAATCACACAATTTTTGCCCTTTTGTGGGGGAAAAAAAGGCTTATTTCACTCAGCATAATGTTTCCAAGGTTCCTCCGTGTTCTACCACGTATCTTTACCTCACTCTTGTTTGGGTTAAATACTATTCCACGGTATGGATGGACCACATCTTCTTTATCCACTCATCCATCGATACTTCGAAGTGGACCCTTGGATTGCTTCTGCCTCTTGGGTAGTGTGAACCGTGCTGCTATATGTATGGGTTCCAAATATTTATTCGAGGCCTTGCTTTCACTCTTTTGGGGATATGATTAAGAGCAGAATTGCTAAGTCTTAGGATAATTCTATGCCAAGATGATTTTTAACAAATGTCACTCACTCCCCTAGATTCTTCCACGGCTTCCTACCGTTTATGGGAAAATCCCCTTGCCTTCAAGGGGCATCCAATGTCTCACTCCTCATTTCTCACTACGTGCCCACCCTCCCGCCACACCAAATTACCCTCACTTGCCCCCGGGCCTTTGCACACGCTGTTCCCCCTCCCCGAAGCCCTCTTCCCTTGTCCTATTTTGGTTTGATATCTAACTCCTCTGCCTTCTGCTCTCAGGTTTTTTTGGACTATAGGAAGCCCTCCTTGACTTCCCTGGCTGGATCAGGTACGCACTCTGTGTCCCCCAGAGCTGCCCAAGCACCTCCGTCATGACCCTGATCGCGGGTCACAGGTGACCTGTGTCTCCCATGAGGAGGGCGGGTGGGCACTGCCATGTCCCCAGCACCCAGCGGGAGATGCGGCACCCAGTAGGTGCCCAGTACATGCTTGCTGAATTTTGCCTGATTTGCTTCTCCCACAGCCCCCACGCCCTTGAGAAATGAGACCCAGCCTCTTCCAACTTCTTCTACCTAATGGCAGATTTCAAACAGTATCTTAGGCTGTCGATTAGAAATAGATCCAATCAATGCGCTTGTTTTTCATT
>NW_027527386.1:1295497-1308712 GCF_008692635.1 Crocuta crocuta
TTAGCTAGGAGAATTTTCTATATGTTCCAGGCTCTGGGCAGACTTTCTTCAAAAAGCTATCTGGCCCGATCTCAAAATGAGAAAGTCATTAAGCGCACACGCACTCACACACACACACGTTGCAGGAGAGCCTCTCCTTCTGGAAAAAAACGGCAATTAATACACAGCTACAAACATGGCAGCCTGTGTGTGCAGACAGCAAGGTCCGCAGCTGACAGGGAGCAAGAGGCAATGGGTTTTGTTGTTCTGGTCTCCCCCCCCCCCCCCAANCAAAGTTCTCCCAGCAAGTGCTCGCAGGGAGTTGGGGCTGAGAGATTTTCACTGCAGCTGTGAGGCTGGGGCGCCTGAAAGCAGGTCCCGAGGGGCGGATCTGGGGGCAAAGAGTACACGTGGGAGGCGATCCCAGGAAGCACCAGGAGGAGAGAAGGCAGGGAAGGAGCCACCGGGACCCCCTGGGAGACAGTGAGGCATGCGCTCAAGCTGTCACCCCCGTCCCCGGGGGGTGTATATCCCCCAGCACCTGCCTACCACTGGCCTAGGGCTGCCCCCGGATGCGAAAGCTCCCTGGCCCTTCCTGCCTGCCCGGCACCCGGATTGAGAAAGCCTCAGCTAGCGAAGGACAGGCGGCTACATAGATGTGATCGGCAGGGACCCCAGTGTGAGTGCTGGGGGCGTGCGGATGGGGTACCCACAGCGTCCGTGACGCACGGTGACCTTCCCTATTTCCAGTCGCCATTCATCCATTCCAGAAGATTTATCAAGCCTCTACTGGGTGCGGGGGGCCTGTGCTGGGGACTGGAGACAGTGGTGAACGGGACAGTCCCAGCCCTTGTCTCCTGGAACTCAAGGACGCACATCCAGGCAGTGGCAGGCCTGCAATGGGTAAAGCTCGGGCCGCTACGGCAGCTCCCCCAGCATTGGGTAAGGGGGTCAGGGGAAGCTTTCTGGAGAGATGACATTTAAAGATGAGTTAGATGACTAAGAAGGATGAGCGGGTCAAGGAAGAGCAGAGTAGCGAGGCCAGGAGGCATTTTGCAAAATAATTTAGATTTTTTTTCTTGAGGACATCAGGGAGCCATGGAGAGCTATGGAGGAGAAGAGGGTCAGGAAGAGGGTGGCTGCATTGGGGACTGGGTGGGTTGAAACTGGTGGACGGCCACGCAAAGGTTCCCAGGGGAACCGGTTCTGTGGGCAAATCTGGTGGGACATGGAGGTCAGGGCATCGTCGGGGGTTTAGAGCTGCAGAAACAAGTTTCTGAATTTGGACCAGCCAGAAAAAAGGCCAGACCATTAAACAATAATAACGCATTAGTTAATCATAATAATAATAAGGTTCCTTTTTTTTTTCCCCAGTAGCAAATACTAGAAGCCTCGTTCTCTGGCTTCGTGCACTGGCCCCCGCAGCCTGTGTCCCCATACGCGGTGGCCCCTGGAAACCATCGAATCTCTCCATCGGCATCCTTCGGCCACGTGACCACCCCTGACCCAATCACGAGGCCAGTAGGAATAAGAGTCGGTGATTGGCCGAAGTCACGGAAGCCACACCCCCTAGCTGGGGGCGGGGCCCATGGAGCCACAGGCGTGGAAAGCGGGAGAGACGAAGCTTGGTGGCGGTAACGCCTGCGCCGTAACAAAGCGGCAAAGCTCGGGGACTTGACGCCACAGAAGTTTGTTGCGCACACAAGGCGCCAACAGATGTTCCGGCGGAGCAAGCAGCTTCGCTCCACTCGGGAACTTGCCACCTCGGATTTGTTGCTCCTCCTCTGATTCGGAAAAAGCTGGCTCAGGACCGGACGTGACGACTCCTCCCTTCGCCCCACATTCCATTGGCTCAATTCAGTCACGTGACTGCTCCAACCGCAAGGGGTGCTGGGAACGAGGTCGCGGCTGTGTGCGCGGAGGGAAGAGGGCGCGGATTTAGCAGAGGCTCTCGCGGGCTGTGCTGCGTGGCGGAGCCCGCCACCGGGGCGCCGCTGCCTCCTGGACGTGGGGAGAGGCCCCGTATGTCCAGAGGGATGACCCTTGCCTCTAAAGTACCCAGTGAGATGCTCTAATCCGCCTCCTGATGTTGCTCACATGTCCTCACGAGTTGAGACGCTCCTGTCGGTAAGAATGTGCTTTGTCTTGGTCACGATTGTGTCTCCGTGTCCTAGAACAGTGCGTGGTACACAGTAGGTGCTGGGTATACACTTCGTGAGGGGCTGAGTGGGACGGTGGTAGGTGAAAAATGGGTGGGACTGAATGGATGGGTGTAAGGTGGGTGGGTGGGTGCGTGGCTGGGTGGGTGGCTGGATGGGTGTAAAGTGGATGAGTGGGTGGATGGCTGGATCTATTTATGAGTGAAACCATCCCTTTTCCGTCTTTGGGCTGCAGTGATATAACCGTAGAGGGTAAAAGTGTGAATCTACAAATAGATCCCTGGCCATTATTCTAGAATTCTCGGGTATCAGGACCATTGTCTGCCTTGGAGATGGACACTAGCCTGGTGACCGTGAGATGGTTTTAGGTGACAGTAAAACCACTTTAAATGCCCTGACTCTCATGGGGAAAGAGTTCTTCCTTCTACTTCTTTGAGAAGCAGAAAGGCTTAATTGGGCGCTGATCGGTCTTTCACACCCTCTCTGACACCTGGGACGCTCCGTTTTTGGACAAAGGGAGCACAAAGCACAGCTGGGAACCTCAGAGACACCGTCTCTCCAGAAATTAATACTATGATTTTGTATTTATAGAGTTAACTTTTTTTTTTAATTTTTATTTATTTCTAGGAGAGAGAGACAGAGTGAGCAGGGGAGGGTCAGAGAGAGAGGGAGTCACAGACTGAAACAGGCTCCAGGCTCTGAGCTGGCAGTCAGCACAGAGCCCGACGTGGGGCTCGAACCCACAAACCGCGAGATCATGACCTAAGTGAAAGCCGGACGCTTAACCGACTAAGCCACCCAGGCGCCCCTATAGAGTTAACTTCTACCTATGGTCATTGACGCTGATTTTTCATTTACAGTCACGATAAGCCATTTCTTTTTAAATAGATTTCAGATGTTAAGAAGCGGGTCCATTAGAAGGGAAACATTAGCAGAGGTGGCAGAAGGGTGAGGGGAGATGTACTCCACCCTGGGACTCTGAGGCTTGGAGAGTCTCACGGCCGCTGTGTGGCCTGGAGAAAACCGCTGCACTTCTCTGATGCTGTTTCCTCACCTGAAAGTGCTTTCAGTACCCCTCATGTCATGGGATAGTTTTGTGGCCCAGGTGAGCTGCCACGGGCGGGTGACCCTGGAAATAGGTCCTACCCCTGTCCGGGTTTTGCTTTGTTTGCTGGGCCCTGAATAAAAGGAGGGGATGGAAATGTCGGGATAGAGAGCAAATGATTCTTAGGTGTCAGGCCCGTGGGAGATTTTGGGGTGTCTTTGGTTGTGGGGTATACTTTGCTTTTAACGTCTTCTGGGGAGAGCTGGTTTGGCTTATCACCTGTGCTGGCTTTCTGCGCCCAGACAGTAGGGTGGCCGTGCGCCCTGGACAAAGTGTCCACCTACTGGGCACCCGTACCCGGGGAGGCACCTGAGTAGAGAGTTCGGGGGTCTGCCTGTTTGATGACTGGGGCCCAGCGCCTCGACCTTTCTCCCGTCCGGGCTGCGTCCCTTCCTCCTGTCCCCCCCCCCACCGGTGTGTTTTTCCCTCGATGACATTTGGAATCTTTTAATAGTTGTCACATTAGCATACATTTGCATACCTTATGCAAATCAGGCTATTTATTTTTGAAAAAGCACTTTGACTTGTGGGGCCCTTTCTCACCGGGGATCTCACCACCTTTTTCCTCAGGACAGGCTGATGCTTCCCCTGGGGTGGGGGTCGGGGGCAGCTGTACCCGCCCTGAGCCGAGGCAGGCCCGGACGCACTTCCGGGACAGGGGCGCCTGGCCTGGCCCGCGGGCTGGTGCCCTGGCGGAGGCACTACTCTCCTGCCCATTTTCCAGACAGGACTGCAGAGGCGGGAAATGGACACAGTGTCAGGGTCACTGGGTGCCACTCAAGGACATGATTCCAGAAAGGGTCCCCGCTCCTACAGCACCTCTGCCTCAGCGGGGCCTTTCCTGTCTCTCAGGGTCACATGCCCCTCCCGCCACCGTGCAGAGCTCTTTGAAAGAGTCGTGGACACTCTTCTCCACCTCTTTCTCTCTCTCACCTCGTCTCCACCCCTCCACGCCCCTTCTCACACCTCCCCCGTTTCCATCCCTGAAACCCCTCTGTCAAGGGCAGTGGTGGCTGCACCCTCCTCACCATCTTGGGCAGAGTCTTGACCCCTTCCCGCCAGGGACCCTGCCCTCACCAGCCCCTCCCGCACTGCCACGTTTGGGCCCAGGGTGGTCCACTCTCTGGGCTCTAACCCCTGGACACCCCAGCGGCGCCTGCAGTGCTGTCTGCAGCCCGGCCTCCCCTGAGCTCCAGGCCGCCCTGCTGTCTCCACGTGGGGGGCTCCCAGGGGTTCTGGAGTCAACATGGCTGCCCTGGGCTTGACCACGCCCTCAGACCGGCTCTTCCTGCACCCCCCTTCTTAGCTGAAGGCAGTCCCGGCCATGTAGCTGTTCAGCCAGGACTCTGGAGACANTGATTCCACCCTGCTTGCTCCCTTCTGCTGTCCTTGCCCTCATCTCACACCCCAGCACCCCTGCCTGCCCAGTGTCCTGCCTCCCTGTTCCTCCAACATGCCAGACACTGACCTGCCTCAGGGCCTTTGCATGTGGTGTGCCCTTTGCCTGGCACGATCTTCATGGAAGCCTGTTTTGTTTCTTGTTGGACCTCCAGCGCCCAAAACAGGGCCCGGCATACAGTGAGAACCCCATAAACGTCTGGCTCATGAGCGAATATAGAGGCAAAGACAAACAGTCCTGGACGGACATAATCCCCAAACTTGGAGGTTGTTAACTTGGAGACGGCCGGCGATGCCAGTGTTTTCTGTACTGTCCGATGCCCCCACGGGAATGTAACCCACTGGCACCCGTGCAGATTTTCTCAGGGCGGTTTTGAAGCAGAGCCCCACCAGCTGCGTGGGGTCCTTGCCGCACCTCCGTTTGGTCGTCTGGAGAATGGGGATGATCTTAGCACCTTCCCCAGAAAAATCCCTTGAGAACCAACCCTCTGAGTCTGGAGTCTCGAAGAAAGAGTTACATCCAATCTGGGGCGGCGACATTTGCAATGCATGAAGTTTAAACATTTTCAATAAAGAGAAACAAATCCAGGCCAAAGCTCTTCCTGATTTATTGTAATTGCAAAGCAGCAGCGGTGAATATAATTGTCCAGCAGAAGGGGGGTCGCGGGGGGCTCCACACGGGGTCCAGTCAGCCCCGGGTGGGATGTGGCCCCTGTCAGGTTAAGCAAACGCATTACTTTAACAACCTGGGGAGGCGGCTGGAGCCATTAGTGAAAGGGGAGAATAAATATTATCCCAAGAAGCTCCAGAATCGGCGATTTTATCGCTGAGAATTGTCCCCGTGCTATTTACTTTCAATTTAGATTTTCGGGAAAGTGGCTCTTGGCAAATTTTATGTATGAAGGAGAATGACTGAACTGAAAAATGATCTGCTTTTGCCATCCAGGAGGAAAGGAGCCATGGTATTTCAGAGTCCTGCTCTGTCCCACCGAGTCACATTCCCTCCCAGTCACACTTAAAACCCGAGTACTGAGTCCCAGGCTCAGGCACATTCTGGACGCGCCTGAGTTTGGCCTGAGTCTGCTTCAGGGGCCAGAGGAGCCTGGAGTCAAATATTGGGGGAGGTGGACTGATTTAATTACAATTACAACTGACTTTATCTGTCCTCTGGTCTGGTCTGGTCTCTTTGTTGACTGAAGGGGGAAACTGAGACCCAGAGTGAGGCTGTCATGAGCTACTTGACTCACTTCTGTCCTCTTCCCTTCTATACCTCCTCTCACTCAAGAACTCCCGCTGGCTCCCTGTGCTCACCAGGCATAAAACCCTCAGGCTGTATGTCACACTCAGCATGTAACTCAACTCGGATCACAGATCTACATGTAATGTGGAAACCGATTCAATGTTTAGAACAACAGGAGAAAGTCTTCAGCGGCTGGAGTTAGGGGACGATCATAGACATGTCACAGCAAAAGACGATTTCTAAAGGAAAACACTGATGTTTGAATCTCTCAGAATTAATAACCTTGCGGGACGCCTGGGGGGCTCAGTCGGTTGAGCATCCAACTTAGGCTCAGGTCATGATCTCCTGGCTCATAGATTTGAGCCCCGCGTCGGGCTCTGTGCTGACATCTTGGACCCTGGAGCCTGCTTCGGATTCTGTCTCCCTTCCCTCTCTCTCTGCCCCTCCCCTGCTCATGCTCTCTGTCTCTCAAAACTGAATAAACCTTAAAAAAAATAATTTTTTAATGTTTTTATTTATTTCTGAGAGAGAGAGAGAGACAGCGTGAGCAGGGGAGGGTCAGAGAGAGGGGGAGACGCACAATGTGTCAGCACAGAGCCCGATGCGGGGCTCGAACCCACGAACCATGAGATCATGACCTGAGCCGAAGTCGTACGCTTAACTGACTGAGCCACCCAGGCACTCCAGAATAAAACAAAATCATTAAAAAAAATTAATAACCTTGGCTCTGAGAAAGAGACTGAAAAGGACAAAAAGACAAGCCACAGAATGGAAGAAAACCCTTGCAAATACCCAACAAAGGATACGTATCTGAAATATGGAAAAGGGCCCGCAAAACTCAACAGGAAGAAAATCAACAACCCCGCCAAAAAACAGACAGCGACAGGAACAGACATTTCCGCCCCAGGAGCTACGCTGATGGCAAATAAGTGCCCAAAAAGATGCCGAACGCCGTGCGCCGTGAGGGGAATGCACATGGAAGTGGCAGTTGGCATGACTACACACCTGTCAAAATGGGTAAAATAAAAAGTAGTGATAATGTTGAGTGCTGGGGAAGATGCCGAGAAACCGCTTCACGGACAAGAATGTAAGGTGTTACTCTGGAGAAGAGTCCGGCGGGTTTTGGTTTTTTTTCGTTTTATGAGACTAAACGTGTGCCTGGTGTATGGCCCAGCGATGCCACTCGTAGGCATTTGTCCCGGAGACGTGAAAATTTGTGTTGATACAAAAATCCGTCCAAGAATGTAGCTTCACTTGAAATAGCCCAACCCTGGGGAAAAAAAAAAAAACCCGGATGTCCTTCAGTAGGTGAAACCAGCTGGGGTCCACCCGTACCCCCAGAAATACTACTCAGTAAAGAAAAGGAAAGAACTGGTCATAAGTGCAGTGTTCTGGGTGGATCTCAGGGGGATCATGCTGAATGAAAGAAGCCAAGGTCAAAAGGTTATATACTGTAGAGATTGTTTATACAGCGTTCTTTTTGTAAATTTTATTTTAGAGAGAGAGAGACAGAGTGCGAGCAGGGGAGGGTTAGAGAGAGAGAGGGAGACACAGAATCTGAAGCAGCTCCAGGCTCTGGGCTGTCAGCACAGAGCCCAGTGCGGGGCTCAAACCCAAGAACCACAAGATCATGATCTGAGCCGAAGTTGGACGCCCAGCCGACCGAGCCTGGCAGGTGCCCCTTGGGCCTGTGGTTTTCTTATTTACCTGTCTGTCTCCAGAGTGATATTATGGGCTCTAATTTACAGACTGAAGAAACCAAAGCCCCTTACTCGGGAAGACTGTGGGAGACAGAATAATCGTCCCTAAAATGTCTACATCTTAAAAAAAAAAAAAAGCTTTTAAAAATGCTTATTCATTTTTAAGAGAGAGAGCATGAGCAGGGGAGGGGCAGAAAGAGAGGGAGACACAGAATCTGAAATAGGCTCCAGGCTCTGAGCTGTCAACACAGAGCCCGATGCGGGACTTGAACTCACAAATGGCGAAATCAAGACCTGAGCTGAAATCAAGAGTCAGACGCTTCTTGGACTGAGCCACCCAGGCGCCCTTTTATTTTTTAATCTCTACCCCAGAAGTGGGGCTCAAATTCACAGCCCCCACCCAGAGATCAAGGGTGCTCTACCCACTGAGCCAGCCAGGCGCCGCTTGAGGGATTCTATTGATGTTACTAGTTTCCTGTTTATGACATTGTAAGAGGCTTCCACTGGGGGAAAGGGAGTGAAATCAGTGTGAGAACTTTCAGTATTCATGTTTTTTCTTTTTAAAATAGTTTTATTGAGATAATTCCTACACCACACAATTTACCCACTCCAAGTGTGACATTCAGTGGTTTTTCAGTATATTTGCAGAGTTAGGTGACCATCATCATAATATAATTTCAGACCATTTTTGTCACTTCTGCCCAAAAAGAAAACCCATTAGCAGTTCGTCCCCTTTGCCCCAGTTCCTGGCAACCATAACTGACTCTCTGTCTCAATAGCTTTGTCTTTTCTGGACGTTTTGCACGGGTGAAACGATTCACCGCGCGGTCTGGCTTTTTCCCTGAAAGTAGTGTTTTCAAGGTTCGTCCACACTGCGAAGCATATCTGTGCTTCGTTCCATTTTATGGCCAAGTAAAATTCCATTGTACGATGTCTACGTATCATTTATCCATTTATCTACTGACGGACATCAGGGTTCTTTGCATTTTTTAGCTCTTGTGAGTAACACTGCTCTGAGCATTTGTGGACGCGAATTTGCGTGGATGTACACCTTTATTTCTCTCGCATTTTTAGAATTGGAATTACTTGATCACAAGGTAACTCTCGGTTCAGCATTTGAGAAACTGCCAGACTGTTGTCCGAAGCGGCGGCCCCAGTTTGCAATGCCAGCAGCATCAGCAGGGGGTGAGGGTCCCCATTTCCCCATATCCGCACTAACACTTGCTATTGCCTATCTTTTTTTAAAGCTTATATATTTTGAGAGAGAATAGGGAGAGGGGAGAAGCAGACAGAGGGGGAGAGAGAGTCCCAAGCAGGATCCGAGCTCAGAACGGAGCCCGATGTGGGGCTTGATCCCACCACCGTGAGATCATGACCTGAACCAAAATCAGGGGTCAGACGCTTTCCCGACTGAGCCCCCTGGGCGCCCCGCTTTTTTTTTGTTTTTTGTTTTAAAGTGATCTTAGCAGGTAGAAAGTGGTCTTATTGCAGTTTTGATTTGCATTCCTCTAGTGGCTAAGAATCCAGATTGTCTCCGCATGTGTTATTTGGTCATTTGTATATTTCCTTTGAAGACATGTGTACTCAAATGCTTTGCTCATTTTTTTTAAAAATATTTTTTATTTATTTCTAGGAGAGAGAGAGAGACGGCATGAGCAGGGGAGGGTCAGAGAGAGAGGGAGATACAGACTCTGAAACAGGCTCCAGGCTCTGAGCTGGCAGTCAGCACAGAGCCCGACGCGGGGCTCGAACCCACGAACCGCGAGATCATGACCTAAGCGAAAGTCAGACGCTTAACCGACTAAGCCACCCAGGTGCCCCATCAAGTCCTTTGCTCATTTTAAAAGTTGGGTTATTATTATTATTATTATTTTAAAGAGTTCCTTATATTTTCTGGATATAAGTCCCCCTTTTCTCCCATTGTATAAATTGTTCTTTTACTTTCTTGATGGCAAAAGGTGCAGCACACAAATTTTATCTATTTTTTATTTTTTTTTTATTTAAAACATTTGTTAACATTTATTTATTTTTGAGAGAGCACGAGCGGGGGAGGGGCAGAGAGAGAGGGAGACACAGAATCTGAAGCAGGCTCTAGGCTCTGAGCTGTCAGCACAGAGCCCGACGTGGGGCTCGAACTCACAACCCGTGACATCGTGACCTGAGCCGAAGTCGGACGCTTCACCGACTGAGCCCCCCACGTGCCCCATGCGGCACACAGATTTTAATTTGGGGTGGGATCTAATCCATTTCTCTTTTCCCCGACTTTGGTCACTGTTCTTTGAGTATCATATCATTGCCTCACTGAAAGTCATGAATATTTGCTCCCGTGTGTTCCTATGTTATTTTTTTTTATAACTGCTTGCTGTGCAATTTTCTCAGAATAAAAAGTAAGAAAAGGGGGCACTGGTGAGCGACTTGAACTTTTCGCCAAATGATAAGCATGTTGCAAATAAAAACGTGACAACACGTTTGACGTCATTAGCCATTAGCGAAATTCAAACGAAAGCCATCATGAAATCATACGTATTGGGTTGGTAGACAGAAACAGGACAATCCTAAGTGTTGACAAGAATTAGAAGCCACCAGAACACTCACACGATGTGGGCCACGATGTAACGTGGTTCAGCCTGTCTGGAAAACCATCTGACAGTTTCCGGTGAAGGTGGACATAGTTTCCCGAGGGGCCCTGACCTGGCACTTCAGCGTGAAATGAATTCCCCGAGGGAGATGAAAACTTTTGCTCCTACGGACACCCGAACGTGGACGTTTATAGCGTCTTCATTCACAAGCGTCGCAAACTGGAAACGACCAAAATGTTCTTTGGGGGCTCAGTGGTGAAACAGGGTGTGGCCCGGCCGCATGATGGGCTAGAGCTCAGTTATGTGAAGGAACGATGATGGAGCCACGACCTGGGTGGTTCTCAGAGGCATTGTGCTCAGTGCAAGAAGCCAGATGCAACAGAGGCATCCTGGGTTTTCCCACGGATGTAATTGCGGGAGGCCCGGTAGTGGCGTCTCCGGAGACGTGACCTCCTGCGTTGCCCGCGCACAAAAGGAGGCCCTTGCAGGCGGGGTTAAATGGATCCGGGTCGCTCTGCAGGCACTCCCACGTGCCGCTGTCAGAGGGAAGCACAGACGTGTGACCGTCAGGCAGAGGCCGGAGCCACGTGGCCACATGCCACCGAGTGCGAGCAGCTGTAGAGGCCGGAAGGGTAAGGAAGGGGCTCCAGCCTGCTAGCGATGCTACAAGCCCACACCCCACCCTGCGGGGCGTCGGCCACTGGGGCGTGGGCAGGCGTGGGCCCCTCTGAGGCCTCTCCCTGCAGGCGGCTGTTCGCCCCTGTCCTCACGCCGTCTTTGCCCTGCTTGTCGCTGTCCTGATTTCCTCTTAGAAGGCTGCCATGCACCTGTATGACTTCATTTTGCCTTCATGGCCTCCTTAAAATCCCAGTCTTCAAATACTTGGAGGTGCTGGGGTGAAGACCTCTCTGCAGGGGCATCTGGGGGGCTCCGTGGGTTGAGTGTCCGACTTTGGCTCAGGTCATGACCTCGTGGCTTGTGAGTTCGAGCCCCGAGTCGGGCTCTGTGCTGACAGCTCGGAGCCTGGAGCTGCTTCAGGTTCTGTGTCTCCCTCTCTCTCTGCCCCGCCCCCATTCTCTCTCTCTCTCTCTCTCTCTCAAAACAGAACAGCGTTGTCCCCAGGTGTGCTTGAAGGAGTACAGCCTTCCCGACTCCCAACTCCTCAGATTGGGCCTGGTTAGGCTGATTTTGGACTCGTTGTTTCCAGAACTGTTGGTGGAAAGCATGAGGGCAGCAAGGGGGCCACGTGAGGGGTGTTGGGGGGAGGGGGAGGAGGAGGTTTGCTCTGTATCCAGACCAGCTGACCGAATATACCTGTGTGTTAAATTTCATAGAACTTAATATACCATGTCAGTTGAAGACAAAAACCACAGCGTCATCTCAACAGATGCAGAAAAAGCATTTGACAAAACACACCACCTTTTCATGATGTGAACACTCAATAAATAGAAGGGAATAGGAGGGAGCTTCCTAACCCCGAAAAAGAGCATCTATTTTTAAAAAAAACTCACAGCTAACTTCATCTCTGATGAATGCTTTCCCGCTAGGATCACGAACGAGACAAGGCTGTCCACTCTCTCAATTTCTATTCAACCTTGAATTGAAGTTTCTATCCAGGGAAATTGGGGAAGGGAAAGAAATAAAAGCTATTCAGAATGAAAGGAAGAAGTAAAACTATCTCTATTTGCAGAGAACATGGCCTCATATAGAGGGAATCCTAAAGGACACGTGCGCGTGCATGCACACACACACACACAAATACTAGAGATAATAAGTGAATTCAGCAGCCCGGCAGGAGGCAAAATTACCACACAAATAGCCGTGAGATTTCTATACGTCAGGAGTGAATATTCTGAAAATAAAATTAAGAAAGCAATTTTCTTTACATAGCATCAAAAAGTAAAATTCTTAGGCATAAATTCTTAGAGCAAAACGTATACCCTGAGAACTACAGAATATTGTGGAGGAAAAAATGAAAGCCCAGGGATGCTTGGTCGGCTCAGTCAGTTAAGCATCCAACTCTTGATTTTTGGCTCAGGTCATGATCTCATAGTCATGAGAACAAGCCTGTTGACGGGCTCGGCGCTGGGCTTGGAGCCTCGTCAAGATTCTCTCTCCCTCTGCCCCACTCGCACATCTGTGTGTGTGTGTGTGAGTGTGTGTGTGTGTGTGTATGCATGCACTCTCTCCTTCTCTCTAAAAAAAGAAAGAAATGAAAGATCTAAGTGAAGTTATTCCGTGTTCAGTACCAGAAGATGTACTTTTGTTTGTTTTTTTTTAAGATGTACGATTCTTAACACTTTCAAATTGATCTATAGATTCAACACAGCCCCCATCAAATCTCAGCTGACTTTTATATTTTCTTTTTTAAAACTTGCTAAGCTAATCCCCCAAAATCATATGGAAATCACACTTTTTGTGTGTCCAGCAAATCTGCAGTAATAAAGATGGTCTGCGTCCGGCATAAGGATTGACATACAGATCAATGGTAACAAACGGGGAATATTGACCACATTATGGTCGATCGATTGTCAAAAAAGACCACTCAGTGGAGGAAAGAGTAATCTTTTCAGTAATCTGCTGAAAAAAGATTACTCTTTTCAGCAAATGGAGTTGAGACACTGGGCATCCATGTGCAGGAAAAGAATGGTGCTCGACCCCTTCCTCACACCATACACAGCAGATCCACTCAAGACAGATCAGAGACCCAAATGTGAAAGCCAAAACTATAAAAACGTAGGGGTAAGTCTTCATGATCTTGAATCAGGTCGTGTTTTTTTTAGGTATAACACCAAAAGCACAAATAAACAAAAGTCATATAAATTGAACTTCATCAAAATTAAATATTTTTCTGCTTTACAGGGTGCCTTCAAGAAGGTGAAATGCCAAGGCACCTGGGTGGTCGGTTGAGTATCTGACTTTTGATTTCGGCTCAGGTCATGATCTCACGGTTTGTGAGATTGAATCCTGAGTCCAGGTCTTATGCTGACAGTGCAGAGCCTGCTCAGGATTCTCTCTCTTTCTCTCTCTGCCACCCCCCCCCCCCTTCCATGGG
>NW_027527386.1:1308751-1312789 GCF_008692635.1 Crocuta crocuta
CATTGCATGTGCACTCTCTCTCTCTCTCGAAACACTTAAAAAACTTTAAAAGAAAGGTGAAAAGACAATGTATAGAATGGAAGAAAATATTTGCAAAAAATATATATCTGGTAAGGGACTTGTATCTAGAATATACGGGGGCTCATAACTCAATGATAAGTCAAATAACCCAACTTAAAAATAGGCAAGGAGTCTGAATAGACCTTTCCCCAGGGAAGGCACACAAGTGGCAAATAAACACATGAAAGATACACAGCATCGTTAGTCCTCAGAAAAGCAAAAATCAGAAGCACAATGAGAGCTCACTCCACGCCCAGCATCACGGCTGGAATGAAAACACAATAACCCCTATTCATGGCTGGGGGTAATTGTGACTCTGTCCGGTGAGTCTGCCTTCTCCCAGCCTTCAGAGGGCACCTCCCGCAGCTCCTGGATGGGAATGACAGCATAGAAAAGAAACACTTTATAAGGGTCCTTATAAGAGACAAGCTGGAAGGTCAGAGGGCAAGGTCAGGGGCAGAGGTGAGGCTGAAGCGGGACCCTGAGCCAGGAAGGTGAGCCGCCTGTGAAGCTGGGAAAAGCAGGGAACCGATTCTCCCCTACAGCCTCAGGAAAAGGCAGCCCTTCGGATGCATTTTATATTTCTAACCTCCGGAATTCTACATAGTAATTTGTGTCATTTTAAGCCACTAGGTTCGTGGTCATTTGCGACAGCTGTAGTAGAGAGCGGAGTCCCACTCAGGGACGAGGGCTTTCCACTTCTACCGCCCATTGGTCAGGACACGTCACGTGGCCACACCGCCGCTAGGGTGTCTGGGAAATGTAGTCCATGGCTGGGCAGCCTTTTCCCCGGGGAGCTCCACCCACTGGGAGGTGGAGCATGGACTTTCTTGGAGGATTAGACCCTCCCTGCAGTGCCGCCCAGGATCCGAGAATGTTATGTTCAAAATTCTTCCAAGGGACCCCTCTTCCTGAACTTCTGTGGTTTCACGTCCAGGCTTCTAACTCCACTGGACATTCCACTGTCTGGAACTTCGTGGAGGCTGGTGTCCTAAGATTCCAATTGTACCCAGGGGGAGGGGAGCGTTGTTTAATAATGTCTAATAATAACTCTACGGCTTGTCCTGCAATGCTTTAACCTTCCGGAAAAGGGCCAAGACACTCATGGTAACTGAATCATTCACAGCCCTGGAGAAAAGGGACAGTCACTCAAACTGGGCCATTGGGGAACATTGAATAAAGGACCTTTATTTTTTTTAAACAGAGGTGTGGGCAGGTAATGGGAAGCCGCAGGGCATAGCGCAGCACTGGGGGCTGTGTGTGTTGGGGCGTCCGCACGGGTGCAGGGCGGGTCGCGGTGGGCACAACGCAGTGGGAGCTAGACTTGGAAAGGGCTCAGCTGCTCACCATTCGTGCAGAGGAATCGGGGGAATAAATACATCCGCCTCTTCCCTCGCGAGCCCATCTCCCAATGCTGCTTCCCATCGGATGAACGCAGCGGGAAGTGGCCAGTGGGAGACTGTGGGTTCCGTCTCCGCAGAGGAGCCTCTCCTGGGGCAGAGGCTGGAGTGGGAACCGATTTCAGAGGGGAGGGGGAGAGGGAGGGGCAAGTGGAAATTCTCAGAGCCCCAGGGCTCCGGGCTTCTGCGTTCCCCAGAGTCTGGCCGGCTCGCTGCTGGCTCTAAGCGTGGGCTTCTCGGTCTCTCGCTTTGGGCTGGGCTGGGGCTCCCTCGGGGACGCGGACCGAGCCAAATCAGAGCAGGCCTGGTGACAGCGGCCAGGATCGGGCTGCTGTCTTCCCTTCCAGGATGGAGCCCCAGTTATTGATCCTGATCGTCCACACCCTCTCCAGCCCAGCTCCTAGCGTCTCTCTCCGGCCTTTTCTCCCCCAACCTGGTCCTCCCAAACCCACCCACACCTCCACCTGCACATCCCTACATTCAGCTGATTCAGTCTCAACTCTCTTGACACCAAGGCTTTGGCCACACAGAGCTCCCTGCCAAGCACACCCTCCCACTGACACCCCCCCCCCAAATCCTACTATTGTGAGATCCAGGGGGCAGCATGTGAGCTGCGGCCTAAAGGAGGAGGAGTTCATCACAGGAAGAGCTGGGGCAGAGCATGCCGGGAAGGGGGCTTTGCAGGTGCAAAGGGCCTGAGGTTTGAATGTGTTTGTGTGTTGGAGGAGCCGCAGGGAGGCCAGTGTGCTTGGAGCAGCGTGGAGGGCAGGGGGCAACGTGAGGGCAGGAAAGTCACAGAGGGGCTGGACTTGGAGGGGCGTCTTTTAGACCATCATGGGGAGTTTGAACTTGATTTAAGTGCAGTGAAGGACCCTCAGAGAGTCTCAAAGTCGGCTCCGGCAGCCCTGACAAAACGCCACGAAGTGGGGGCCTGAACAGCAGACATTTCTTTTTCACAGTTTTGGAGACTGGGGAGTCCATGATCAGGTGCTGGCAGATTCGGTTCCCAGCGAGAACCCTCTTCCTGGCTTGGGGCAACTTGGTACCGCGTCCTCACATGGAGGAGAGAGCTGTGTCCTTGGAAGGGCACTAATCTATTTGGGCTCTACTCTCAAGATCTCATCTATCCCTAAGCAGCCCCCCGAAAGCCCCACCACCAAGTACCACCCCCACTGGGGATTGGGGGTTCAATTAGGTGGGTGGCCTGGGGGCACAAACACGCAGCCCCTGGCAGACCGACGGTTTACGTGAGCAGGTGAGGGAATGCGTTCCCGAAGGTCAAGCTGTTTCAGGGCCACAGCCGCGGTCCACCTACAGCCCACGGGCCCCAGGCTACCTGGTCCCCCTCGCTAGCCCCCGATCCGCCTCCTTCCCTGGGCCGCTGCTGGGTACCTCCCTGGGGACCTGTCACCTTGGCCGATTTGGAGCCGCTGCAGCGGCCCGTCCCTGGCTCTATCTCAATGACAGCCAAACAGCTCCATAAAAGCAAACAGCTCATCACAATTATTATAAAATATTAAAATGACTCACAAAATAAATTATTCACACACCTCATGTTCGGCTTCCAGGTGTTTGGGGACTAATGAGGGTTTTTTTTAGGCAGGCGGCAGGGAGTGGCCCTTGGGAGCCGGGTGGGGCCAGNCAGGAGGCAGAGGTGGAGCCAGGGCAGGACCCCGCGGCCCCGTGTGCACTTTGGCTTAGAACGGCTGGTGGAAGTGAAGGCAGCGTGGGAGGCCAGGGTCTTCACCTTGTCCCCTACGTCGGGTGGCTGGAGAAAGGGGGGTCCCTTCTGGATGCATGAAGGTTTAGAACTTTCAGGGTGTTGGTGGTGGGGGAGAGGTAGAGACAGAGAGAGACATACAGGCAGGCAGAGGCAGCCAGAGACAGAAAGACACAGAGAGGGGGTGCCTGGGTGGCTCCATAGGTTAAGCATCCGACTCTTGCTTTCCCCTGGGGTCAAGGTCTCACAGTTCGTGGGTTCGAGCCCCACGTCAGGCTCAGCGCAGAGCCTGCTTGGGATTCTCTCTCTCTCTCTCTCTCTCTCTCTGCCCTTCCCTGACTCGCACTTTCTCTCTNTATTTATTTTGAGAGAGAGAGAGAGAGAACACGAGCAGGAGAGGGGAAGAGAGAGAGGGAGACAGAATCTGAAGCAGGCTCCAGGCTCTGAGCTGTCAGCGAGTGCAAAGGCCCTGAGGTTGGAGAAAGCTTGGCAAATTCAAGGAACAGACAGAAAACAAACAGAACGTAGGGCAGTTTTCAAACAAGTGGGTTCTTAACAAGCAAAGGGAAAGAAGAGAGAGAGGGCGAGGGGCAAACCAAGAAACAGACCCTTAAGTACAAAGAAGGAAGGGCTGGTTACCCGCGGGGAGGTGGGCCCTGGGCCGTGGTGTGCGGAGACCCCGAATCACTCACACTGGGCTGTGCGACAACTCGCTGGGATTTAAGTCGAACTTGCGAACAAGGGCGCCCCCCAGCCACGCATTTCGATGGCTCGTGATCCGAAGCGCCCACGCGGCAAGTCGGGGCGAGGGGTCAGTTGGCCGCGGCGAGCGAGGGGCGGGACAAGGCCCTGGGGGGC
>NW_027527386.1:1312811-1314849 GCF_008692635.1 Crocuta crocuta
GAACCGCTTCCTGCCGTGGGACCCCTTCCTCCAACGAAGCAGGCGGGGACCCGGAAGCAGGGACCCATGGGACGTCTCTGTCCCCCCACCTCCCAGATGCCCTCTCTCTGCGCCCCAGTCTCCTCACCCGGAAAAAGGACAGCGAGTCCCTCCTTGGGGGGAGGTGAGCGCGGAGGTCGCATCGGGGCCTGACCCGGGTCTTGCCGGCACCCCGCGGCCCCTGTCCGAGGCCAGGGGGGCGGACCCTGCGCTTTGCAAGGCCAAGTCCGGCCTTCTCCAGTGCGGTCACCCGTTAACTCCTCCGCCTGCCCCCCCGGATTAGTTTCCCGCGGTTGCTGTGACAAATCCCCTTAAACCGGTGGCTGCTTCTGGAAGCCGCGGGTCCCAGACTGAGGTGTCGGAACGCTTGGTCACTGTGTTCCCTGCCGCCTCCATGGCCACCAGGCATTCTCTCCAGGCACGTGCTGGGTCTCAGTTTCCCCCTTTTGTAGGGACGCCAATCCTATCAGACCAGGGACCCGTCTTCCTCCAGCGTGACGTCCCCCGAACTGAACTGATTACATCTGCAACGACCCTCTTTCCAAATAAGGTCACTTTCTAGCGTCTTGGGGGCCAGGACTTCAGCGAATGAATCGGGGGACACACCAGGCAACCCCCAGCGGCCACCACTGAAAATCTTTGTGTGCGCCTCTCCCTCTCTCTCCAAGCTCATTCCTACCCCAGGACCCTTGCATGTGCCTGTCCCTCCCTGCCGGGAAAGCCCGGCTCCTGTGGGTCTGCCTTCTTCTCGGCTCAGAGAGCAGCTTCTCAGCAGGATGCTCTTCAACGTGCCTCCACCTCCAACCCTCCTCTGTCATCCCCTTGCTGTTCTTCAAATGCTCCAAGCACGTCCCTGCCTCAGGGCCTTTCCGCCCGCTGTTTCCTCTGCCTGGAACATCTTTCCCTCACCTGGTTCCTTCCTTCATCTTGGGTTTCAGCTCACGTGGCCCCTGGTTGGCTGGAGTCTCCCTCCGGCAGTCAGTCCCTGAGCCGCTCCTCCCTGCTCCGTTTCCGGCCTTCTCTCTGCTGGGTACATTGCCACCCGCTGCTTTAACTGTTTCTTGCCCACCCCCCCCGACTGTGGTCCCGTGGGGCAGGTGGTGTCGTCTCGGTCCCTGCTGTGTCCCCAGCCCCCGGAACAGGAGCCCCTGGAATAGCTCACAGCACTTGGTGAATAAATGTTTGTGCAGTCGATGGATCATGACTAATCAGAAGATCTTAGAATGACGGCGCGGGCCTCCGGCTCGGTGGAAAGTTGGGGCTCGCTGCTGCCCCCGGGGCTGAGAATCTCAACGTCGTCACATCTTAGAACCCGAAGGAAAGGTGTTTTGGAATTTTCCGACTCCACTTCCCCGCCCCGCACCCTCCCCCCAGCTTCCTGGGCACAGTTCAGTGGCTCTCCTTGGTTACCTCCTGTGATGGGGACCTCATTACAGCCCAAGGCACACCAGTCAGGCTTGGGATAGGCGCACAGGTATGATAATCCCGCTTTTAGAACCAAACCCATATTTCCCGCCCTTGGGCCTCCGAACCGCCCCTCCCCGGCTCCCTGCTCCCACAGCCAGTCCACTCCGTCCGCCTCCGGGAGCCGGGGAGGCGGGGAAGGACGGATCCGCTGTCTGGGCCGCAAGTTCCTTTCCTCCCAAGGTGAGAGCTGAGGTGCGCGGGTAGCGGGAAGGTTAACTGATAAGGGATGCGCTGGCCGATAAGGAAAACGTTGGCGGGTAACCGGTGAGAACGAAAGTGCCCCCGCCAGTAAGTCCTCCCTGGCTCCCTCTCGCAGGCCGTCCTGCACCAGGCCTTGAGCGCCGCCCCCACCCCCATCCCGGCCCGGCGCTGGGAGTCGCGGTTGCAAACACGGATCGGATGCAGTCGCGCCTTCGGAGCACAGTCTGGCGCATCTGAGATCTGAGCTCTCGCGGAGCCCCCGGAACACGGCCGTTCAGACGCCGCAGGCTCGGGGCTGGGGGCCCGGGGCGGGGGGCGCCGGGCGGGGGCG
>NW_027527386.1:1314922-1315091 GCF_008692635.1 Crocuta crocuta
CCCAACGGCTGTCACTCAGCCCCAGTCACACTGGCGACAACACGGTTGCCATGGAAACGAATATGCTTCCCCTTGGGGGGGGTGGGCGAGCCAAGGGAGCCAGAAACAGTGTGCGATGTGTGAATCCGGCACAAAATGACCCAGACCCAGAGCCCCGAGGGGTGGGAGA
>NW_027527386.1:1315126-1322115 GCF_008692635.1 Crocuta crocuta
TTTCCTTCCCCAGCTCACCCCCCCCCCCCCAGGTCCTCTCTCAGTCTGGGTTCTCCGGGAAGCCGGGTTTCAGCGTCAGAATCCCGAGGTGCCTCAAGCCTGGGTCTCACTCGGGGCAAGGTGACTCTTCGTGCCTCAGTCTCCCCATCCAGGAAGTGGGCATGAGAAGGCTCACTCCTGTACGCATTCACTGAATGCACACTATTCACCCGAGGCCTGTCGCGTGCCCGGCACTGGTCTAGTTCCCTCGGGGCTCCGACCCCACGGGGGAGGGGCAGACAGCAAAGAAATACGGGAATTAAAGGGAAATCAGAAAGCATTGGGCAGAAGGCAGAGTAGATAGATGTGATCATGAAGTGGGGGAGCATTTAGCAGGGGGCCAGGGAGGAGGTCGGACGGTGACGTTGGAACTGAGACCTGAAGGATGAGAAGAAACCAGTCACGGGGACGTCTGGGAAGGGAGCTGTCCAGGTGGAGGACATGGCTGTGCAAAGGCCCTGGGGCAGGACCACGTGGTGTGATGGAAGAGCAGAGAGGAGGCCTGTGTGGCTGGAGCAGAGTGAGGTCACTGGGTGAGAGGGAGGGGAGAGGACAGAGAGGGGACAGGAGCAGGCCCTGCAGGGCCTAGGGGCCGCGATGAGGACTTGGGCTTCTACCCCGGGGAGGTGGGAGCCCTGGAGGGCTGTGGGCAGAGGAGGTCGGGTGCTCACGGGCGCCCTCTGGTGGCCGCTGCGGGAATGACAGCCCGTGGGGGGACGGGAGGGACTGGAGACCAGGCTCAGGGCTCCGGTCCAGGAAAGAAATACGCAGGTCAGCCGGGCAGAGGCTGCCCCGCTAGCCTTGCAGTGTCCTTCATCATGACTGTGCCGGAGCATTTATTGAAATGCTACATATCGAAGTACGCAGAAAGTTACAATATAGAACATTCTTTTTATTTCTCCCTTATAAGCAGCAAGTTAGGTTTTTTGAAATTGCCTGTGTAGGTAGGTTATTTCGTCCATGAATTTTGCTCTCACGGGCCGCGACTCCCATGGCCCTGATGTGTATGCGTGCGACAAGGCCTGGCGGTAAGAAACGCCCAGGAATCCGGGCCTGTGGTCCCCGGGGTCACGGAAGAGACGTAGGGGGGAGGCGGTGTCCTCCCCGCAGGCTCCTGGGCCGTCCAGACCCGGTGAGCTCCGTGTTTCAAGGATCCAGTCGCAATCCCCCTAGAGCTCTTCCTGAGGATGGAGAAACAGACTTCAGAGAAGGCAAGCCGGTTTCCCAGCATCACACAGCCTGTCCAGAGAGCCCAGGGTTTAAACCCCTGCTGCTGGGCCAGTCCGGATGCCTTGGCTCCGCCTTGAGCAAAGCCCTGCTCCTCCACTCTTAGCCTGACCCACACCCACAAACTGCGGACTCCGGGGTGACCCTAAGCCGGGGAGCCCTCGCCTCCCTCAGCCACAGTGATTGGACCCGAGTCAGGCCAACCGGAATCAGGCACGGGTTTTGCTGGGACCAAGAGGCGGGAGCGTTTCCGGGTCCGCCTGGGTTGCTGACCCGAAGGAGAGGAGTTTCGCTTGGAGACTGGGGCCGTTTCTTCCATGAACGGGAGGCCTGAGCTGTGGGTGAAGCGCACTCAGAGGAAAGCCGGGCCGAGACACAAAGTGACGGCCTTCCAGACGCATCATCTCAGCTCGTGGATCCAAGCTCCGCCCGAAACTGGGGACCCGGGACTCGGCCGTTGCTGGGCGCTGTTTGCAGGCTGTGTTTGCCCAGACCTGCTTAAGTTCGCCTGTTCCCCAACCCAGCAGAGCTCCGAGCAAGCCACCCGGTTTCAAACTCTCAAAGTACCCGTCCTGTTAGGGTTTCATCGTGTGCTGGAGGGGTCTTAAAAAGGGGGCATAAGGAAAGTTTGGGGGGTGATGTACTCCTCTTGATTTTGGTGGTGGTTGCGTGGAAATATACATGTGTCAAAACCTATCGAATCATACGTTTTTGCATATTTATATGTCAATTACACCTCAACAAAGACATAGGTGTTTAAAGTAGCACCACTATCATCGTTTCAGCTCTTGGATCCAGCCATGCCTGAAAGCAGACAGTCTGGACTTTCCAGATACACAAGCCAATAAATGTCCTCTTGAGGGAATAATAATTATTACTAGTAATTTTTATTTCGCTGTTAGTCGTCTCAGCCTTTCTGTGTCTCGTGGTGCAGTCTGGATACCAGAGGGGGCAGTCGTATGATGAGGGAGCTCGAAAACTGTGGCCCGGAAACTGCTGTGGATAAAGAGGTTATGTTCACCTCACCTGGGAAATTGTTCGACACGTATCCCGTCTGCAGAACTTGTTAGAGCCTTTGAGATACGAGTGGGCCAACTCTGAGGCTTGCTCTACACAGTCTACCAGAGGTCCCCCAAACGTGAGCCCACCAGTGCCCGCATCATTGGCTCCTTACGCTGCCAGTCCCCCATCTCCCCTCACTTTCTCCTGCTTCCTGGAATCACCTTCCAGATAAACGCTTTCACCTCCCAGAAGGCCCCACGCAATGGTCTCTCAGAGCCCACAGCCCCAGGACCCCTCTCGCGTGGGCCGTGGGAAGGTCAGGCGCTTTTCCCTCCCCTGTTGGAAAACACCAGAAAGCCCAGGAGGCCGTGTGCCTTCTGGCCCGGGGACACAGCCTCTCAGAGCTGCTCCCGCTCCCCTCCAGCCGACCTCTGAGCCTTCGCTTACGCTGTGCCCTCTGCCTGGCTGCCTATCCCCTCGGCCTAACCAAATGCCCTCGTGTAGGATTCCCCTGGATGCCAGGGCCCACAGTGCCTCCGGATTATTAACTAACCAGCAGAATCCCCGCGGCCAGCCCTCCTGGCCCCCCTTCCTCCCTCCGATGATTAGAGGAAGGAGCCTCCAGCGGGACCGATGTGACCCTTCCCTGTCGCCCCCTCACCCCCTTGTAAGCCAAGCGCCAGCGGCTGGGCAGCCGCCTCACTGGATGGAAGCGTGTTTTGTTCCCACCCTGTGTGTGCTTGCTGCCCACCTGCTATTTGTGACAGGTGCGAGCCGCTCTCCATTTCCAGCAGGGCGCCAGCGACTCTGTTTTTAAATACACCGACTTGAGAAGACGTGAGTCAGCTGGAAGCCAAACACTAAATAAATCATGGGGCAGGTGGGGCCCCACCTTTAGCGATGAAGTTTGGGAAACGCCCACCTCTTTCAGGAAGCCCTTCCGGATTGCCCCGGCCAAGCCCTGGAGGTCTCGGACCCTTCTCGTGACCCGCGACCCGCCTACACACGTGGGCAAGGGCACGGGGCCATCTTCAAATCGGGTTCGGGGAACCCGGAGCGGAGGAGCGGTGTCTCCGGTCGGGCCGGGCCACGGCGGCGCTGGGATCCGGGGTGCGGGCGTCTCCGGGCCAGCTGGGCTCGCCTCCCGCAGCTGCTGGCGTTGCCATGGTTACCGAGCAAGCCTTTCCCCCCCCCACCCGCGCGCGGAACCCCTCACCCTCGACCAGGCCCTTCAAGGGACTGAGGCTCCTGGGTGTCATGGAAACGGTTTCCAGGCGCCGCAGCGGGCTTCCTCATTGGCTGGCTGGGCCCGGCCCGCGAAGGTCATTCCCGGGGTCACGTCCAGGCGCGGGTTTCGTCCAGGCCCCCAAGCACGTGCAGCTGGGTGGCCGCTGTGGAACCTTGACGTTCAACGCATTTTGAACTCCCGGCGGAGCTGACAGTGTCCCCTGCCCCTGGGTGGNGGCAGCGGCTTCCTCTTCTTCTAGAACCTTCTCCCTACAGTGATGGCCGCCACAGAGCAGGGTGGAGGCCATGACCCTGTCTGACCCCAGGAGCAGGTGAGCAGGCGAGCACCCGGGCAATGAAAAAATAAGCCTCGAATACTCGCTGGGCGGTTCCCTAGTGCCCGGCCCTCTTTTCAATACAAACACCAAGGTTAAAGGCATCATGTCCCCATTTTAGAGATGGGGAAGCCAAGGCCCAGAGCAGCCGTGGGCTTTGCCCGAGACCACACAGAACGAATGCAAGTGGCAGTCTGGGATTTGCACTTGGGCCCCGCGGCCCGTGGTCAGCAGGTCTCAGCACTGATCATGTGACTAAATGTCCCCAGGTGACATCTGGCATCAGAAATGGCGCAGGGGCCTGGGACTGAGAGGGAGCTCCCAGGAGGGGCCGGGACGCTGGGTGGCCCGAGGGAGAGACGGTGCTGCCAGGGGGGCCTGGGGGCTCCAGAACCTTCTAAACTCTCCGCCAGGGAGCGCGGAGCCATCCAGAGAAACAACCCACATTTAAGCGGTGAGCCCATCGTGCAAGCCCGGCTTCCAGAAGGTCCCCTCCGACCCCCAGCCGCTCTTCTCCTTCCAAACAGACCCTGCAGCCCAGCCCGGCCGCGGGGAGATTCTGGAAGGAGACGCAGGCTGAGGAGGAAAACGGAATTCCAGCGTAACATGCGGTTCTCTGATGGCCGCCTGTGTGTGGAGACGCTCCCAGGGGCCCCGCCAACAGACTCCCGCTCAGGCCCTTGGGGTTCCCGGGGGGGGGGGGGCGGGAGCGATCCAGAGAGGGAAATCAGGAGGCCAGGCTAAGTGGGGAGATGGGAAGAAGCGACATTTGAAATAGGGCTAATTGGGACGCCCGGGGGGCTCCGTCGGTTGAGCATCTGACTTCGGCTCAGGTCGTGATCTCACGGTTCGTGGGTTCAAGCCCCACGTCAGGCTCTGTGCTGATAGCTCAGAGCCTGAGCCTGCTTCGGATTCTGTGTCCCTCTCTCTCTGACCCTCCCCTGCTCACGCTGTTTCTCTCTCAGAAATAAATAAACATTAAAAAACTTAATTAAACGGGGTATGTGGAGGAGCAGGGACCCGCCAGGCACAAGACGGGAGGCGAAGGGAAACGCTGGGTCGAGCAAAGGCCGGGCGCCAGCCGGTGGGTTGGAAGGTGAGCCGTGTGGCTGGAGCGGCCGAGCAGAGGGGACGTGGGCCGGGCGGACACACTGAACACCGCCCCTCCCCCATTCCCACGTTGAGATCTGCACCCCAGTGTGATGATATTGGGGGGGGCCTCTGGGAGCCCCCATGGACGCAGCCAACCCCTCCCCCCATGACCGCCTTCTCGCTAAACCAGGAGCGGGCCCTCCCCAGGCACTGAGTCTGCCAGCGCCTTGATCTTGGACTTCCAGCCTCCAAACCCCAGAAGTAAACACATGTTGTTTATCAGTCCCCGGTCTATGGGAATTCGGTTACAACAGCCCTAATGGACTGAAACAGAGGTTAACTATGCAAAGCGTGTCCGAAGGGCTTCTTGGAGGAGGTGAGATGTGAACAGAGCCTTGGAGGGTGAGGAGGAGCTGGCCGTGGGGAGGTCTGGGGAGAAGAGCATTCTGGGCAGAGGGAACCACACGGGCAAAGGCCCTGGGGCAGGAGCGTGCCAGTTGTGTTCAAAGAACAGCGGAGAGGCCGGGGTGGCCGGGGCAGACCGAGCGAGGCGGGGAGGAGACGGGGAGGCGGGAAGGCGCTGTTACACCCCCCCAGGCGGGTGATGATGGCGGCCTGGCCCAAACAGCAGTGGCAGAGGCGGCGGGGGGTGTGGCCAGGTGCCGGGATTCGGAGTGTAATCTGGAGACCAAGCCCCAGGGCTGAGGGAGGTGAGGGGGGAGGGGACCCCAGGGCTCGGCTGGGTCCGTGCCCTTTCCTCCGGCCCAGAGGAGGCCTCGGGCAACTTTTGGCCGCAGACAGACGGTGGGACTGGAGGTGACTCCGGGCCACCCAACCGCCTGGAGGTGTCGGCGCGTTTCCCCGCGTCCCGGCTCCCGCCAGCTGCCGGCAACGTGCGGCCCAGATGTTTCATCGCAGGGACATCTGTGCCGGGCCTTCCCCCAGCGTCAGGCGGGTTTCACCGGCTGCGGCGACATCTGGGATCCCTGGGAGCCGGAGGCGGAGGGGGAGGTGAGAGGGGACCCTCGTTCTTGGCCGGACGGCTGCCCGTGCCTCTCGCAGGGAAGGGGCGCATGGGTGCCCAGGGTGTGCCCACGCGGTGCTGGGGGGGTGTCTGTGCGCTCGAATCCCCAGGTATGAGCCCCTCCCCGAAGGGGAGAAAGCGGGGGCCCTTCACCGGGTCCTCGGGGTCACAGTCTCCAACCCCACGTTCCCACCTGCGAGCCTTTGCCCCCGCCAGGGCGGGCTTCCCACTCCTCCTTTTATTCATCTCCTCGACAGGGACGGACTGAGAGCCTACTGTGTACCAAGCGCTGCCCCGGAAGGTAGCCGTGACCGAAATAGATGGAGAAAACCTCCAGAAAGCAAAAGCCAGAAAAGTCTCGGACCCCCAGGGGCTCGGTCTCGTGTCAGACAGGCTGTCCACAAACACAGGGGTGAGGAAAATATTTTCAAAGAAGGTAAGTCCTGGGAAGGAAACAGAACAGGATGTAACGTGAAGGGAAGGATGGAGAAGCTTCTTCAGCTGGGGGTAATCGGGGAGGGACTTTCAGAGGGGGTGCCATTGGAGCCAAGAGCTCAAACAGGAAGAAGCGCCAGCTGGAGGAGGAATGGGGGAAGTTCATTCTAGAGAGCGGGAACAGCAAGTGCAAGGGCCCTGAGGCAGGACTGTGCCTGGCAGAAGAGTAAAGGGACTCAAGGCGTTGGGCCCGTGTGAGCAAGGGAGGACTCGGAGGGAAGAGCGGCCATGGTGGTGGTGGCGGTAAGGCACAGAGGACCCCGTAAGGGTGTGGATTTACCCATATGTGGGCGCGATCCCTGGAAGGGGAACAGGCATGTATGGGATCTTTTTCAACAGACCTCAGAGAGGGTGAGGCCTTTGCCCGCAGACACACAGCGATGACAGGCAGCAACGTGGCCTTTCCCCACAGCCTCGAGATCGGGGGGCCCAAGACCCTGTAAACCTTTTCTCCAAGAGAAAAAAAATGCACACAGTCAGCTCCATACAGTCTCCCAGCTGTTTGGGGAGAGGAGGCAGAGCGAGAAGTGTTGGGGGGGGGGAAGCAC
>NW_027527386.1:1322132-1326859 GCF_008692635.1 Crocuta crocuta
AGGAATATTTCTATTGTCCTTATCCAAATAAATTGAGATGTATTTGTGAAAGTGTCAAGGAAGCCTCCAGGAGCAAAACTATAAAATCACACAGCTGCTCGGAGGGCCCGTGACAGACAGCTCAGATTAATGTAGCTGTATTTTTATGGTCTGTTAACAACTGATATGGGTTTTAAATATATTATCTTCCATTGTATTGTCTGTCATTTTAAAAACTGCTCATGTCTCCTGTGTTTGCTTTTAAGAGGTTCTTATAGAACATTCCGCTGCCGAGCTCCCAAATCTCTTTTTTCCCTCCCCTCCCGTAGATATATCATTGCCGATCTTCTCCCCCTCCCCACCCCTGAGCTAGGTTTTCCCTGGTAGTTTCATGGCTAATTTGCCGCAGCACCAACTGGAACCCCCTGAGGTTCCTAATTCAGGGAGCAGCTGCAGGAGGCCCGTGCCCGTCTAGTTGAGATTTCCGACAGGGGCGCGTGAAGCTCCCCCGGGTGGGACAGGGGCGTGGGGCGTGATGAGCACCCGCTCCCACCGCGGTCAAGGGGAGCCTGACCTCAGAGAGTTCAGAGCCGGTTTTCGGAGCCTTGTAGCAGCTAGGGCTGCGGTAATGCCGCGTAACGAGTCACCCCCGCCACTCGCCGGCTGGTAGCGGCCAACACTGGCTTCTTGTTTCCGGGTCTCTGCTCTCGCTCCCTCTCTCTCTCTCTGTCTCTCTCGGTGAACTCAGGCAGGACTCGCAGGGAGCTGAGAATCTCCATTATACACCTGCACACCCTCTTCTCGGCAATGGCTTCATCACCACCTCGTCCCCTTGGTGGAAGACGCGGGCACCCGCTGCGCCTCCTCCCGCACCCCTGCGCATCACCCATTGGTCTCTGCATCCTGCCCGTTACCCGGCCCCTTCCACCCCCTCCTCTCCATCCCCACAGCCTCTGACCCGTTCCATCTACCGTAATCTTATCTCTGGACGACAGAAACGACCTCTTTCCTGGTCTGCTGGCCTCCATTCTCCTCTGCCTCCAGTTTATTCTCCTGACCGAAACTAGAGAGATTATTTTTCTTTTAAGAAAAATTAACCTGATCAAATCTCTCTCCGGCTCAAACCCTCCTGTGGATTCTCAAAGGATAACATCGAAACCCCTCACCCCGGTCTTCAGTGTTCTCCTGGGGAGCCCCTGTTAAATGTCTCCCTAAATTTCCCCTCTGCCCTAATGCCACACTCCAGCCAGACTTCTTCGTTAATTCTTATGCCCCATGCAAACGCCCAGCTCTTTTCAACACCCAAACCTATGGGCACGCTGCTCCTTCTGCTTACAATTCCCTCCCACCTCACGAACTCCTATGCATCCTGCACGACCCATACTCTGCTGCCCCTCCTCCAGCAGAGGGCACCCTTGCTCTGTGCCCCGCTCTACAATGAGGATCTGTGGCTCCCACAAACACGATGCTCGTTGCCTTCTCAACTAGACCTTGACCTCTCTNGCGGAGAGGACGTCCGAGTGCAGGCGTTAATTACAGAGTCCCGGCAATTAGAAGCGAGGCCGACGCCTGTAGAAATGCAGGCAGCCGCAGAGCCGTACATAACAAGGCACTAATTGTGCAGAGAAGACAATTAGAAAGGGAGGTTTTGAGTCACCAGTCCCACAATCCGCACCATTAGACATCGGGCCGTATATAAAAGATGTGCTAATCACTGGGTTTGGACAATTAACAGGGCGCCCGGGAAATAATAAAGCAAAATGCCACCGTGCATCGCAGGCTCCGAGCCAGGTGGCGCCGCCTTGGGGACCGGAGTCTGGCTGCGCGGACTCGGATCTTCCTCACACAGGAGGCTTACGCTCTCTGAGCCTCATTTTTTCTCCTCTGTAGAATGGGGATGTCTGTGGCGCCTGCCCCAGCGGGTTGACGGGGCGGCTCGCCACGAGGCGCTCAGTGCCCAGCTTGGATGGTGCTCACCAGCCCGGGCGTGGTGGGCGTGGGACGGTGTACATGATGAGGAGAGAATCTGACGACGGACACACAAGCTGAGAGGCTCTAATGAGGTGAGAGTCACTGACTGTGAACAATGCAGAGGAGGCGGGTGGGATCCCCCAGCCCCAGCCCAGCTTTTTTAGTCCCCCAAGGAGGGCTTCACCCTTAATGCGCCCATAGAGCAGACGTGGAGCTGAGAGCTATTGGCCGTGGCCAGTGCAAAGGGCCTGAGGCACGATCCTGTGTTTAAAGGACAATGAGGATCTACACCCCAGATCGTTGAAAGCAGGAACTCAAATGGATACTTGCCTATCAAGGGTGGTCACTGGGCCCTAAGTGGGAATTCTCAGGATGAGCAAAGAAATGTGTTCTCGGGGCGCCTGGGGGGCTCAGTCGGTTAAGCGTCCGACTTCAGCTCAGGTCATGATCTCGCGGTTCGTGGGTTCGAGCCCCGCGTCGGGCTCTGTGCTGACTGCCAGCTCAGAGCCTGGAGCCTGTTTCAGAGTCTGTCTCCCTCTCTCTCTGACCCTCCCCTGCTCACGTTGTCTCTCTCTCTCTCTCCTAGAAATAAATAAAACACTAAAAAAGAAAAAAAAAAAAGTGTTCCGGGCAGGGAAAACCGTGCTGTATTTAAAGATCTGGAAAGTGGGAGTAAAGATGGATACAGAGGGTGACGCAGGAGGGGTGGAATCAGTCACGCAGGGCACTGTGGTCTGGAGGGAAGGGGTACAGCGGGAGCCAAAGAAGGTTGTAGAGCACCAGGAGAGCGGCATGTCCCGTCTGGAAGACCCACGGGGCTCGCTGTGCGCGTCCTCCCTCCGTCCTGGGCGGCAGAGCCGAAGGTCGCTTTTGCTCTAACACAGCCCGGAAGGAGCGCGAAGCCTGGCCTCCCCCAACAGGTGTCCTGATAGAAGCCCGCGGCCCCCTCCCCCCCCCGCCCCCGGGGGTGCCCAGGTCACACGTGAGGTCCGATGACGACTGCGTGCCGCTCCCGCTAGAGACCCACCGACACCGGCTTCTTCAGTAAAGAAGCTAAAAGATCGAACTTCAGGCTTTTCACACCCAGTCGCCCGCACGCCCGGGGCCTCGTACGGGAACGTTCAGGTGTTTCAGAAGCAGCTGGGCCGAGTGCGTCTCTTCTGCCGAGCGCCTGTTTAGAAATCAATACAACTCATATCGGTGAACAAAGTAATCTGTGTCCCCAAAGACGAAGCCAGAGCACAGCTGTACCGTCAGGGAGGTGGCACCGGGGACCGAGGTCTGGCCCTGCATCCGGCTCGCTGTGTGACTGCGGAGCGCGCTGGGCGTCTCTGGGCCTCCGAGGGCACCGCTGGCTAGGAGGGCTGGGCAGCTGAAGCTGATTACGGGGCGTCTCCAGCAGGCGGTGCTGGGAAGGAGGGCGGGCCCGGCCCCGAGGACGAGCCGCCCCAAGTAGGAGGTGAGCCGGGGGCTTAGACCTTCTTTCCCCTCCCGGGTCCCGGCGGTCACGGCTCACCAAGGCTGGTCCGGTTGGCGCTAAGCTGGCCCCCTGGCTCCTACCCTCCTGCCCTCCCCTCCTCTCTGTCTCCCCCCTGCCCCCGCTGTGCCTCCAACACACTGGGTGTGATCCTGCCCCAGGACCTTTGCATGGACTCTTCCGCCTATTGGGACACCCTTCCTCCACATGCCCCTCTGGCTGTCTCCTTCTTACTCAGGCCTCAGCTCAATGTCAGCTCCTCAGAGACGCCCTCCCTGACCCTCCCGGCTGAGGTTGCCTCCCTGTCCCCCCTTCCCTTTGCCCACACACCCTGCTTCTGTTCTGCCCATCACTTATCACCGTTCAAAGTGACCGTTTCCGGGGCGCCTGGGGGGCTCGGTCGGTTGAGGGTCCGACTTCGGCTCAGGCCATGATCTCACGGTTCGTGGGTTCGAGCCCCGCGTCGGGCTCTGTGCTGACAGCTCAGAGCCTGGAGCTGCTTCCGATTCTGTGTCTCCCTCTCTCTCTGCCCCTCCCCCACTCATGCTCTGTCTCTCTCTCAAAAATAGATAAACATTAAAAAAAAATGGAAATGACCATTTTGATCATTTGTCTACTTGGCTATCTCTGTCTCCGTCCAGGAGGGCGAGGGTATTGTCCCTTCTGTTCTCTGCGGGGCGTCTGCAGAGTCCACAGCAGCACCGGGTCGCGGCGCTCGTCACACGCGCGTTGAATGAATAGATGAACCGACGGGGCAGAGACGGTAAGCCAGACAGGAACGTCAAAGAACTCGCGTTTAATTCCCAAATCCGCCATAGGCTGGCTGTGTGACTGCGGGCCCGTGGCTTAACCTCTCTGTGCCTCCATTTCCCCATCTGTAAAATGGGAGAGTCTGATGAACTAATTCGCACAGCTACCCTACCGAGCGCCTGGCAGCCAGCCGGCCCGCTGACTGAGCGACCGTTCCACGTTCCGTGGTTCGTCCGCCGGGTCGCCCCCGAGGGGCACATCTCACCAGCGACTCCGCGGGCACATCCTGCAACCACCTGTCTGCCTGGCCGTGTGGCCGCCCCGCTGGGGTGACAATCGAGGACGGGAGTCCCCCTGCGATCTTCCTTGAGTGGCCGGACGCACACCCCCCGCGAGTCCCCCTCGTCAATACTCGACTGTATCCAACCTTTCCCTCAATTTTCTGCCAATCTGCTCAGTGCAAAGCACGATCTTGTCCTGGTTCGATTTCCCATTTCCTTGACTGCGCGCCGTCCCCCCTCCCCCCTCCCTTGGCAGAGTGGCTGGGGTC
>NW_027527386.1:1326950-1337634 GCF_008692635.1 Crocuta crocuta
TCAGCCAGGGGACGGGGGTGCCGGGGAGCCGTCCGAGCGCCCGTGCGCCTGCTCAGGGCCGTGAGATGCTGGTGGAGCGAGCGAGCAGGGTGCCTTCCGGCCACACCAGGAGGCGCCCTGAAGCGGCCTCCGGTGGGTGGGAGGCCGGAGTCCGGAGGCCAGAAACAGCTCAGCACCCCGGACGCCCTCAGGCCGGAGCGTCAGGGAGGGACGGCAGACTGGCTGTCGCCGCTGACCCCCTGGGGTCTGGTGTGGGCTGTGCCCGGTGTGAATGGGGCACGACCCGCCTTCTCTCTTCCAGGATCCGAGGACTCATTCACTCAAAGAGCTTTTATTGAGCACCAGCTGGGTGCAAAGTCCTGCTATCGGCTTTGCAGTTCGCAGCAGTTGGTAAGTCACCGCCAAGTTGGTAAAAAATCTGACGGGGACACAGGCAGTGATCAATGCGGAAAATAGCAAATGGTTTTGAAAGGGCAATGGGGAGAAATGGAGCCGGGAGGGAGACCCAGGAGGGTCTCTGGAGGGGGAAGCACTTCAGGCAGAAAGAACAGTCCGTGCAAAGGTCCTGGGGCAGGACCGTGCTTGGCACATTAGAGTAACAGGGAGGAGGCCCACATGGCTGGGGCAGAGTGAGGGGGAGAGAGGCTTCACCTGTGACTTCTCGGTCGCCAGGCCCAAAGACGGGCCAGGAGGCCAGAGGACGAGGGGCCTCTAGACAAGGGGTGACAGCTTCCCGTGACCGGGTGTCGTGCCCTACGCGGCTAGGCTTGCCCCTCACCGTGACCCCACGCGGTCTTGCACATCTTATTCCCGTTTTACAGGTGAGGAAGCCAAGGTCACCTCTTAGGAGGGCCACCGTAGGAACGATGGCGTCAGGGTCATGCCTCCCCTCGCCCCCAACTTCCCTCTTTCTTCTTTCTCGAGGAACGAGACTTTACTGAGGCTGTTTATCTCTGCGCTGACCACAGATGGAAGTCCGCCTGCTGCAGAAAAATTTAGAAAGTCCCCACGAACTCAAGAGAAGGACGGGAACTTGGCCGTCACTGTCCTGTCTCCCCAGGGTGCCGACATCCAGGTGCGCGTCCTTCCGTCTGTGGGATACGCAGAGCTGTTTGCTTGATCGTCACACACTGGGTTTTAGATCGTTCCTCTATTGTTAAGCATCTAGGTTGTGTCTGGTGTGTTGCTATTATAGACCAGGAAATAATACCCTGAAATAACACCCTGGTCTGTGTGGACGAGTTCACATCTACAGGTATTTTCTGGGGGAAAATATCCTGGGACAATTTATCAGAGGCTGTTGTGACTGTAGCGCCTTCTTTCTCCTCCTCCTGCCTCTCCTTCTTCATTAATTTATTTTTTTTATTTTAACGTACATTTATTATTGAGAGACAGAGAGAGACAGAGCATGAGCGGGGGTGGGGGCAGCGAGAGGGGGAGACACAGAATTGGAAGCAGGTTCCAGGCTCTGAGCTGTCAGCACAGAGCCCGGCGTAAGGCTCGAACCCACGAACCGTGAGATCATGACCTGAGTCAAGGTCAGAGGCTTAACCAGCTGAGCCACCCAGGTGCCCCTTCTTCATTCATTTCAAATGACTTTATTGGAAATTTTTACATAAACCTTTCGGTATCGAGGACATTTTCACACACGCGAAAACAGAACAATGACAGAATGGTGGCGTACATCCTTTTATTTTACTTATTTTAATATTTATTTACTTTTGAGAGAGAGAGAGAGAGAATGAATGGGGGGGAGGGCCAGAGAGAGAGGGGACAGAGGATCCGACGCAGGCTCTGCGCTGACAGCAGAGAGCCGGACATGAGGCTTGAACTCACAAACTGTGAGCTAAAGTCAGACGCTCACCCGACTGAGCCACCCAGGCGCCCCAGCATATGTCCTTTTAGCAAAGTGGGATAATTGGGGTTCTTGATGCAAAATACTGTGCGATTCAGTCCTCCGTGCGGGTGACCCGCTGAATGAGCCCCCCTACTTTCTTTTTTTTTTTTANACGCGGGTCACCCACGCCGCGGACATCCAGCCCCTCCCCCCCCATGACAGCAATTCTAGCTTCTACCTGTTTTCTTCCGGGGCCTCCTTCCAATGCACGTGGGCACACGGTCTCTGCACCCACTTTCTTTCTGTCCTCACTCCACATTTAGTTTGACGAACATCTAAAATGAGGGCGGGGGTTTTGTGGGTCTCGGTGACAGCCGCGTCCCCGGAGCCCAGAGCAGCCCGACGCCAGGAGCGGTTAACGAGCAGTATGTCAAGACTTGTTGAAGTTTTCAACCCAGGGCCGCCCAGGCAGCTCACTTGGTTGAGGGTCTGACTCTCTATCTCAGCTCAGCTCTTGGTCTCAGCCGTGAGTTCAAGCCCCGAGCTGGGCTCCGTGCCGGGTGTGAAGAGTCCACTTTAAAAAAAAAACTTTTTTTTCCAACCCAGCGTGTTGACATTACAGGACTGTTTTTGCCGATGCCTGAGTTGGGTGTGAAATGATTGACCCCTCGGATCAAATGGAGATTTAAGGGGTTTTGGCTCAGGTCATGATCTCATGGTACATGGGATCGAGCCCCGTGTTGGGCTCTCTGCTGACAGCTCAGAGCCTGCTTGGGCTCTTCTCTCTCAATAAATAAATAAACTGTAAAGTAATGATAATGGTAATAATAATAATAGAATTGTTTGTGGAGCATTTATTGAGCGCCTACTATGTGCCTCATGTATGTTATTTCTTGTAACCGTCACGCTGTAGGGTCAGCACTGTGATTCCGTGTTCGTTCCCCAGAGCAGGAAAACAGAGTCCCAGAGGGGGGAAGGGACCCACCCAGAGGGGGGAAGAAACCACGGGCCACCAGGCGGGAGGCCTGGCTCGCGCAAAGGCTCGAAGGCGCACAAATTCAGCAAGAGCCCCGTTCTCCGGGTGATGACCCCGCGCCAAGCCCAGAGCTGGAGGCTCCCACACGTGCTCCCTGAGGACCGTCAAAGGGCCCAGGCTGTCAGTGAGATGAGTGAGGAAACTGAGGCCTGGACAGGGGAGCGGAGGGAGGGGCTGCAGGTGCGAGGCCTGAGGCGCGCCTGGCTGGGACCGAGGCTCCCTCCCTCACCGTCCACAGCGCGGAGGCGCCAGGCCGGGTGATGAGGGATCTTCCCGCGTCCAACGCTAACAGGGAGAGAGTCTATCTCAGTGGCAGGCGCCTGGGTCCCCCTCTCTCCGCACCCCTCCCTGGGGCCGCACAGGAGATTTGAGAACAGGAAACAGACTAGGGAGAGTCACCCAATACGCGATGTCCTCATGAGGAGGGCAGAGAAAAACTCGAGCCCCGGACCCCGGTGTGGGCAGGGGAAACTGAGGCACAGGGGAGCGGGCAGAGACCCGCCTCCCCTTCCCTGCGCTACGGCAGGGCCCCCATGTGGTGTCCGTTCATTCAGGTCAAGCCCCCGACCCTGGCCAAGCCCCCTCTGCAGGCAGAGCCCTGGACCCTAGGTGAGCCCCCTCCCCAGTGTTCCACGTAGTTACCATTTCAACTGAGCTACTTGCTAGGCCACGCCCACCCCCAGACACACACACACACACACACACACACACACACACACACACACACACTCCCGTTTACAAGGGAAGAAATTAGCCCCAGGAGCCGAGGCAGGGGACGTACCCAAGGTCACTCAGCCAGGGGGAGCCCGCGCTCGGGTCGGCGGAGACCAGAGCCTGTAATTTTTCAACTGCGCGCAGCTCGCTCGCTGCCTCTCCCTCCCCCCTTCCCTCGGAACCATTTAAACGATTACAAAGATGCTATTTTTATCTCGGGGAAAATTCAATTATAGACATTGACCTTTACGTGTTTTTCCCAGGCTCGCGTGCTGCTGGCCCCCGGCGCCAAGGCTCCCCGAACACTCTCAGAAGAGAAATTTCCTCAAAGTCAGAAACCCGAGGGGTGAGAGGCCGAGCAGAGGCCAAGGGCGAGGGTCCAGGCCCGGGGAGGGGTCCGTCTCAGTCCTCCGCTCCCCGGAAGAGCAGACTTGGCAGGAATGCCCTTTGGCTGCCACGCTGTGGGGCTGAGGGCAGGAAAGCCCGGTCTACACTGGCCAGGGGCTTCCCCACCTGTCTCTACTTGTATTTTCTCTTTTCCTGGACACATCTTCCAGGCTCTGGCAACAGTAGATGCCTATTCAATGCATTGGGACTTCCCTTAAGTATTTAATTATTCAACAAATATTAACTGTGTGTCACTGGCTGTCGTAGGTGCTGGGAGGAGATGGTAAACAGAACAGAATGAAAATCTCCACTTTCAAGAGCTGACGTTGTTCGCTAAAAAGTAAACAAGTGCAATAGACAGTGGGTCAGGTGGTGGTGAGGGCTCAGGGAAAGAAATCACGCAGCAAAGGAGGGAAAAGAGTTGCGGGGAAGGGCTCACCGCTGAGATTTAAAATAGAGTACATCTTACAACAGGGTGGTCAGGGGAGGCCCCAGTGAGAAGGTGGCGTCTGAGCGGAGACCAAAGGAGGTGATGGGGAGGAAGGCAGAGGGCACAGCCTGTGCAAAGGTCCTGGGGCAGCACTGACATGTTGGAGGAACACTGAAGAGGTCCGTGTGGCTGGAGCAGGGAGAGAGATCAGAGGGGGAAAGAGGGAGGAGAGGAGGGCGGGGAGGGATCGGGGCAGGCTGTGCGGGCCCTTGGGGGCCGCAGGGAGGATGTGGGCTTCTACCTCGGGGAGGTGGGAGCCCTGGAGGTCTGCTGGGCAGAGGAGGCGGGACCTGACTCGGGTGCTCACGGGCGCCCTCTGGTGGTCCCCGCAGGGAGGCCCGACTGCCAGAGGCGCGTGTGGGAGCCTGGAGGGGCCTGGGCGCCGGGCTGGCGTTTGGAGCTGAACCAGCAGATGTGGAGGAGGGAGGAGGAGGGAGCACCTTCTGGATAGACTGTGAAGGTGGAGTCCATGGACCTTTCACTGGTTGTGGGGAAACGGGAAGAGCTGAGGACGAGGCTGCCCTGGGGTGTCTGCCCTGGGCTCCTGGGGGTGGACTCGCCATCAGCCTAAANACGGGGCTGACGGGCGACTGTGGGTTTGACCGCCGGGAGGTCAAGGGCAGACTCAGGTCAGCAGCCGGAAGGGCTCACCCTCTGACCCTCAGAGGCCCCAACTCGGAAGTCACAGTGTCAGTCTGAGGATGCGCTGGGTGAGGTCATGTGCTCCGTGCTGCGCTCGGTGATGGCACATACCTCCCTCGGCTGTTGTGTTCTCGTNCCCCCCCCCCCCCCATCCACCCGTCCATCTATCCATCCATCTATGCATCCGTCCATCCAACCACCTCTCTATCCATCTGCTCATCCGTTAACCCACCATCCGCCCCACTACGCCCCTACCCATCCACCCATCCGTCTATTCACCCATCCAACTACCTCTCTACCCATCCACTCATCCATCCACTGATACACTCACCCACCCATCCATCCCCTCACCCATCTATGCATCCATTCACCCACCCATCCATCCAGCCACCTCTCTATCCAGCCACTCATCCATCCACTGACTCACCCACCCACCCCTCTACCCACCCGCTCATCCATCCACCGTGCATCCACCCAATCTCATCCATCCATTCTCTCACCCGTCACGCCAGTGTCTACACATGCTGGGGCCTGTGCTCTGCTCAACCTCCAGGTGTGTCCTGGCCGCTCCCCTGCCCCCCTTTTGTCATTCTCCTGAGATCCTCAAAGTAATGCTACGGTTTGCCGCCATTCTTCCCTTCCCTGTCGCCTTGCCCACCATCGTCAGCGGAGTTTGGGGAACTGATCAGAGCCAGCCAAGCTGCCCCTCCTGCTCCCTGGCCGTGCGCTGTGCTCAGGGCTGGGCAGAGCGCCCTCCAACCGAGCCCTGAGCACAGCCCACGGCCAGGGCTCTGGGGTTCAAGTTTGGGGCCACAACATGCACATCCCTTCAGGGGCCTTTCTGGCCCCTGAGCAGGATTGGAAAAGCCAACGTCCTCTGGCATCACAGACTCTGCTCCCTCATGTTCTTGATCAGAAGACCCCTTAGTACCTGCATCAAACATGTCCTCAGTTGATCTGTGTCTTATTTCTGTGTCTCTCATCCCCTGAAAAGTGGACAGAGTTGGATAGGCTGGGGAAGTGGACACCTCACAGAGGCATTTGTCCCAGCTCCGTCCTGCCATGCTGCGTGACCTTAAGCCACACCCCCTCTCTGAGCCTCAGTTTCTTTGTCTGTACAATGGGGTCATCATCACCCCCACCCCAAGACTAAATGGGTTCAGCATCTAAAGCATGCAGCACATAGTAGTTGCTTACAAGTATTATTATTAAGTTACTATTATTTAATAAGTAAATTATAAGTGTTCTTTAAGTTATTATATAATAATGATGATAAAACCTTCATAATACTTATGATTTATGTGGAGGCTCCCCGATAGAACCACTGCTGACATTGTGGGGGGTGTGTGTGTGTGTTTTAATGTTTTATTTATTTCTGAGAGAGCGGCAGCGTGAGCAGGGGAGGGTCAGAGAAAGGGGAAGATACAGAATCTGAAACAGGCTCCAGGCTCTGAGCTGTCAGCACAGAGCCTGACATGGGGCTCGAACCCACGAACTGCAAGATTGTGACCTGAGCCGAAGCCTGATGCCCAACCCACTGAGCCCCCCGGGTTCCCCGAGTGGTGTGTGTTCTTTAGATGTGTCCCTTAGTTCGGGGATCACAGTGGGGTCACATCTAAAACCGCTTTCTCCCAATGAAATAATTAATAACCCCAAGGAGAGGTTTTTATTAGTCCAATTCACGGAGGAGGAGGAGAAGAAAGTGTGGATGTGAAGTCAGATCAAGCTGGGCCCAGAGGCTAAGTGGGGAGGCGGGGCAGGCGGCTGTGCGAGGGGGCAAGGGGTGCCTCCCGGGGCCCTGGGAGGGGCTCCCCCCGGACCAAGCAGCTCCTTCAAGATGCTAATTAAGGCAAATGGGAGCTGATTCCCACCCTCAACCTTCCCCTGAGGACAAAATGCAAAGAGAACCCTCCCTCCCCGGCCAGCGCCCCATGCAGGCAAGGTGTTGCAGGGGCGCCTGTGGCCAGAGGGACTTGGTTTCCCCAAGTTGCGTCACTTGCTCTGAGGCTGAGTCCCTGGGGGCTGAGGGTAGCAGCAGCGAGAAGGGGTGAGCTCACCAGGTGGGAGATTGCAGATGCCAACCGTGGGCTGTGTGCCAGGCACGAAGCACTCGCCACGCACCATTCATTCAATGTTCAAAAAATTTAGTCTTAGGTATTTCTTTGTTTGGATTGGCAAAGATAGAACAGGGCGTACAAGTCAAGAGCAACGCCTGGATGGCACCTGCCATATGCCAGGTCCTATTTTTAGCCCCCGACTGGTGTTAATTCATTCTGTCCTCATCTCAACAGCCCTCTGAGGTGGGTCTCACCATTCCTGTTTTGTAGGTGGGGACACTGAGGCACAGAGAGGTTTAGTGAGCTGCCCAAAGTCACACAGCGGGTCAAAGGCACAGCTGAGCTTTTTACCATCATGCTTTTCTGCCTTTTAGACTACAAAAGAATTCACAGGGTGAAAAAAAATCCTCCCCCCCCCATCCCCGGCCGCAGGCACCCAGCACCCATCCTAGAGGCAGCCATTGTTTGGGTCCCCCTGTTCCTTTCAAGGACCACACGTGCACACATGAGCACCTGTGTGTTTTCCTTCCCTTCCTGCTTTCTTCAAGTGTGTGTGTGTGTGTGTGTGTGTGCGCATGCTGGGGAGGGGCAGAGAGAGGGTGTGTGAGAATCCCAAGCAGGCTCCACACTGTTAGCGCAGAGCCAGATGCGGGGCTCGGTCCCATGAACCGTGAGATCATGACCTGAGCTGAAATTGAGAGTCGGATGCTTAACCGACCGAGCCCCCCAGGCGCCCCGAGAGAATCTCTTGCTGGAGATGGATTCTTACTTTATTTTTTTATTTTTATTTTTAAAAATTTTTAAACGTTTTAATTTATTATTGAGAGACAGACAGAGCATGAACGGGGGAGGGGCAGAGAGAGAGGGAGACACAGAATCTGAAGCAGCTCCAGGCTCCGAGCTGTCGGCACAGAGCCCGACGCGGGGCTCGAACCCATGAGCTGTGAGATCATGACCTGAGCCGAAGTCAGATGCTTAACCGACTGAACCACCCAGGCGCCTGGATCCTTACTTTTTATACAGCTGCCTGCCGCCCCTCTGAGAGAATAAACCAGGCTTTTGTCTGTTATTTAGTGATATACACATAGTATAAAGTCACCATCTTAACCACTTTTAAGTACGCAGCTGAGCTAAGCACCCCCACACTGTGTGCTGCCCCACTCCCACAACCCATCTCCAGAACCTTCCATCTCCCCAAACGGAGACTCTGTCCCTCCTGCCCCCACCCCACCCGCGGCTCCCACCATCCACCCTCTGTCTCTGTGGATGGGACGCCTCTGGGGACCCCCTGTGCGTGGGGTCACGCGGGGGTGTCCTCTGTGTCTGGCTTACTTTACGTATCATAATATTTTTGTGGTCCATCCATGTGGTGGCAGGTGGCAGAATCTCCTTCCTCTTCAAGGCTGAGTAATATTCCGCCGTGTGGACGGACCGCATGGCGTTTAGCCACTCGTCTGTCCGTGGATGTTTGGGCTGTTTCCACCTTTCGGCCCAGAGTCCCCGCTGCCGCGAACGGCCGCGTACAAAGTCTTGTTGGAGCCCCGTTTGCAATTCTTTGGGGTTTTAAAGCCAGACTGTCCCTGGGGAGGGACACGTAGGTCGTTTGCATTTTCCCTTCTGCGTCTGCAGACGCGTGTTGCGGCGCCTCCGGCAACTCATTCCCTCTGTTCGCTCGTCAGTTTCCCCTCCTGGAACGCGGGGCTCGTAATGCCTCTCACCCCGTAGGACGGTGGGAGAATGAAATGTGGAGACAGTAATAAAGGGCTTGGAACGGGGCCCGGGACACAGTAAGTGCTTAATTAATGTTCGTCCTCCTGGGAAGTTCGGAAGCGCTGAGCCCTTCTGCCCTGCTCCGGAGCCCGCTGGCTGGCTGAATGCGGGAGGGGTGGGGCGGGGAGGGGAAGCCAAGTTGGGGGTACAGGCTGGTGGTGTGCAGGGGGGTGGGGGGTGGACTCCTGGACATCACGGGGTGCCCCTGCCTGTCCTCACAGGCTGGAGCAAGGACACCTGTGGGGGACGCAGAGGCCACAGGCTTTACCCTGCGCGTCTCCACTGGGACCCAGCTCACCGGCGGGAAAGCCGGCGCCCTGAGGGACAGCCCGGGGCGCCTGACCGTCTGTCCGTTGACGCTCTCCTGTCCGGCCACCTGCGGTGTGCTGGGCCCGTTCTAGGTGCTGGGAGGCAGCACAGAACAAGATGGCCGACCGCGGGGTAACGTCCAGTGGCTCACACCCCCCCCCTCGACAAACCAACACACTAAGGCGCAAAGGAAGGCCAGGGCTTGCCCGAGGTAACACAGCTCTAGCAGGAGGGACGGGTATTGAACAGGTAAATGACCCTTGACAGGTGCAGGGATTTTTACCAAATAGGGGCTGGAGCTAAGAAGGAAATGAACCGGGACAGAAAACAGTTGGGTGTGTCCTCAGGGCGATCCGGGAAGGCTTCTCCATGGAGGTGACATTTAGGCTGAGGACTCTATGATAAGAAGCTGGGAGTTCAACCAAGACTTTCGGGAACAGTATCAGCCAGACACAGCACACGCAAAGGTCCTGGGGCAGGACCACGCCTGGCGTGTTGCAGGAGCCGTGAGGAGGCCTGGGTAGCTGGAACGGAGTGAGCAAGGGGGAGAGAAGGGAGAGGAGAGCGCAGGGAAGGGAAGGAGTGGCTTGATCTTCTGAGTCAGGGGTTAAGGAAACTCTGGCTGCCGTCCGTGAGTGAAACAGGCAGTTCATTCGTTCGTCCATCCGTCCGTTCCGCAGTTGTTCGCTGAACAAGCCTTACCCGCAGCCACTGTCCGCCGATGAGGAAAGTCCACAGGCGCCGCAACCCCAGATCTGAAGGCGCACGGTACCGGGGCGGCGTGGGAGGGCCTGAGCGCCGCCCGGCAGGCAGGCCCGAGTTCTGGCGCCAACAGAGCGCTCAGCCCCCCCAGCCCCAGGTCTGCACCTGAGTCGGGGGGCCTTGAGGAAGTGACTCGAAGGTGAAATCCGCTGAGAGGCCACAGGTCAGCGGGGAGGCTGTGACGGCAGATGCAGCCAGGAGCCCGCGGCAAGGACCTGCGACACGCCCTGGGGGCCGCAGCGAGAGGGCGTCCTTGCAGAGGTGACGTCAGAGCTGGGGCCTGAAGGTCAAGAGTCGCCCAGGAACAAAGGGGAAGGAAGAGTATTTGGGTAGAAGGAACAGCCTATGCCGAAGTCTGGAGGTGAGACTACGGATGTCCCGTTGAGGACACGAAGTAAGTTTGGGGAGTTCAGAGCTTAGCGCGGAAAGAGGACCAGACAGCGTGGGGGAGCGGGATGAAGAGGAGGAAGATGGCCCCGGGGGGGGGGCTCCCAGGCAGTGTGAAGTCTTGGAGATGAAGCAGCCATAGATGGATCTAGGCAGAGCGGGGGCACAAAGAGTGGGCTCGTGTCCTGAAATGTTCTCTCTGGCTGCTGAGTAGAGATGGAGGGTCAAGGTGGGAGGTGGGAATGGGAGTCGAGGGGCCAGGCAGGGGCTGGGGCGGGGGGAGCTGGGAGTCG
>NW_027527386.1:1337793-1353343 GCF_008692635.1 Crocuta crocuta
AGTCGAGGGGCCAGGCAGGGGCTGGGCGGGGGGAGCTGGCAGAGACCACCTCTGCCTTCTGGCTATTCCAACTCTCCCCCAACCACCACAGGTATTGCTTTCCAAAGTCACCCCGGGCCAGGCTCTCACAAGATGCTGCTGAGGGGTCCCCCTCCCCACAGCCCCCCAAGATCCCTCCAGTCCGTGCCCAGTAACGGAGGAGCGATGTGGTCCCAGCCACCTGCACACATAAACACTGATGATGGGACAGCAGGCCAGGAGCTGGGAGGCGGTCAGGCGTGGATAGGGACGGTCCCCACTCAGGCTGGCAGGGAGCACCCTCCCTGGCAGGCCCGGGGGGCGGGAAGCAAGTGGAGGCCAGGTGTGGGACCCCCCCTCCCCCACACACAGCGGAGTCCAAGCCCCATCTGTCCCTGTGCCCCCTGGTTTCCTGTGTGCTGTCACCAGGTGGGGGCACGACACTGGCCGGCGGCCGGCAAGGCCCTGGCAGCTCCAGAGACAAAACCCAGGTGCAAGACGCAGCCGGGAGTGTCTGCCAGGTGGGCGGGCGGACTTGGAGCCAACCCTGAGCTGGGCCTGGAGATAAAACTGCTCTGGTCTGAGACCCGGGGCTGCAGCGAGGGGGGTGCAGCGAGGGGGGTCTGGGGAGGCCGACGGCAGCCGCCGCCGCCGCCGGGCAGCTCGCCCATCCCGCTTCGATCAGTTCCGCAGAACTCCAGGAGGGCGAGGTTTCTGTTCTTTCTGTGCAGAGGAGGGAATGAAGTTCTGTGACAGGGAGCAACTCGCCTAAAGTCAACACGAGGAAGAAGCCGTCCAGCCAGCGTTTGAACCCTGAGCTGTCGGGGTCCAGAATGTATCCTGCTGTCCTTCGCGGGAGGCTGTGAAGGACCTTCCGTGGGCAGAAGTGTCCCTTCCCTCATAGCGTGCGCAGCAGCCTCTCTGTTCAGCTGCCCGTGGCAGGCATCACCAATCAATAACAGAACTCTTCCCCCAGGAGACAGAATCCAGGCATCCCTGATAGATTGCGGCATCTCGCTTCCCTGCGGAACTGGGACACTGGCTGGGTCTCTCTCTGCACGGCCGCCAAGCAGCAACTTCCCGTCAATGAGCAGGTGCGCCGTTGGGGGTTGTGGGGTAAACACAGGCTGACTTCTCTTTTCAGGAAACCCTGCTTCTTCGTCTTCCAGATTGACGTTTATAAGTCACAAAATGCATTCCTTTCCCTGTTAAAAAAAAAAAAATCCCTCCAGTTTCTTTTCATTACCCCGAGGATGGAATCCAAACTCCTGGCCCTACTTTTTTGTCTGCTCCGTCCACAGTGGCATTTCTTAGCTCTGGGAGAGCTCCCCGCCGCCGGCCACCCCGGGTGAAGTCTCCGCAACACCTCCAGCTCCACCCTGTCCATGCTTTTGTATCTCTGTAACAGTTGTTGTGATCTACGGTTTCTTTGTTCTTCAGTTTTTTCGACCACACCGACCATGTCTGGAAAGTGCAGGTGCAATGGGTACTTTGGGGCCCTCTCTCTAAACTCCCAGAGCAGAAATCTCATTGGCTCCAATCTTTTAAGACAGGAGGGTGGGGTCACGCTGTGGACGCCTGGGGGGCTCAGTCGGTTAAGCGTCCAACTTCAGCTCAGGTCATGATCTCACGGTTCGTGGGTTCGAGCCCTACATCGCCCTGCTGACAGCTCAGAGCCTGGAGCTGCTTCCGATTCTGTGTCTCCCTCTCTCTCTGCCCCTCCCCCACGCATGCTCTCTCTCTTTCTCTCTCTCAAAAATAAATAAACATTAGAAAAATTGTAAAGCAACAATTAAACAATAAGAGCTAATAATGACAACAAGGAATCATAGCAAATGTTAAAATTTCAATATTAAAAATTATCCGTATGTGGCAGCCGGGGAAACTGAGGCACAGGGAGGCAGGGCGGGGTGCCCAAGCTCACACAGGCGAGGACCCAGGTTTCCACCAGAGGATAAACGCCTGACTGAGACAAGACCCCGCGCATAGCTGACGACAGGAGAGGAGAATCCCTTCTCCTGGGGGCGGGGCCCCGCCCTCCCCATCTCCTGGGAGGGCGCCCCCCAAGGACAAGTCCCTCTCCCCACGGCGTCTCGCATCCTCTGTGACCTTCCTTCCGTCTTGGCACGGCGCCGCCAACTCGTGGGGCTGTAACTCCGCTGCAATTACGTTCTCTTTGTGGCTGCCTTGCCCCAGCCTCTCCCGGGGGCCTGGCGCCCACAGCTGTGGGTGAAGTTTGCATGTCGAGGACAGGAAGTGTCTATCTTTACATCCCGGCCCGAACGAGCCTCAGTCTCATTGAAATGGCACTTTCTTTCTCCTCCTAATAAACAAGAAAGTACTTTTTTTTTTTTTTTTAGCTCTTCTGCCGTCACTTGATTCTCGAGTCTGAATTGTCTGAAGGCTTAAAACACTTCTGACAACATCAACACATTTTAACATTTTCCTCCCCTGAATGAGGAAAGCAGGAAACCAGAGGGGGGCAGGGCAGGGAGAGTGAAAACATTTTGATTGTATTAACAGGAGTATGGAGTGCAAAAATAGGGAGGTGACTGTGCCGCTTTCTCTGTTTGGAACCTCACCGTCAGGAGTGTGTTTAATTCAGAAAACTTTGAAAAACTGGGCGCAGGTAGGAAGCAGGAGGAATTGGCTATAACACGTGTCGTTCACTTCTTTCACCCACAAGCATTTACTGAGCACTCGATGTGTGTCAGGCAGAGCCCGAGGGCTGGGGATACAAGTGTGAACACGCGGATAAAAGCCCGGCCCTCACGGCACCCAGGCTGTCTGGGAAGGCAGACGTTACGCGGTTAATCGCACAATTAGCTATGACAGTTAACGACTTAAACGCTAACTGTTCCAAGAGGTGCGAGGCCAGTAGAAGGACCACATCCGACTTCTCAGCCACCGGACAAAGGAGGGGCAGCCAAGTGTCCGGGAAGAGCATTCCTAGCAGAGGAACAGCATGCGGTAAGACTTGAGTCAGGAGGGAGCTTGCGGTGGAGAAGGGAGGACGGAGCAGAGAGGGTGGCTGGGCCTTGAGGGTCCTAGGGACGGGGGAGTGACTCTGGGGAGCCCTTGGAGGCTCTTGAGAAGGGCCGGGTTTGGGGCGAGCGAGGAATTGCCAATGGACTGACAGTTGAAAGGGGAGAACGTTCATTTGACAAACATTTATTGAGCACCTGATGTTTGCCGGGCCCGATGCCTCTTTAATAGCGAGGAAACTGAGGCTCAGAGAGATGACGTGGCTTGTCCGGGGCCACAGAGCTGCCAGGTGACAAGCGTGTGGCTCCAAAACCTGGTTTTTGTCTAGCCTCCCAGCCTGGTCCTTAGAATAAAATCAGAAGGGCTGCCTGGAGGAGGAGAGAAAGGGCGGAAGGGGAGAGAGGAGGGAGGAAAGAATGATGCGGGGGCAGAAGGGGCCCAGCCCGCGACCCCGGGGCAGCCTTGGCTCAGTTCCACGCAGCGTCACCAAGACCAGGTCTGCCGTGTCGGCTGCGCTGGCCCTCAACCTGCCTGCGCCTCCCCTGTGAAATGGGGTCGGTACAGTACAGACCTCCCAGGGCTGCGAGGGGTCCCCGGGAAGCATCAGGAACGGCATCTGGAACAGATAGTGCGCTCAGGAAATGCTCTTTCTGGCGACATCTCTAACTCTGGTTGTTGGTGTCACTGTGCTTGTCACCGGGGCCTGGCGGGGCCTGGCGGGGCCTGGCGGGCCTCTGGGGCGATGGCATCGGTGTCGCCAGCTCAGCCCCCGGGACTCCTGCTCAAATGCCCGGGGACGGAGTAGGTGTCCCTTCACTCAGTCACGGGGGCTCGAACACCTCAACCAGGGGAACGCGCCCCAGGTGAGTCCTGGGCAGCGGCACCAGCCGGGGCTCCGCCCACCTGCGCCTGCGCAGTCCCCTCCACGCGGTCCCCAGCTCCCGCTCTCCCTCCCCAGCCCCGTCGTCCTCCCCTCGGCAGCCAGAGGGCGCCTGTGAGCACCGCAGTCAGGTGCTGCCCTCCTCTCCCCTCAGCCCTCAGGGACTCCCTCCTTTCTGGGGTTAAAGCAAGAGGTGAAAGGCCCCCAACGCCCTGCGACACCTTCCCTGGCCCTGCCTGCCCTCTCTCACTCTGCCACTGCCACAAGGCCCTCCTCCTCCAACACGCTTGGCCCAGCCCTGCCCCAGGACCTTTGCATGGCTGTGCCCACTGCCTCCACGCCTTCATTCACACATCACAGTGAGACCGTCCCTAACCCCCCTATTTATTTTTTTAATGTTTTTTATTTTTTCTGAGAGAGAGAGAGAGGCAGCGTGAGCAGGGGAGGGTCAGAGGGAGAGGGAGACAGAATCTGAAACAGGCNTAGCACTTCCCGGCCTACATATATCTGTCTGATTTCATGGCTGTCTCTCTGAGTAACAAGTCAGCCAGGGGGTGTGGCCCGTTTTGTCCCCTGCTGTGTCCCCAGGGCCCGGCACACAGTAGGTGCCCTCCAGCATCTGTCAGATGCACGGAGGAATCAAGGGATGAGAGGCACCTCAGACCTGGGGCCCAAAGCCCAGCCCTGTATCTCCCAAGCGACCCGAGCCACCGTGCGCCCCGCCCCCTCTGGGCCTCGGTTTGCTCTGCTGTAAAAAGGGCAGAAACCTGTCTTGCTCCACGAAGACGATTCTTGCCGCTCGGCTGTCTGGGCAGCTCGCGGCCCCAGCCGGGTGCCCGTCAGATGGGCGTTTCCTGTTGCCTTGTGCCCGTGACCTTCCCCCTTCCCTGCGCCACCTGCTCCCAGCTCAGGAACGTCCCAAGGTGTCAGGGTTTCGTGTGCGTTCCCAGAAAAGCCGTGACAATATTGGGGGACGAAGACGGCGGCCGGGGGCCCGTGCGCCGCGTCTGAAACGCTGCAGCGTCCCCGGGGCGCGGGAAAAGCGCCCCCTCGGGGGCCCCAGAGCGCCAGGCGCCAGGAGAGGAGCTGGGCGGTAACTGGGACGCCAGGCGAGCGGATTTATTTAGCACTTCCCGTTTTATCCTGCGCGACATCTCCGCTGCCAGGACGATCCCACTCGCAGCCGCGTGGTCGGGTGGGAGCGGGGGGAGGGGAGCTCAGCCCCTGCCCACTGAGCGTCCGGCCAAGCGCCACAGCCCCCTCCGCCCGCCAGCCGGCTTCCTCCCGGAGGCAGGTGTGAGCTAGCAACGCCAGCGTGCCTATCAAGCACCTACTGTGTGCTGGGTGCTGCCCCCTGAAAGCCAGCCCAGGGACAGGGCAGTGGTCCACACACTGGGTTAACTGCCCGCCGCCACCCGCTGCTTCCACTCACTCAACTTCTGCAAAGAGGTGCCATGTGCCCACGTGCAGACTTAGGACAGACTTGTAACCTTCCAGGAGAAAACTGCACTCCAGACGCCTGCACCTCTCGGAGTGTCCTGGCACGGAGAGACGGATGTCCCTCTGACCCCACGCACAGCAGTCAGGGTGATCTTCGCGCCACCCACGTGCCCCAGCCTGGAGCCTTCTATCTCCGCCCAGAATAAACCCGTTCCCCTTCGTCTACCTGTCCGGCTGCTCCAGGACCAGCCCCCGCCCCACGGCAGCTGGGGCCAGAGTCTATTCCCAAGATGCTCCTGGGCATGGGATGCAAATGAAGAGTTAACCCTTTTCCTACAAAGGGGAGGTCCCACGCGGCAGGTGTTCTGCAAGCCCCACGGGGCGCCCGGCTCTGGGGCCGGGTTGATGGGCTCCCTGCCATCCCAGGTCCCCAGCCCAGCTTCCGTAGTGAGTTAAGTAAGTCGTAAGGAGGACCGAGGGCTGAGGCCCGGAAGGGTCAGGAGGGTGGAGGTCAGGAATGGTGGCAGAAAGGGCCAGAGGGGACATGCCTGGCATCAGGCACGGTGGGGTGGGGGCGGGGGAGACGCCCAGAGGGAGGGCCATCTGGGAAGCAAAGGTTACAGCGTTTGCATTCAGTCTGGTCTTCACTCCTGTCCCTGAGCCCGTGATGTCACCTCTGGGAGGAGCCTCACTTTCCTTATCTGTAAAATGGGTCTCAGGAAGGCCCTTACCACCTGCGCATCACCAACTTTCCACAAGATAATGGGACCCGCGTTGGCCTTTCGTGCTCCCCAAACAGCAGTCTCTCGGTGGTGCCTGACCACTGGCGACTTTGTATTTTCTTTAGATCCACTTGCTCGCCTCTGGGGAAGTGTAAACTTGGTTCTTAAAAAGGAACGTTCTGTCGCACCTCGGCAGCCAGCGCCGGGTGCAAGTCCAGGCGGAAGGAATACACAAAGGCAAGTAAAAATAACAAGCGAAAGGAGTAAGGCTGAGGTTTGCAGAGACAAACAAGCAAAACCGGGCGGCAAAATTAACAAACGCCGGAGCCCTGATGGGATCGGGCGGGGCCGCGATCGCCTGTGTTTCGGGCTCAGCCTTCCCCAGAGCCTGGGTCTCGGTGCGTGTGGCTTCCGGGCTGGGGTCCAGCACGGCCAGGAGGGCAACTCAGGGGTGCCAAGCCCCTTAAGTATCCAGGAGCGGCCAGAGCACTGGATGACTTTAAGCTAATCACCTTCCGGGCAAGGTTTTCTTACGGGTTCAACCGTGTCCCCCCAGAAAGAGGCACATTGGAGTCCTAAGGCCCAGGGCCTCAGAACCTGATCTTATGTGGAGGTCGGTTCTTTACAGGAAGTAACCAAGTTAAAACGCAGTCGTTGACATGAGCCCTAATCCAGTCCTGGGGTTCCCCTAAAAGGGGGAAATCTGGACCCAGAGAGAGACGTGCAGAGTCGCAGAGTGTGGAGTGGTCTGGGGAAGGCAGCCTACCGCAGGGCAAGGGGAGGGGCCTGGACGGACTCTCCCTCTGTGCCTGGAAGGAGCCAGCCCTGCCCACACCTTGAACTTGGGGCTTGGGGCCCCCGGAGCCGGAGGCGGTGAGTGTCCGTTGTTTAGCTGCCCAGGAGCCTTGCTTGGCTACAGCAGCCCCAGGAAGCTGACAGAGGTTCACCGTGTGGGGGATCAGAGGGGTCCGCAGTCCTGGGCTCCCCCCCACAGATGCCCTCTGACCTTCCTGCTCCAAAGATGTAGGGCTGCCTCTGTTTCTCCCCTCACTAACTGTCCATAAGAACTTACTTGGAGAATGGTGGGGTCTGACGGAAAGTTCCGGAAAGCAGCCTTTCAATATACTCCTTTACAAACGCCTTTCTTTTGAAATGATCGTAGATTCAGAAAGAGTTGCAAAAGTAGTACAGAGGCCCAGGTCCCCCTGATCCAGCGTCTCCCAAGAGTCACATTGCGAAAAATCAGGGAACACGGTCAACAGCAGGAAATTGACATTCGACCCCTTTCAGATGTCCGAGGTTTCCACGCACTCACATGGAGGCGTGCCTGTGTGCCTCGTTCTTGCGTGTGTGTGTTTAAAGTTTATTTATTTTCAGGGGCGCCTGGGTGGCTTAGTCGGTTAAGCGTCCGACTTTCGCTTAGGTCATGATCTCGCGGTTCGTGGGTTCGAGCCCCGCGTCGGGCTCTGTGCTGACTGCCAGCTCAGAGCCTGGAGCCCGTTTCAGTCTGTGACTCCCTCTCTCTCTGACCCTCCCCTGCTCACGCTGTCTCTCTCTCTCTCCTAGAAATTTAAAAAAAAAACACATTAAAAAATTTAAAAAAAATAAAAAATAAATAAAGTTTATTTATTTTCAGAGTGTGTGATTGTGTACACCTGAGCAGGAAAGGGGTAGGGAGAGAGAGAGAGAGAGAGAGAGAGAGAGAGGGAATCTCAAACAGATTCCTGGATGTCAGCGCAGAGCCCGATGCGGAGCTCAATCCCACCAACCGTGAGATCATGACCTGAGTGGAAGCCAAGTCAGATGCTCAATCAGCTGAGCCCCCAGGCGTCCTGTGTGCATTGTTCTTGACCATTTTATCACACATTCAGCTTCCTGTGACCCCCAGCCAGCTGAGGTGCCCCCTTGTTCCGTCATCACAAAGAAAGACGCCATTTTAAGAAAGAATTGTCTGAACGACCCCTCAGTCCCCCTCGTTCAATGTGGATGGTGGTGCTGACCTGGGTTTATAAGTGGGCAAATATACGCTTTCTCACTTATTAAAATAATGGAAAAATAAGCTAAAAACGTCAATAAAAAGTAGAACCCGATAATCAAAGCTCTCCACTCGCATCCATCACTAACGAATTATCCTGAAGGTCCTTCCCCATCGATTCACGCTACCTACCAACCCTTTTTCTTGGGTGCATACAACTCCCCGTTGGGGTTGGATCTGGTGAACTCACCCTCGTTCCCTCCTCGTGGATATTTGGATTGAATCATTTCTTGACACTTCCCCATGTAATTCCCTGGGTTTTGGCTCCGTTGACCCTCACAGAAAGACCAAGCAAGGGTGCCTCAGTTATACCTGATTTCAAGGCAAAGAAAGTGAGGTTAAAAAAGAAGACACACATGGTTTGTTCAGGGTCACACAATGCAGAGGTGGCATAGCCAAGATTGTTTTTATGACAATTTATTGGGATATAATTTACCCGCCATGCAACTCACCCATTGAAGTGTATTCATTCCATCATTTTTAGCATATTAACAAACCACCATTATCACCAACCACCCGCAACCTAATTTTAGAATATTTTTATCATGCCAAAAGACACCCCAGAATAATACTTTGCCTAAAGTCCAAGATCACAAAGACCTAAGCCCAGGGGGCGCCTGCGTGGCTCAGTCCGTTAAGCATCTGACTCTTGATTTCAGCTCAGCTCTCGGTCTCATGGTTCGTGACTCTGAGCCCTGAGTCGGACTTTGCGCTGCCAGCGCAGAGCCTGCTTGGGTTCCTCTCTGTTCCTCTCTCTCTTCCCCTCCCCTGTTCACATGCTCTCTCTCTCCCTCAAAATAAACAGACATTAAAAAAAGAAGACCTATGCCTATGTTTTCACCCAAGAGTTTTAGCTCTTATGTTCAGGTCTATGATGCATTCTGAGTGGATGTTTATATACGGTGTGAGGTAGGGGTCCACATCCACTCTTTTGCGTGGATATGCAGCCTGACCGTTCTTCCCCTTGTTGAAAACGGACAACCTTGTGGAAAAGCAGTTGACCCTCGATGTTTATTCTGAGCTCTCCATTCTGTTCCATTGGTCTGCATGTCTAGTCCTCCGCTGGGACCACAGGGTCCTGACCAGCATAGCTTTGTACCACTACCGGGAAACTGAGAAGTGTGCGCCCCGCACCCGTGTTCTTCCTCAACACTGTTCGGTTATTCCGGGCCCCTTGAGCCCCCTACGCATCTTAGGAGCAGCGTGTCAAGTCCTGCAAAGAATCCAGCAAGGATCTTGAAAGGGATGAGATCGAATTTGTAGTTCACTTTGGGGGACGTTGCCATTTTAACAATATTAACACTTCCAGCCCATCCACAAATGAGTGATTTTTCCATTTATTTAGCTCTTCTTTAATTTCCCTCAGCGAAACGTTGTTTCTGCATCTCTTTGGCAAGTGCATCCCTGAGTATTTTATTCTTTTTGATCGTTGGAAATGGGATTGGTTTCTTCGCTTCATTTTCTTAGTTCGTTCCTGGCGCACAGGAAGTACAATGCATTTTGTATGTATTGATCCCATATCCCGCAGCCCTGCAGAAGTGGCTTACGAGTTCTAGTACTTTCTGAGTGGGTCCCTTAAGATGTTCTGTGCACAAAGTGATGTCACGTGTGAACAGAAGTGCTTTTACTTCTTCCTTTCCAATCTGGGTGCCTCTGATTTCATTTTCTTGCCTTATTGCCGGCTCATAACTCAGTAGGAATGGTGAATGCAGACACCCCCGTCTTGTTCTTGACCTTCAGGGGAAGAGATCCAGTTGTTCGCCGCGAAGTATGATGTTAAGAACAGATGTGCTCTGTAGGCTTGAGGACGTGCCCTTTTGTGCATCGAGTGCTTCATCCTCAAGACATTGGGAATTTTGTCGAATGCCACAGCCAGGATTCAAACCTATGTTCCTCTAATGCTTATCTGATATTCTAAATTAGTGGACCCCCAAAGGAGCCCCCACATGGAACCCAGGAAAGAGCAGGTGATCAGCAAAGGGGGTGTTCCCATATGCCCCTTTTCACTTTGGCATTTGAGGTGAGCTTGCAGAGAGAGAGAGCGAGAGACAGAGCGAGCGAGCAATGTTTAATTTGAAGGAATGTATCGTGATGGTGAAATCGCCGGCATTGGGGCAAATCCGGCAGGGATTTACGGCTGGTGCTGTGCAGACAACCCTCAACTTGGCGTGAGGAGTCCTGTTCATATAGAGCAATGGACAGCTGACGGTTCCCTCGGACAACAGGAACACGATGAGGCTAATTACCAGGTTCTGGAAGATGCTGGGGGCCGAGGGTGGGCTGGCAGGGGAGGGGGAGGCCTTCCCCACCCTCCTGCAGAAGATGGAGATGTTCATCGGCCCAATTTCTCCCCCAGCAAACAATGAGTCACGCCCACAGACCCCACCCGGCCCCACCTCCCAATCGATGTTTCCCACAGTGCGGGACTTCGAGGCTTAAGCCACGCCCCCGAGGAGGAGGTTTGCTCCTGGCTCTCTTTGGCTTAGAGGCAGTCTCAGTTTGGCGAATCCTTAACACCTTTCTAACGCTTGTCAAACTCCTGCGGCTGCCAGAATATCAGACGCGACGATATCAGACTAGAACGTTCTGTTCTCTTGGTATTCAATTTTTATGGTCACCTCTCTAGCTATTCTGTTTTTCCCATTTACAAGGGCCACATGTGTCAAGAAACCTCTTCTGGGTTAGGCGCGGGGTATTTGACGTGCCGTAACTCATTTGACCCTCCCCACAACCCTAGGAGATGGAGACTATTACTGTCCCCATTTACACATGGGTAACAGCTAGCACGGGGAGACAGACACAAACAAGCAAACTGACCAAAAGATAAAATCATTCCAGATTGTAATCAGTAAGCTGGTACTGAGATGAAGATGAACTTTAGCAGGATGGTCAGGGAGGGTGTCTCAGAGATTTGAAGGATGAGGGAGATCTGACCTGGGGCAGAGCAAAAGGAAAAGCATCCCAGGCAGAGGGAACAGCCAGTGCAAAGGGCTGGTGGCTGGACTTTGCCTGATGTTTGAAAGGAACAACGAAGAGGAGGCGTGGGTGGAGTGGAGTGAGCAAGGAGGTGTGTGTGGGGGGAGGATAGGGGCGTGATGTTCAGGACCGTGTAGCCCGCAGGGAGGGCTTGGGATTTTACCCTGAGTGAGATATTATCTGTCTCCTTCCCAGGACTGTTAACTCCTGGAAGGCAGGATTTTTTTTTTTTGCTGGTTTTGTTTACTCCTGTGTCTTCAATGCTTAAAGTAGCACGGCACACTGATGGCCTCAATGGGTGGGTTTTCCCATGCTGCTCTGTATTTTACCCCTTTTTCTTTGCTGTTCACAAAGGAACTCTCAGAGGTAGACGTGTTGCCCCATTTTGCAGATGGGAACAGTGAGGCTCGGAGGGACTTGTTCGAGGTCCCCTCCCCTCCTTGGCGGTAAGGCTGGGGTTCATTCCAATCCAGCCTTCCACAGCCATCCATCTCCTTTCACTCTGCCTTCATCAGGCATGCAAGGCTTGAGCACCTGCTGTGTGTAAGAAACCAAGCTAAGCGTTTGTGCACAGACCATCCGGTTTGATTCATCCGGATGGGGTTGGGTCTCCATTGCTTGGATGAGGAAACCAGGGCCCAATTGTCAATGGTCAGGTCAGGGTCATGCGGCTGGGAAGGAGAACCAAACAGGCTCTGCGAACCTGGCCGCTGCACTGGCCGCTGGGAAACTCCGAGCTTAATTTAGGTTCCTTGTTTAATTATTCATTCTCTCCTCTCTCTTCTCCTATTTATGACTTCCGCCTTCTCATTTTGTTCCCGGGGTTAATGCCTTTTGTTTATATCTGCATCTTTGGCCTGGGATGAATGAATCAACGATTTTGGAAGAAAAAACCCCAAATTCTAAACTCGTGTCCTTTGGTGGGCACAACGCCCTCTCCAAAGACATACCTTGGAGAAATAAAACGCTTCCAGCGTGTTCAGAACTTGTGTTTTGTTTGGTGTCTTTGAGCCCTCCAACCTCCAGTGGTAATCCCTCCCCTTTATTTTTATTTCTTTTTTTTTTTTAACCCCTTTTTCTAGCACCCACTTCAGGCTAGGCAGCACGTTATCAACTGTTCAGCCTTACCCTGTCCTTATGAGCAGGGGCTACCTTGTCCCATTTCACAGACAGGACACCCATTTTGCAAGTGGAAACTGAGGCTCGGGGACTTACACAGCAAGTCAGCTACCTTGTCCCATTTCACAGACCGGACACCCATTTTGCAAGTGGAAACTGAGGCTCGGGGACTTACACAGCACGTCAGTGCCCGAGCTGGGGTTCGGACTCCAGGGCAGCTGCGAAGGGCAGTTAGGCGGGAGGGTTGTAACGTGCTCACTCTGTAGGACACGCTCCCGCATCCACTCAGCCAGCACGCGGGGCTCCCCAGGCCCTTGGGAGGCACACCGTAGTGTGACCAGAATTAAACCGGAACGAGGGATTAGAGAGTGGAGCGTGGGGTGGGCTGGTGGCCGTGATCAGGGAAGGCTTTTCCCAGGAGCTCGCATTTGAGCAGAAGTCATAAGGAGAGGGAAGAGATCTCGGGGGAACACTATTCCCGGAGAAGGAACAGCAGAGGCAAGGGCCCCGAGTCAGGAGGGGGCAGGGCGGAGGAGCCGGAGAGAGCCGGCCGGGCTGGAGCGCGGACATTCACAGGCAAGTAGTGGGTGCGAACGGGGCTGCGTTCGAAGGGTGCTGGGGGCGCCGCAGCGGCATTTAGAGCAGGGCCCGGCGAACACCACACCCCACTTGCCAAGTGTCCGGGGTCTCGGACGCGAAACCGTGGCCAGAGGAGTCCCTCGCGCTGACGCCACCGGCCACGCGCCCCGCGTATCCCAGCGCCCCGCGCCCCACGTGCTCTCGCGGACCTTTAAACGCCCCGGGGGCACGTGACCAGCCCACGCCGTGTCATTGGNCCGGCCTCGTCGATCCCTGGGGTGGGGGGCTGTCCCTCCGGCTCCCTGGCCTTGCCCCACCCTTCTGCGGCTCCGGCGCCCCCTCCCAGCCCCCCAGGCGGGGCGAGGCTCAGCCCCCAGCCCCAGGGACTCTGGGGGACGGACGGACGGGCGCGCGCACCGGTACCCGACCTCTCCGCGGCTCTAGGAGCCCCTTGGGGATCCCGGGAGAGGGGAAGCCACCCCTCGAGCCAACAGCCCCGGGGGGGTTTTGCACGCCCCGGGAGCCCCCTTAGGGGCGGGGGAGGGGAGGGGAGGTGACGTCATCCAGGGGGGCGGAGCCGTCGGTACCGGGTGTAGGGGGCGCTGGGGGGGGCGTGCCCTAAGGAGCGCCCCCGGAGTTAGGGTGCCGGAGTCCGGGGCTCAGGGGTTCGGCCAGGTTGCGGCCAAGTTCATGGCTCCTTATGGAAATCTCTCCGAAATTTAGGATCCTTCTTAGCACCCCCCAAATCCTGGACACTTTCTCCACGAAAAGCCCCTAAATCGGAGAACTCCCCTTCAGCTGTTTTCTTTCCAGAATTCTGAAATCAGGGAACCCGTTTGCAAACTGGGATTTTTTTTTTTTTTCAGCCACAGTTCCTCCCCCCGCCGCCAAAATCTGGAACCTCCTTCTTCGTGACCCTTCCCCTTATTTCAAATTCTCCTCTGGTCGCACTGTACGTGTGCAGCTTTTGAGAATGCCCCTTCCTCAAATTTCGTCACCCCCTGGGGACCTCATTTCCCGAATTAAGAAACCTCCCCAGCGCCTCCGACTGGGGGACACCGCCCCTCCCCTCCCCAGACTCAACTGGGATTCCCCATTTCCCCCATCTCAGTCGGAGGGAGTCCCCATTCTGAGCACGGGGTCCTTCTACCACTGGCCAACCCCCCGAAAAATTAGCCCGGCCATCCTAGCTAGTGAAGGGGGGTGTCTGAGGTGTCCCGGCTGTGTGTGAGCACTCTGAGCTGGAGGGTCCCCCGAGAGTCCCAAGGACAGGGGCCAGCCTGCTCTGGGCCCCCAGCGGCCTTGACCCAGACGTGGGCTGCCGGTGGTCTAGCTTTCCCTCCCTGTCCCCCATCACTGCTGTTCCTGGGGTGTGGGGGCAAGGGCCCCTTTTGTTTGGGGCACCCTGCTTCTCCCGCGGTGCCGCCTTCCGCCCGGTGAGGCGAGAGAGCCAGCCCGCGCCTCTCCTGTGATACCAGCAGCAGCTGCTGGAGCTTTTATTAATGGCAGAGGGATTCAGTCGGTTCTGCCATTTGCATAGCTCCCGTCCCCTCCCAGGGTCCCTTCCTTTGTGCCCCCTCCTCCTGCCGATCTCGCCCGCCTTCTGTCCCTCCGCTCTCTTCTTCCTCTGCCAGCTGATACTTTGGCTGCGGAAGGCAGGCAGCTGGGGCTGGGGGACGGCTGCTTTCCGCCCCCGCATCCCAGAGCCCACCAACTTGGACTTGGGTCTCAGGCGGGAGCCCCCTGCCCCCTGTGGTGCCCTCCGCCCAGCGTCTCTTGCTGCCTGCCGGCTGTATGCGTCTCCGTTCTTCTCCAGAAAGCATCCCCTGGGCCTTGGGGGGCACCTTCACCGTGACGGTGCACTTCTGCCCGGGGCCTGGGCCCCCCACGGCCCCCTGGGGGACGCCACCCGCCTTACTCAGTTGCCTTGAGAGTTGGTATAATTGGACTCAGGCAAACAGATCGTCGCGGGGGACCCGACCTGCCTGGTGAGCTCATGTGCTTTTTCTATTCCCGCCACCCCAGCCGATGACATCGGCCCCCCGGGGGTGACAGGGGCTGGTGCCGTCGTGCCCACGGCCTGGCCCACTCCCCACCCCTGCAGGACACGGGAGTCGGGATGGGCATTCCGGCGTGGCCGGGGTGGCCTTGGAGGGTGCTGCGGGGTGATGGCAGGGCTCCTCGGGGGTCCCCCTGGGTCCCTTCCAGGCCCCTGAACTGGGCATGGGGTGGGTGCGGGGAGAGCGTGCACGAGTCATCACGCGTTGACCGGGCTTCTGTCTCTGTCTCCTCGCGCGGAGATTTGGAGCGCCTTTCCGAGTCCCTGCCTCCCAGGGGAGTCCAGGCGTCTTCACATGGCCGTGGGTCACACGTGGAGACTTAAGGCATTTCTGTCCCCGCACTGGGCCTGTGGCGCTGGACGGGGGAGTTGGGGAGCAGGGGTGAGGGCAGGGGCTCCCTGGGCGGCAGGGGCCGCTGGCATGTGGGTGGGCGTTTCTGGAGCCATCGCTGCCCCTCCATTTTCTTCACCCGGTTGCCCCGTGAAGAACTGGGGGCCCCTGCCTGGGGTTCCCGGGACTCGTGGAGGAGACGGATCGACTTCTGCCTGTCAACTTTTGGGGCCTGACTCAGTTTCCCCTCCTGCCCTGTGGGTCAGCAGGAGTATGTCGCAGGTGTTGGGGTACAGCGCTCAGGAGACCTGCGGCTTTGCTGAGTACTCCAGCGGCCGTGGGGCCCACGCCTGGGAGGGACGAGGGACGCGTGGGGATGACGAGGCTCGGAGGCTGCTTCCCGTGC
>NW_027527386.1:1353380-1354332 GCF_008692635.1 Crocuta crocuta
TGAGTCCAGTGCAGCCACTGTGCTTGGGTGGGGGGAGGGGAGACGGGGGGACATTAGAGGCTTCAGGATTGGGAGCGAAACCCTAAAAATAAAGGCAGATATTTATAAACCCAGTGGGTTTGGGGGATAATTGACAAAGCCTAATGTTTTCACTGAGAGCGATCCCCCCGCCCCCCCAGTGCATTAGTTCCATTTGTGAAGTCATTCGGAGCCCGCGGAAGGTTCCTGAAGTGTACTGCACTCCGTGGGCGAGTGGCGGGCTGTGGTCCCGCTGCGGAGGTCTCGTGCTCCTGGAGGGAGGCTGGGGTGCTGAGATGTGGGGGTCCCTGGCTTTTTCTCTGCAGCCGGGGCAGCCTCCTGGCACGCCCTCCCCTGGGCGGGGACCCCGGTTCCCAGAACTGGCGGGCAGGAGGCCACCCCTGTCTAGCGAAGCTGCCGCAGGCCGCCCTTGCTCTGTCCTTCCCCTCAGCAAAAGCTTCCCCCGGGTGGGGAAACGGGAGAGACCCCGGCTGCCAGCCGGGGCCGGGTGGGTTCAGCCTCCCAGCCTCCCTCCCGTGGGGACAGGAGGGGACCAGACAGAAGGCGTCACGGCCGTGCCTGCCCGGGACCCATGTGCCGATCGGACCAAACAACCTGCCGCGGGCCCGTGGACGAGAGAGGCGCCTTCGCCTGCCCTGGGGAGCACGGGGGTTCAAGGACTTTTCAGATGCTTTAAGACGTTCATCTGGTCCTCACCTGGCTCTGGTCTGGAACCAGAAAGCTGCCTGCTTGGCCTGAAGGGCGGGGAGAAGGTTCAGGCGCCTGCTACCCGGGCGCAGGCAGGAGGCACACAGAGACGGCTACGTCCTAGCTCTGAGCTGCACAGGGAGCGCTGAGAGCCGGGTCTCGGCCCTGCGGTCCAGGTTGCCACCCCCGCCCCCCTCCCCCCTGCACCCAGCCTTCTGGGAGCTCA
>NW_027527386.1:1354521-1354876 GCF_008692635.1 Crocuta crocuta
AGTGTATTTTGTGGGGTTTTTTCTTTAAGGAAAGAAAAGACACTCAAGGAAAAAAAAAAAAAGGAAAAAAGAACCCCGACGTACCATTTCTGTCTTGTCTCTGGCTGATATTTCAGAAGCGTGGGGGGGGCTCTGCGTGGGGAATATGAAAAATCAATTGGCTTACACTTCTGCAAAGGCGAAAATTAACGAGCGGGCGGGCGTGACTCATGGACAGGGCTCGACTTCACACTGCCACAGTTTTGTCTCTCCTTTCTGTACCCTCCTCGACAACGGCGGCGAGATGCTGGTCGCCTTCCCTTCCCGGGGCCTGGCCAGGCCGGAGGGGGAGGCTGGGAGGGTGGGGGTGCTGTGC
>NW_027527386.1:1355144-1357932 GCF_008692635.1 Crocuta crocuta
GGGGCTTGGAGCCTGGGCTTCTGGATCGTGGCTCCTACTCCATTGCCGGCACTGAGGTTGAATCCCGAATGTCATTTTCCGGAGGGATAGGTTTTGTTCCCAGCTCCCTGGGTGGTGTCTGCGGCTTTTGAGTTTTACGTTTGTTTGTTTAAATCTTCAAATCTTCGCCCCTTTTAGGAAGGCCGGGCGGGCATCTCACGGGGAGACGAGAAAACCCCAACTTTCCCTGCCAGGTTTCCTCTTTCCTCTCCCTGTCCGTGCGCCTTGCCCCTGGCCCTTCCCCTCTCTCTGTTCAGGAGCCTCCTCGCTCGCAAAATGAGGTCACGCCTCTGGCTCAGGGTCCTGACTTCGGGCCCCCCCCCTCCCCCAACCTCGTTCTGCTGGATCTGCGCAAACTTGGAGGCCGGCTGACCTCTCTGTTTCTTCATCTCTGAAATCAGGATGATCGCAGCCCGTGTCACAGTGAGCGAGGGCGTGAGAGCCTCGGGTTGAGGACCTGCCCCAGCTCTTGGAGGGGACCCTTGCCGTCCGTGACCCCTGGACCCGCGCGGCCTCAGCCCCCGAGGCCCCGGACCCTGGGCGGGGCAGGCTGGGCGGGGCCTGGGGAGACGCGTGGGTAGTGATTCCGGGATTCTGAGGAAGCGAGGTTGACGTGTCTGTGTGTATATAATTTAATGCTGCTTATAATTAACCCCGTGATCAGCGAGTGCGGGCATGTTGGGGGGTGACAGGAGCTCCCCACCTAATTTGGAGCCGGGCCTGTGCTGAGCAACCGTGTTAGGAGCGCCCTCGTCGCCGGTACCCTCCCCCCTGCCCCCGTCAGTGCAGTGTTCATGCTCAGAGCCCCATTTTGCAGAGGGGGAAACCGAGGCACAGGAAGGTCTGTCGCTGGCCTGAGGTCACATCAAGGAACCTTCGCCAGGGCCAACAGAGGCTGGAACGTGAAGCCCTGACTGCTGGGGACAGGGGGCCGGCCCTGCTCAGCTGTCAGGGAGGTGACGGTGATTCACCTGCTGGGGCCCCTCGGGGACGCTAGGGTTCCTGGGCGCCTTCCTGGGGGGGGTGAGAGCACAGACAGGGCACGGGGGCTCCCTGGGACCCATGTCCCCGCTCCGGCTGTGTGCCAGGGACAAGTTGTTCACTTCCTGTCCTTCCGTGCTCTCGTCTGTACCCGGAGGGTAACAGTGCCCGTCGTGCGTTGTCGTTGGGGGAATTCGGCGGGTTGAACTGCGTAGAGCAGTGAGCTGACAGCAGCCAGAGCTGCCTGGCGCCCCCCCCCCCCCCCCCAGCAGCCCCTCGATGGGGTCCGGCAGGGGAGAGATGTCAGGATGACTCAGTCACTGCAAACTGGGGCGTCCCCGTCACTGTCACTGGCTGCTTAATCAGGACCGCCTGCTTCTGCAGCAGGATGGGAGCCGCGGGGGGGCTGGTGAGGCAGGCGGCAGGGCGGGCACTGAGACCCCCCCCAGGGGGTCCCTGGCCGCCCACCAGCTTGCCAAGCCCGCGGTGCGTCTGAGCCAGCGCCCAGGGAGAGGTTGTGGCTTTGACTGAGGCCCCGATGAGGGGCGCTTTAGAAAGGGGTCACTTTGTGAGCCCAGTGTCAGAGCGTGCGTGCGTGCGTGCGTTCATTCATTCATTCATTCATTCATTCGTGAGTCGTTGTTCAGTGCTGGCCCCTGGAGAACTCCTGAGCCAGACTCTGGGTTCGGATCCCAGCTCTGAGATTCCGGGCTGGTGCTGGATCCTCGGTTTCGTCATCTGTAAAATGGGTACCTTGGCCCTGCCTCACGCACAGTAGTGGTATCGTGAGGGACCTAGGAACTCAGTTCTGCCCGCAGACAGAAAGCCCCGTGTACCTTCTTTGTCCTTTTCTTTGTTTTAAATATTTGTTTAATTTTTTTAAATTTATTTCTGAGAGAGAGAGAGAGAGAAACAGTGTGAACAGGGGAGGGTCAGAGAGAGAGGGAGACACAGAATCCGAAGCAGGCTCCAGGCTCTGAGCTGTCAGCACAGAGCCCGACGCGGGGCTCGAACCCACGAACTGTGAGATCATGACCTGAGCCGAAGTCGGGCGCTTAACCGACTGAGCCACCCAGGCGCCCCTTTGTTTGTTTTATTTATTTATTTATTTATTTTTAATGTTTTATTTATTTCTAGGGGAGAGAGAGAGAGACAGCGTGAGCAGGGGAGGGTCAGAGAGAGAGGGAGTCACAGACTGAAACAGGCTCCAGGCTCTGAGCTGGCAGCACAGAGCCCGACGCGGGGCGCAAACCCACGAACCACTAGATCGTGACCCAAGCGAAAGTTGGACGCCTAACCGACTAAGCCACCCAGGTGCCCCTGTTTGTTTTAAATAAAAGCAAATTAACTTTAAATTCTGGGGATACAGCAGCCCGCGAGGCAGCCTCGGTCCCTTGTTCCGTGGACCCTGCGGTTTCCGGGGGGAGGGGGTGGGGACCGAGTACATAAATAAGCAAGAAAAATGTTGACTCTGGGNAAGCAGAGCCTGGGCGGACACGGAGGAGCTCGAATGGTATTTTAGACACGTGTGGCCAGAAGTTGCTGGAAGCCCATGAGAGCTTGGGTGGGAATATCACTGCCAACAGAGACCTGGGAGATGGGGAAACACCGCTGGAAACCGCTGTCCGGCTGAGGCCCAGAGAGGGAGAGGAACTGGCCCAAGATCACACAGCCGGCCGTACCTGACTGTGTGCAGGGGTATCTGATGTCAGAGTCACCCCAGTCCAGAGCAGGAATGGGCAGGTCATGCCTCTGGGTGACATGGCAC
>NW_027527386.1:1358203-1361990 GCF_008692635.1 Crocuta crocuta
CCCCCAGCCTCCCACCCAGCCCCAGACAGCCCCACCCCCTGACCTGCTGGCTCCTCTGAGAAAAACCAGAAATCCCGATTTTATGTGAAATTGCCCTGGTTTACATCCTTTCCATAAAACACCCCCACTTGCCGGTTGTGACCTTGACCCCCCGTTTGCTGTCACTGAGCCTCAGTGTCCTGGGCAGTGATGCGGTTACCTGGACGGGTTATTTAGAGGCCCCGGGCGAGATACTCGCAGGGGAGGGTGAAGGACCGCCCGGGCCAGCGTCCGAGCTCGATAAACGTTGGCTCTGATTATATTAATATTGGTCATGATGATAAACTTGACTTAGATGGAACGCAGCGCAAAAGGGAGCGGGCTCGTCCCGTGGGGCAGAGCTGTGAGTTATCTTCCAGCCGCAGGGCCCGGTGCCCACGCGCTCATCTTTTCCGGAACATACCTGTCTGGTCTTGGGCTGGGCGCTTGGTCACCAGCCTTATTGGCAGAGTTTATGGTTCGTAACCCAGGGACACCGGGCCGTGTCTGGGGACATCAGTGACTGTTGGCACTGGGGGTGGGGGGCCCCCGACACCGCGTGGGCTGAGGACGCTGCTCAGCCCCCCACAGTGACCCAGCCTGGCCTGTCCACAGTCTGAGGCTTGGAGACCCCGACTTGCGCCCCAGACCTGTGGCGGTGGGAGCAGCGAGCAGGACGGCCGCGGGCACCTCTGTGACCTGCCCCCCCCCGCCTCCCAGGCTCACACCGCCGTCTGGGATGCGGGCACCGCTGACGGCCACCCGCTGCACCCCTGTCCCGGCCCCCCTGCCCGGCCAATTAGCAGAAGCAGCTAATTGCCCCGGACTACGGATTCTGGAGAGCGCGGCCGGCCGGGCTTGCTGGCTGCGGTGCTGGTGCTGGAAGGCAGAGGGTCTGTCCTGTCCGGGGCCGTCGTCTTCCTCCCACCCGGACCCTGTCCTCACCGGGAGGGCTGTGGGGGCCTGAACCCTCCCAGCTGGAATCCTGATGCAGGCCCTCCTGGCTGGGTGAGGTGGCCTGTGCACCTGGAGCCTTGATTTTCTCATCCATACAATGGGGACGCAGCTTGCACTGCGGTATCACGGGGATTAGATGGCGTCACGTTAATGTAGCAGTGGGCGCCCAGGTTGTACAAATAGGGGCCGCGGGCTGTGCCCTCCCGCCCCTCGTCCCCAGGAGGGATTAGAGGAGGGGAACACAGAGCCCCAAACATACGATTTCTCAGACAGCCGCGGTGGAGGGACGTTGCCCCCATAGGTGCGGAACCCCCGTGTTGGGGGGGTCCGCACCCCACGCCTGGCCTCTCCCCAGCTTTGCTCCCATTTGCTCCTTGTGTCCTTGGAATGGCCCTAAAAGGTAGCAGCTGTTGTCCCCATCTTGCAGATGGGGAAACTGAGGCACGGGCTGGGGACGAGACACAGGAGGGGGTGGAGCCTTTCCTGGGGGGCCTGTCTGCCTGCAGCAAACCGGGCCGTCACTCCCCTGTAGACCAGGAAGGTCTGCACTCGGTTTGGGGCTCTGGCGTTGCTTTCTTGAAACTCTTAGTTTCTGCACGACGGGCTCTGAGGCTTCACCTTGCACCACCCTCCCCCCCACTACCCAGCCGGAAGGCGGAGGTGGGAGCAGAGGGAGGGACGTTGCTGGTGGCCGGTCTGGGTTCCAGATCTGTTCTTGCCTCTCACGAGCTGTGTGACTTCAGGGAAGTCGCTTCACGTCTCTGGATGGCGCCCCCAGGCTCCCCTCTTGGCAGTCAAGCCCCTGCAGGCTTCTCTCTCCTCTCCCCTGCTTCTCTCCCTCCTTAGTTCGGGACCAGCCGCGTCTCTGGGCCTCTGTCCTTGTCCCCTCTGCCAGGAGGTCCGTGTGCGGCCAGCTGTCTGCAGGTGTCCCTTGCGCCCTTATTTTTGCTCTCAGTTGTTTTATGCTGTGTGCCTGCCTTTTCCCGAATGGGCGTTCTACCAGGGCTCTCTCTGGACCAGCCCGCCTGGCCCCTGAGAGCCACCGCCACCCCTCAGTGGCAGCGGCGTGTCTAATTGTCCAGGTGACGCAGGTCATGGCCCTGCGCCTGCAGCTCCCCGGGCAGGGAGGCCAGGAGAGCAGATCCCTAGTGCAGGTGCTGTGTGACTTCCGCCACTTGCTTGGCCTCTCTGAGTCTCTGCCCGTCTGAGATGTCTGGCCCAGAAGTAGCGATGGGTGGCTGTTGAGATCCAGGGGTCCTGAGGATTGATGTCAGGGGGTCAGGGACCCCCGAAACAGCCTGTGAGGGTTTTTACCTTTCTGGGGAGAAGGTAAGAGGCCCAGAGGCTGGGAATCCCCCCAAATGCCTAGTAGCTGGGCCAGGTGATTGGGAGGCTCGGCTAGTGCTGATGTGCACCTGAGACCCCGTGCGTCCGGCCAGATGGGGAGAGAAGTTGCCGCGGAGCCCTGGGGACAGGCTGGGCTTTCTTTTGGGGGTCAAAGTGGGCATTTCAGAGCCCACATGCAGGTCTGGGCCCCGTGAGCAGCGGGTCCTGGGCCAGTGATTCGCCTGCTGGGGCTCCTCCTTGTCCATAACGTGGGAGCGAGACGGCCTCTTGGGAGGTTGGAAAGGTCCCTGCGGAGCGTGTCTGGAAGGTGCTGGTTTCGTCGAGGGGCCCCCATAAGCAGCTCCGCCCCGTCCAGTTCCGGAGGACGATGAGCGAGTGGGGAACTTCAGGGAACCAAGGCTTTGCGGCTGCTGACGGGCGGCCTGGCTTCTCCCAAGGGTGTGAGTCGCCCGGAGGCCCCCCGCTGCGGGCCCCGGAGGAGGCTGGCAGAGCTGGTGGCCAGCCCGGGGCAGCTGATGCTGTGACGGGTGCGCGGGGGAGGCCCCCCAGGACCCCCTGAGCCTCAGTGGGGAAGCCTATGGCGCCAGCCTGGCCATGGCCCTCGGAGGCCATGGGGGGTTGGGGGTCGGTTCTGAGCTTGTCCGCCTGTGCTCGGGTCCCCCCTGCGGGCTGCGCCGAGGCCCCTGGACAGGGCACCCCCTGAGCTCAGCCCCCCGCCTGGTCCCCCCAGTGACCCACTAGCTTGCTTTCTACTTCTCTCGCTCTCGTACCTAAAAGGGAAAACTTGGTCTTACTCTCATGAATGGGAACCTGGGATGTCCGTGACATAAGTAGGTGGAACTTTAAAAATAAATGTGATGAGAGTAAAAAAAAAAAAAAAAAACACAAAAAACACAAAAAAAACACACACCAAAAAAACGCTGACATTAAATTATCTTGCTGCTGCCGCGGGCTTAGAGCAGAGGCCAAGGGTTCTGGGGCATTAAAGCCGCGCTGGCACCCGCGGGAGATTTCCAACCTCCCTCAGGCTGGAGGGGGCCCAGGACCGGAGCGGCCCCCTGGCTGGGGGCGGCAGTGTCCCTGAACTCGGGGGTCGGGGGGCTCCCGGTCACCTTCCCCCCGACAGCGATGCCTGGACTTCCCTGTAGCGTCTGAGTTTTCTTTCCCAGCGGCCTGCGGAGAAGCTTCTTTCTCCCTGAATTCAATTAATGAGCCTATTAAAAACTATTTATTTTCCCTGACAGTTGTTTACTGAGGAGGAGATAGATCGGCCGGGCGGCCTCACCAGGCAGGCGCGGGCAGGATGGGGGTTCCAGGTGCCTCGGGCCCTGGCCCTTAGGGAGCAGGACCATGGGCCGGGTCCTGCCTGTGGGGGCCCGTGCAGCACAGGATCTGAACTTGGGCCCTGGCCGACCTTGCAGTCTCCAGGGAGGCTGGCCTGGGCTGAAGTCTCTCGGATGCACTG
>NW_027527386.1:1362028-1375269 GCF_008692635.1 Crocuta crocuta
ACTCTATGACTTCTCTGGGCAGAGGGCCACCTGGTGGGAAAAAAAACCAAACCAAACATTTCCTCGCACACCTTGCATTGGTCTGTGCGACATGATTCCGATCTGTCCAGTGGGATAAATGAATGGAATTTCCTGGAAATACCATCAAAGGGCGCAGCACAGGCTACCGTCTACCGCGCGCCGCCCAGCTGGAATATAGAAGTGATGGTGGGCATTCAGGCAGCTGTTTTGCACCACGAGGCAGGATCACGGAGAAGAATGGAGAGACACACCTGATGAAGGGTCCTGGGTCCCAAACATTGTGAGGCGGACATGACGCTGAAAGGCCAACCTGCGAGCCTCCTTTTATATGAGAGAAATTGACGCCTCTCCTGCGGGGGGGGTGGTTTGGCACCTGCAGCCCAACTTGGGCCTAACAGGGAGGGGTGTGTGATACTCCGGACACGGTGTTTTTCTTCTGCCCTTCAGGGCTCTGCTCCCTGCTAAGTGAGGCTTCCTTGAGCTCCCCGTTAAGACTGGCAGAATTATCGCCTGCACAGTAATCGGTAAAATCATCATTTGCAAGCGTCGCCTCTCCCCGCTCCCCACCCCCCTGGCCCCCTCTGCTTTGAATATCCTCCGCATCTGCATCTGATCGGCCACCTCCCCTCTGGCCCGGGCACCCCGGGGGAGGCGGCGGCCACAGCAGCCCGTGTGCGCACAGTGGGGCTCCGGGCCTGGGTTTTGCAGGACCAGGCCTGGGTCTCCCGGACGCCCCACCCCCAGGCTCTCCGGGAGCGGTGGCAGCGAGTGGCCCCAAGCTCTCCCCTTTCATCTCCGCCCCCCCCAGTCGGTCAGTTCCCGGCAAGGCGGTCCCAGCGGCTGCTTCTGATCCTTCCTCTCGCCCCGCCCCCGCGTTCCCACCTCGCCTCCAGAAATAGCCCCTTTAAAATAGCCGCGTCCTCGAGTCCCCCGGCCTCTGCCTGCCCACGGTGGTGACGCCGAGCCGACGGGCCGGCCTCCTTACTGCTGGGGGATTTTTAAAAATATGTCGGTGTTAGCTGTTCTTCCTGCCTTTTGTGCCTGAAGACGCCCCTCGGCCGGCGGGGCCGCTTGCCCGGGGCTGACGCTCGCGCTTTGGAGTCTGTGGCCCCGGGTTAGTGCCTTGAGGCCACGCTGCCGAGCCGGGAGCTCTCGTCGTCTGCTCCCGCCAACCCCGGGTGGCGCTGTGTGGCCCGCAGCCCCAAGTCCGGCCGGAGGACCCTGGTTGGAGTCCTGACAGCACCTCTTCCTGGCTCTGTGACCTTGAGCAAATGGTGGAACTTCTCTGAGCCTCCATTTACTTTTGTGGAAAGGGGACATATCGGGGTTTGGTCAAATGGTGGGACTTTTCAGGGCCTTGGTTTTACCTGCCTGTGGAATGGGGACGTCGCGGGACTCGGGCAGATGGCAGAATTTCTCTGTGCCTCAGTCCGTCCATCTGGGAGCAAGATGCCTCGGCGTCGCCTCGGGGCCTGGCCCACGGTGGGTTTCCTTGGGAACGGAGGCCCCAGTATTCAGTCCCCTCTGAAATGACGCCCGACACCCCGCGGAGGGGAGGAGGTGGTGAGTGGGGCGCCCGCTCTGTGCCTGCCGCTTCTGGAACCTTCAGGAAATCACTTCCTCCCCCAGGGACTCCGTTGTCCTCATCCTCAAAATGGGCCCGTCCCACTGGCTTGTCTGTCAGGAGGCTGCTGGGAAGGGCGCCTCCCCCGCGGTCCCCCCCGCCGTCCCCCGGCCGAGCTCACGGCAAATGCTCTGGAGACGTCGCAGCCGGCTTCCCGCTGTGTTTATTCTTGTCATTGACTGGGGCCGCGTAGACCGTGGTTGAGGACCGGACTTGAGGACCAGCTGTTTCTTTCGTGCTGTGATCCCGCCTCTCCGGGCCTCAGTGCCCTCCTCTGTAGAAGAGGGGTACCGGAGACCCTCCCTTCCCAGGGGCCTTGGGAGGGTCCGGCGAGTGAGCAGGGGTGAGGCCCCGGCAGTGCCGGGCTCAGAGCGGGGCGACCTTGCACTCGTCAGTAGTCCGCGGCAGGCACCTCCCGAGGGGACCGGGCTCAGGGAGGTGGACGCTTCTCCGGGCCGTCTGTCTGCGCGTGTCGTCGAGGTCCTGGCTCGGCCTCCGGGCCCCCCTCCCACCGGTGCAGGGATTAGAGTGGGAGGGACGGCCCGGCCGGGCGCCGCGCCGTGGGGACCGCCTCCGCTTCCTGCCCGGGTCAGCAGGTGTCGGGCTGCCGGATGGCACCGAGCGGGGCTGGCGGCTCAGGAAAGGGCAGGGGGCAGAGTCCAGGGACGGCTCAGAAACGGGGACAGGAAGGGCCCCCCGGGAGGAGGCGTGCATGTTTCCGCTGGAGGCTCGCGGCTCTCGCTGTCTCCCTCACATCTCTGCCCTCGGGTCACCTGGCTGGGTTGCTGGGACACCTACCGTGTGCTCCGTCTCTTCGGGACCCGGCAGGGGAGGACGTGCCTGCCTTTGTGGGACTCACGGTGCGATCAGGAAGACGCTATAAGCCAAGTAAAATACTTGTCATGTTGGAGGCTGATAAGGGGAAACAAGGAGGGAAAGGGATTTGGGAGGGATGAGGGTTGTCATTTTAAACGGGGCTGTAGGGACACCCTCACTGAGGAGGTGACAGGCTGAAAAAGCCCTGATGGAGGGGAGGGAGGGAACCAAGTGGGTATGGGGGGGAAGAATGGGCTGGGCAGCGGATACAGTCTGTGCAAAGGCCCTGGGGCAGGACCAGGCCTGGTGTATTGGGGGAAAAAGCCAGGGGGCCTGTGTGGCTAGAGCAGAGTGAGCTCTGGGGAGAGAAGGAGGAGGGGAGGGGAGGGGAGGAAGGGGACGGGACAAGTCGTACAGGGCCTTGGGGACCAGAAGGGAGGCCTTCTGGGCTTTTAACCAGGGAGGTGGGAGCCATGGAGGGCTGTGGGCAGAGGAAGGGGAAACGTGACTTGGGTGCCCTCGGCTGCCCTCTGGAGGTGGCCACAGGGAGGTCGGCCTGGGAGGTGGGGAGGTCTGAGGGGGGCCAGGTGGGAGATCCAGCTGCTGGACCAGCTAGAGACAGAGGAGGGGGGAGAAGTAGGCAGATTCGGGATAGAGCCCGAAGGCCGACTTCGTGGGCTTCATTTTCACGATAGCTCTGTGAGGGGCCCTTCAAGCCATTTCACAGATGGGAACACTGAGACCCAGAGAGGTCAAGACATCTGCCCAGAGTCACACAGCTAGGCATGACCTGGTGAGGGCGTGGCCGGGCCAGGGCGCAGCTGCTTCCCAAACGCCTACCAGCCATCCCTTCCCCCTAGTTTACAGATTGACCACATGCATTTAAAGGCTCGCGTGAGTGTGGGCTCTCGCACCCGGGATGCCGGCTGGGTCCCTGCCCCGTCCCGTTTTAGGAAAATAACTTCTGAAGCGCCATCAGCTGCGCAAACACCTCTGTTGGACTGGATTCAGGCCGCCCTCCCCTCTGACTTCGCTGTGTGACTTTGTGGCTGTTGTCTGCCCTCTCTGAGCTCCCGTGAGGCCGGACTTTCCTAAGTTGTTTGTTCACACCCGTGATGTTTGCTGTGTGTCTGCTGTGTGCCAGGCAGTTTCGGGCAGAGTGGCTGTCCCGGCCGTGACCCCCCCCGCAGCCCCCAGCGCGTCTGGAGTTCAGGCCGCGGGAGGGTGGGTAGGAACCTGCCAAGGGCATGTCGGCTGCTCAGAGGTAAACCCTGGGGCAAGTCCCCCGTGGAAGGTGCTGGGTTCTGGGGCCTGGAGGCTCAGAGGCCAGTGCCGTGTGCAGACTCCCAGCCAGACAAGTCTGGGGGCAGAAAGCAATTCCGAGGAGCCGGGCTTGGGACACAAGGGTTTCAGATTGAGTCCTTACGTTTCACGGACTCTTTCCACTTACGTACCTAGTTCGGGAGGGCAAAATGATCCAAATCCGTTCGGAAGGTCCTTCCGGAGCCATCAGATGCTTCTCTGCGATAAAGAACTTGTGTCCAATTCACTTGGCACCATCTTTTCTCCGCTTTGGTGCGTAATTTAACGAAGCATCTTAAACTCGGTGAAAGACAGAAATCAGTAGACCTGGAACGGGGACCAGGGAGGGGAAGAGAGGGCGGGAGGCTCTGAGAGGGAATGATGAGAGGGGAGGTCGGGGAGGGCTTCCTGGAGGAAGTGGTGGCTGATCTAAGATGTAGAGGCTGAGTAGGAGTTACCTGGGTAGAAGGGGGGCGGGGGGGGGTCCAGGCAGAGTCCCAGAGTCCCCGTGAGCCCTTATGGCGGAATAGTTTCTCCTCGTGTCTTGTGCTGAGCCTGGCCCGCAGTACATCCTCACTAAAGAGATCACGGTAGATGTTAGGTTATTGGGTCCATGATAGGCTTTCAGCCAATGCGCATGTGATAGGTGCTCAGTAAACAAGCACTGCCTTCAGTCCCTGATCCCAGGTGATGCCATGTGGGTGTCACTTTGTGGTGGCTGCATTCTGAAGGACCTGAGCCTCGGGTGTTCAGGTCTTCCTGAAGTCCCTCAACAAGTTCTGCTGAGCGGGGATGATCTTCAGGGCTAATTTTTTATCCTCAGCTCCCGGCCCCGCGACCGATGAGGGTCCGTTATCAGGTGTAGCTGAATCAAACACATTATTAAGAAAGCCGACGAACCGATCGGCTCTTGTAACTGAGAAGGCTGATGTTAGAATAGTCAAGCTTCAGGTATGGCTTGATCCAGGTGCTCAAACAGGGTGTCTTTAACAGATGAAGCAAAGCAGAGCCGGGTTGCTTGAGCCCCTTGCCTGAGACCACACAGCCGGAAGGAGGTTGAGCCACCGTTCAGACTCCCGTTGCTCTGAATCTGGAGTCCGTGGCTGCGAAGGTTGTCCCAACCTGCTAGGGGGTGACCACTCCATTTCACAGACGGGAAGACTGAGGTTCACAGAAGGGAACTGGCTTGACTGTACATAGTAAGCGAGGAACAGGGCTTGGGGTTGACTTCATGCGAAAACCCACGATCTCAGACCTCACGCCCTCTGGTTCCTCCCAAACTACAAGTTGAATGGCGGATCGGTCCAACCGAGGCAGAGAAAGAGAACGGATTTGCCGGAGGCCACGCTGCCCTGGGCCAGCTGCCCCTTCCCGCCCGAGAAGCGCCCCTCACACCGCAGACCGTCGTGGCGCTCTCCGTGCTCTTGATGAACACATCACGGGTGACAGGTGGGGAGGTCCCCGCCGCCCCTGGCCCCGCGCCAGCCGTGGGCCCCGGCCAGGCCTGCCCGGCTCTGTCACAGGAGGAAATGAGATTGGCAGCCAATTGTTCTCCTCCACGCCAGCCGCCTCGCTCCCCGATGCCCAGTTTCCTCTGTGTTTGCGCCGATTCCTCGGGCCCCTGTCCCCTGTCCCCACGGTTGCCCGACTGACTCCTCGACGCCTCCTGCTGGCTCCACCTGGCACAGCCCTCCCTCGGCTCGCTTGGTCCTTGGGCAGCTCCGTGGCATTTATTGAGCACCTGCTGTGTACCGGGCATCAAGCTAGGCCGCTGGCGGACTTTGTCATCCCAGATCCCCCCCTGCCACCTGCAGCCTGTGACCTTGAGCAAGGGGCCTGACCTCTCTGTGGCTCTGTTTCCTCATCTGTCAGATGGAGAGAATCCGGTGGGGTGTCAGGTGCCAAGCCCTTTGAAGGGTGCCTGGGACACAGCACGTGGTCCTAGATATTAGCAAGAACTAGTGTTTGTCTCGTTTTAAGTTTATTTATTTCGAGAGAGAGAGAGAATGAGCAGGGAAGAGGCGGGGGGGGGGGGGGGGGGCAGAGAATCCCAAGCAGGCTCTGTGCTGTTGCAGCGAGCCCGACGTGGGGCTCGAACCCACAAACTGCGAGATCCTGACCTGAGCTGAAGTCGGACACACAACCGACTGAGCCCCCAGGTGCCCTGCAAGTACTGTCGTCATTGCTGTCCCAGCTCTAGTGAGGGCGGGTCCACAGTTCTCCTGGCCCTTTGCACACGCCCCACACCCGCTTCCGCTGACAGACCCCGTGCACGCAGCCGGCGCCTTCTCCTGGCTGCTGCTACGCACCCGGCACAGACGGACTCACTCGCCTCCCTCCCTCCCTCCCCCTGCCACGGGATGAGCCTGTTCACACAGGGCTCTGGGCACAACTAGGGAGTTGCACACGGAGGGCACGCTGGCGTCAGCCGCACAGGGGGCCTCCCCCTTCGCCGGCTCGCGGGAAGGGGACGGCCGTCCGCTCTCTCTCCCACAGGACACTTGTGCCCCGGCGACGGCTTCAGGCCTGAGACTTCCTCCCGCGCCCAGAGGAGCGTGGAGAATGATCTCCGTGTTTGCCTGGGAAGTCCACCAGTGGGCATTTATTGAACACCTTCTGTATGCTGGGCCCCGATTCACGTGCTGGGAGCAGAGTGCAGGTGACAGTGTTAAGAGCCCTGTCCTTGGGGCGCCCGGGAGGCTCGGTCGGTCGAGCATCTGACTTTTGGTTTCGGCTCAGGTCATGATCTCGTGACTCATGAGTTCCAGCCCCGCATCGGGCTCTGTGCTGACGGCGCAGAGCCTGCTTGGGATTCTCTGTCTCCTGTTCTCTCTGCCCCTCCCTTGCTCTCTCTGTCTCTCTCAAAAATAAATAAATATTAAAAAAAAAAAAAAGGCCCTGCTTCCGTGGAGCATCGCAGGGAGAAAGATGAGAAACAAAGTATTTAATCAGGTTCCTACTGAACACCTTGCTTTGAAGACAAATGAGCCAAGGAAGGGCAGAGATGGTAAGTAGGGGTTATGTCAACTGTGGAATCAAGGCAGGCCTCTCTGAAGAGGTGACGTTTCAGTAAAACCAGCAGGAAATGAGGGAGGAAACAGTGTGGAGTTCTGGGGGAAAAGTGTTCCTGGTTAGGGGGAACAGCCTTTGCAAAGGCGCTGGGACAGGACCAGGGCTCGTTAGTTGGAGGAGCAGGGGGAGCTCAGGGAGAGAGGGAGGCGGCAGTGCAGGGGGGAGACCGGCAGGTTGTGCAGGGCCTTGAGGGCCGCCTGGACGATTTGGGCGTTTACCCTGGAAATGCGGCGGGCAGAGCAGGGCGGACCTGACTCGGGTGCTCACGGGCGCCCTCTGGTGGCCGCTGTGGGGAGGACGGATGTGGGGTGAGGGTCAGAGGGGGAACCGGAGTGACTGGGTTTGTGCAGGTGAGCGGTGACAGGGCGCGACGGGGGTGGGTTGGGGAGGGCGGAGCAGTGGCTGGATTCTGGAGGGGTTTTCAGAAGAAGCAGCGATTGCAGGGTGGGGTTGAGCCGGTCCAGCTGCTTCCTAGCTTTCTGGCCTGAGCATCCACTCCCAGAAGGCCAAGGGGCTGGTTCTTCCTGGAGGCATTGGAGTGGGCTTCCTGGAGGTGGCGGCGGCCTAGAGAGGTCGAGGTGCTTGTCCAAGGGCACAGAGCACGCGGCAGGGGCCAGACCCCACTTGTGGCGCCCACGCGCCCTCCTATCTTCGTCCTTTCCCTCCTCCTTCTGTGTTTTCCACCCCCAGGGCCGCCGGCTTCGAGTTCTTGGTGGTTTCCAGGCTCCCCCCAGGCTCCAGCTTGGCAGTCCCCTCCCGCCTCCGCGCACCCAGGGCCTGGTGCCAGGCGGGCTCGAGGGACAGGGGTCCTGGGGAGCGCCCTCCTCCCGTCTACACCCGGGGTTTCCTCTGCCCCTGCCCCCGCCCTGCCCCCCCACGCTCCCGCTAACGATGGGCGAGGATTGGGAGGGAGCAAGCAAAATTATATACACACGAACATATAAAAATTAGTTTAGGATCCGGGCCAAGAACCACTTGCGCTTGGCCGGGCATTGTGGGTAATTCATCGCCGATTACCATAAAAGCCAGAGCCTGGCTGACAGGCGGCTGCGGGCTTTTGTTTAAGATTCTGATGAATATATAATCCCTCTCCCGGCCTGGAGCCCACGGCTTCCCCCACCCCCGGGGCTGCGGGACCCCCGCCCCCCTGGGCCCAGACGCCTCACTGGTGAGCACAGGCCCCCAGGAAGGCTGTCAGGCCCAGGAGCCGGGCCAGTGCTGGTCCATCGGGGACACGGCCGTGGGGGTGCTTGGCTTGGCATTCGATGCCCACCGCCATCCTCAGCGATCCCAGGCCTTGTGAGGCAGCGCCGCCCCGGGCCTGGTTCTCTTAGTCCTTCCTCTGCTCAACACACATTGATTGGGCTCCGACTGCATGCATGGCCCCCACGTGGGTGCCAGGGATGCTTGGGAGACCCAGACCCTCCGAGAGTCTGGGGGCTCACAGCTGACGAGCAGACAAGGATTTACTTGCCCAGGAGACACAAATTAAAACCACAAGATCCCATTTCTTGTCCATTCGCCCGGCAAAAAGGGCTGAGGCTGTTGTGATCTATGCAGGGAGGTGATGGGGGGAGGGGCAGAACCAGGCCCCCCGGGCGCTACCAGCAGGAAGGCATACAAAGCATGGCCACTTTGGAACGTCTTTTATTTTTCTGGACAGAGAAGCATGTGGGGACGCAGGTGAGGACGCAGGGTGGAGAGCGTCTCTTCCCCTCCCTTCTCCTTCCCTGGAAAGGCTCCTCCCGGGACTGGGGTCGGTGGGCTCTCTGTAAAGGTCCAGAGAGTAAATCTTTTGAGCTCTGTGGGTTGGAGGCCTCCGTTGTGACTGCTCGGCTCTGCCTTTGTAGCGTGAAGGCCGCCAGATTCAATATACAAGCGAATGGGCGTGGCCGTGTGCCAATAAAGCTTTATTTATACAAACAGTCTGAGGACCCCATTTGGCCTGGCGTTTGCCCCGCGCCCACATCAGGGCGTCCAGTGTAGCTGGTGTGATGATACAAATGTTTCGTGCCGGCGTTTCTAATAAGGCAGCCCCTTAGCTGCGTGTGCTGTCGCAGTGTGAGCGTTGGCAAGGGGCCAGCCTGACCGAGCACTTGAATTTTACCTTGTATTCCATTTTCATGTAAAGAGCCACTCCGGCGCGCGGCTACCATTTTGGATGGTTATGTAGAGACCTTCCAGCATTCAGTGGGCGGGCAGATTTGTAGCCCTTTGTTTAATCACACGGTAGCGTCTTTTACAGGCTGTTCTCTACCTTGCGGTGCTTACCCCCTCTCCCCCCGCACACACTTAAACATATAGCATCTTACAAGTAATTTCATAATTGTACATCTGGCTTCCCCGTTTCTTTTCACAGCTGTGGTACTAATCTCCTAATGCTAAGAGATGCAAAGTTGTGTGTCGCTCTTCGGTTCCTTGTACTGTTAGATATCCAGCCAATCCCCTATTGATGGGCGCTTAGGTTGCTTTCAGTCTATGGTTGTGAAGATTTTTTTACGCGTGTCATTTCACGGGAATGTGTCTATCAGATACATTCCTAGAGGCCCAAAGGGAACGCCCAGCCCCCTTCCCACTCGCACCCCGTTGGCATTGAGGAGACGGTGGTTCCTCTAGAGCTTGGGAGGCACTGAGTACCAATTCATGAATCCGATTCACCACGGCCTTGGGGCGCAAAATTACACAGCAGGTGAGCCAAGGGTCTGGGGATGTGTGTGCTCTCAGCCCAGTAGATACAGTGTCGCTTAGTAGATACAATGTCATGTGAAGGAGCCCCGCCCCGGGAGATGATACAAACATGATACAAACAGGATAGGACAGTTTCACTCTGTTCTCGAGTTACCTCTGTTCTGTGACTTCACGGCGAAGACACGCAGAGATTGGCACCGAGCAGCAGCAGAGGTGGCTTCTAGGGGCAGAGAAGAGGGACGCTCCCTTCCTCCCTTCCACAAATGTGTCTTCTGTGTGCCAGCTGCTCTGTGTTCCAGGCAGGAAGAATTTTAAAAAACAAATTTCCTGCCCTCTCGCAAGCTAGCCCTCCAGTTGGGGGAGATGGAGAATAAACAAAGCACAGAAGAAAAAAAAAATAAAACCACATCAGATGTCAGGGGGGTGGTGTGTTGCTCTAGGAAAGAGAAAATTCAGGGAGAGGGGATGGGGAGTGCCCGAGTGAGGCAGCATTTTACATAAAGGGTCTGGGAGGCCCCTGCTGGAACAGAGGTGGTGAGCGAGGGAGCCAGAGAGGGTTCAGGGGGAAGAGCATTCCTGGCAGATGGACAGAGAGTGCAAAAGGCCTGGTGGTGACACCTCCCAGACACTCGCTGAGCCCCAGCTGGTGACCTTCTGCGCGCCTGTGTGCGTCCGCCCTGCCCGCCCGCAGCAGCTGCTGGGCAATAATTAATAACTGATAATAATAATAACTATATTGGGGGCCAGTGGTCCCCACTTACACCTCCAAGTGGCAGCCAGCCTCTGCCCGAGTGTAGGCGGCTAAGTCACAGATGGGCTCCCTTGGAGATGCTGTGAATTCCAGAACCCTGAGCCTGGGGGGGGGNGATCTGGATAAGAAGTGGGAGAAGCTGGGAACCAATTTGGGTTCAAGTCCCAGCTCTGCCAGTTCTTAGTGGTGAGAATCTGGGCCTCGCTCCCGTGCCTCAGTTTCCCCATCTGGAAGGTGGGAGAAGCATCATGGCCGTCTCTGGGGGGTGCTCAGCGAGCCGCTTCGTGTACGCCCAGCCCGGGAATAACAACCAGTGCACTCGTCCAGGGTTTGCTGCGTGACCGGCTCAGTTCCCAGGGCTTGGCACGTCCTGAGTGCTTAGCGGGTCTTGGGGGAGACGGGGTGGGGGGGTCTGTCCAGTGCCCGTCCGAAGATGTGACCTTCTTCTGGCCCCTCAACACTCGAGAGCTTCGGGGACGGCCCGGAAAGGTCATGCCCCCACCTGAACTTACACAGCAGGTGGGGGCCCAGCAGAGAGCCAGCCCTGCCCCCAAGCCCCCCACCCCCTAAGCCCTCAGCAGGTGCCTGGTCCTTCTGTCTTCGCACCTGTAGACTGGGGCTTGGCCCTGAGTTCCCGTTCCCACCTCTTCATTTGGTTCAGTACCAGTTAGGTTTCCTCGCCTGGTGTTTCCTCTTCACATCTTAGATGTCACCTCCTCCTGGAAGCCTGCCCCTTCACCAGGTGAACTCCCTGAGGTTGTGCAGGGGCCGCCTGGGTCATCTTGTGCTCCGCCTGGTATATGGGTATATAGGAGGTGCTCTATAAATGCAGGTGCATGCATAAAAGGAGAATTGTTACAGGAGCGTGCNCTAGAACTTCGTGTATCCGCTTCCCCACCTCAGGGCCTTTGCACATGCCCAGAACTTCCTTCTGCCCAGAACTTCCTCTCTGTATGGCTGCCTTTTGTCCCTCTGCCTCCCTAGAAGAGACTCCTGCCAGGTCTGCCGTGGCCACCCTGCCCCGTCCCCAGGACTCAGGATGACACCTGGTGTAGCAGGTGACCAAGACAGGGTCCCACCTTCACAAGGGAGGCCGTTGAAGGGCTGCACCCAATTCAGCCTCAGACACCGCTCCGCCCGGTGCCTCAGTTTCCGTGATCTTTAAAGGCCTCGAACCCACAAAAACCCACCCCAGGCACCAGAACGGCCGGTCCTCTGCTGGGGGGCGGGGGGGCTGGGGAGGGGGTGAACTGAGGCCCGGAGACCGGTAAGGACTTGTTCAAGCCCACAGAGCACTCCGGGGACAGGGCCAAGTGGGGCGCGGCCGGAGGACGAGGCTGCTTGCGGGCGTCTTTTAGGGACGAGGCTTCCGGCGTCCCAGAGCCGCGCTGCCCCTTTCGTTTTGCCCAAGTTCAAGGAGAAGCGCCGGGGGGTGCGGGGTGACCTCTCCCACCGGCACCTGCCAGTCTCCTTATAACGGCCGGGGCTGCCGGCTGTAGCAACAGTATCCAGGGAAAATGGGAGAACTGGCTACATGTTTTCATTGTAACAATTTTTTGTTTCTGGCGACGTTCAAGGCTTGGCAGTCAGAGCCCCGCATTACAGAATTCCTGCGGTAAATTAGTTTAAGGGGAAGGCGGGAGCCAGTTGAATGAAAGCTTTAATGAGGGATTTGGGGATGTGGCAGCGGGAGGGAGGGTTTGGGGGGACACAGCAGGCACGTCCTCGCTGGGGACCCGGCGAGTGCAGAGGGGACGCGGCCGGAGCCAAGAAGGCGGCCACAGCTGGCTGAAGCCTCTCCTGTCGCCTTCTAGCTGCGTCAGCGGCCAAGTGGAGGCCGGCCGCGACTGGGGCAGCTCTTTACCCACTTCCGCCCTCGGGGCTGCGGCAGCGCTGCCGTGGGGGCCGGCGTGGGGGCCAGNCCGCCGCCGCCGCGCCCCACCTTGTGGCAGCAGCTGGGGCCTGCCCGCCTCGGCCCGTCCCGATCAGCCCCTGCGGGCTTCCCGAAGCCGCTTCAGCCATTCGTTCGTTCAGTCGTTCACTTCGAAAGCATTTACTGAGCACCTACTGTGTGCCAGGCCCTGGGTCCCGGCAGGAAGCGGCGCTGACGCGGCCCCCGCGCCCCGCCCGCCCCCCACCCCAGTCTCCTNGACTCTTGCAGATGAAAATGAGTCACCAAAAGAAGAAAAAAAAAATAGAAGGATGTCTGATCAACGATGACAGGGGTGCTGTCTGAGCCAGAGCGATCAGCTCAGGCAGCTCTGAGGAGGTGCTGTTTGAGGGAGACCTGAATGGTGAGGAAGAAACAGCCATGAAGACCTGGGGAAGATGTTCAGAGGGAGCAGACCACATGTGCAAAGGCCCTGGGGCAGGACTGGGCCTGGTCTGTTGGAGGAGCAGCCAGGAAAGCGGACCTGACTCGGGTGCTCACGGGCGCCCTCTGGTCGTCGCTTCCGGGAATGAGGGGCGGGAGCTGGGGGATCCAAGTGACTGCACGGGTCCAGGAGGGCAGGGTGGGGAGGCTGCGTGGAGAAAGATGGACAAATTGACAAGACATTTAGGAGGGGAGCTCGGGCGTATTTCCCGACTGGCAGTGTGTGGGAGCGAGGGGAGGAGTCAAGGCTGGCCCCCCACTTCTAAGCCCTCAGAAGGATGGGGCTGCTGTCAGCAAGGGAGGCCGTGGGAGGTACAGGTTTGCTGGATCCAGCCACACCTGAAGGCGTGCGTGCTGGGTTTGTCCAAAGGGAAAGGCGGGTGGGGGGGGTCTGGGGAACCAGCAGGGGAAAGAGGCAGACGGGGAGCCGGGGCGTGTAGCTGGCAGGCAGACACGGCGCCAGGAGCGCCATGCGAGCGTGGGCGAGGTGGGCTCTGGGCCGGCCGGCGCACGCTCGTTGCCCCAGGTCACGAATGCCATGCTGGCCGGGCGGGGCCGTTGGGCAGGCTGGCGGAGGGGGCTCCCGGGCTGGG
>NW_027527386.1:1375423-1379374 GCF_008692635.1 Crocuta crocuta
CGCTCGCTCAGGAAGCAGAGGATGTGGAGTTCGGCGGTTGCCCCCAAGTGAAACTTTTAGGGATTTTGGCCACAAATGTGAGGATTGTGGGGCAGCTTGGGGGGAGGGCCGGGACTGGGGGCCCTGCCCACCTGTGCCCAGGGTGCAGGTTTGCCCATGTGCCTCTCAGGACATGTTTCAGAGGCTCTGAGGACCTCCCAGCGGAGTCCTCGTCTGCCGGGAAGTTATCTGCAGGAAACGAGACGGTTTCGTCTGTGAACGTCCCTCTCAGCGTGGCTCATCGCGGACATCGAGGGGGGACCAGTTACACTCTGGGCAGCCGGTCTCATAATATCGATCCCCACTTGAGAGAGAAAAGTGCCCGTTCGCACACGTAGGAGCCTTGAAGGAAGCCATCAACCTCAGGACCTTTGCACCTGCTGTTCCTCCCGCCCGAAACTCCGTTCCCGTAGGTGTTTGTCCGTCTGATTTGCTTGCTTCGTCCAGGCCATCTGAGAGGTCCCTGAAGGCGTCTGCAGGCTTTTCGAGCCACACAGCGAATCTCGCTCTCTTTTTGGAGCTTTCATAACCGCCCAGCGTCATGTTGGTGACAATGTTTGTTTCTCTGTGGGTGTCCCACCCCAGCCGCCTGCCAGTGAGCCCCCGGGAGGGCGGGGGAGCCGGCTCTGCCCTGCCCACCGCGGACCCCGCACCCAGTAGGTGCTCCATAACTGCTTGCGGACAGAATGAATGAAAGTGACCACGTGCTGACGCTTTCTCTCCAGGCGAGGGGTGGATTGTGGGCAATTTTTATTTTCTTCTTTATGCTGATTTCCCCTAATTTTCTGCTGCACGCGCCTATTTTATAATTAGAAGAAAAGTTATTTTGAAAAAAATTACCCCCAAATGTCCCAGCTGTGGGAGCTGACGTGATCTGGCCCCACGCTCCTCCCCAAGGGCAGCTGGCTGCCTTCTGGGTGACAGAGGACACACGAGCTGCACGTTGGGGGGCTCCCAGAGTCCACCCTCGAGGGTCCCAGCCGGCAGAGCAGTCAGGTGGGTCTTCCTGGAGCTGGCGGCCGTGACCTTCAGGGTGCTTTCACCGGCCATTTAGAAAATTCTCTTGGCTCTCTCTTCAGTCTATCCAGAATGTGCCCCCGCCTCCCCCATCTTCTGGTTCCACGTGATCCAGCCCTCTTGTCTCCGGTCTGAGCCACTGCGGGTCCCCTCTGCCCTGGCCCCCACCCCCAGTCTGTCCTCCCCTCTTGCCTGGAGCCCTTTAGGGCTCACACCTCCCCGGGGTAAAAACCCAAGGCCCTGCATGACCTTCCCCGTCCCCTCTCAGCCCTCCCCTCCCCCCTCCCCCCTCGCTCACTCTGCTTCAGCTACAGGGGCCTCCTCGCTGTTTTCCCACCATGCCAGGCACGTCCTGCCTCAGGGCCTTTGCACTGGCTGTGCCCTAGGCCTGGAGTGCTCCTCCCAAACATCCGTACCTCCTTCATATTCTCTCTCCTCCTTCCGGTCTCANTGGCGCTTACCACCAACTGACCCACAGTGGTCCTCGCCTCATTTATGTCCCGTCTGTGGCCTGCACTGGAGCGTCTGCCCCACAAGGGCCGGGGTCTTTGTCAGTCTTCGTCACTGCCGCGTCCCTGGGGCCTCCACTGGGCCGCGGGTTCAGAAATGTTTGTGTAAAAAAGGACGTGGGGGAAACTGATCGTGAGGGCACCGCGCAGTGTGGCCTCGGGGGGAGGATACGGTTGGAGAGGCCTCTCCTGGGCCAGGAGGGTGCTGACTGTTGATGTAAATGTTGGCTGAGCACCCACTGTGCGCCGTCATGCCCCGTGCCGGGCACGGGCTCTGGTCAGGACACACGCAGCCCCCGCGCTGTCTCCGGAGGCCCCAGGCTGGTGGGGGCGGTGACCCGGGACCAGGCAGTCAGCAGAGGGGGGTGAGCAGAGCCGCGACGAGGGGTGTGTAGGACACTGAGCAGATGCGGGCCTCACCCCTGCCCCGGGTCCCCCACCCCGACGGTGGGAGGCTGTGTTCCCAGTCCACTGTGGTCACCACGGTCGGATGGAGGGAAGAAGTCATCTCCGGGGAGACACGGGCTCGAGGCCCGGAGGGGGCAGGGCCAGCTGGGGAGGAGGGTGGCGGGTCCTCAGGCACGGTTGCCCCGGGTCACACGGCCTTGGGCGTGCTGACAGCTGGCTTATGGTACAGATGGGGAGACTGAGGCCCGGAGAGGTAGAGGTTCTTGCTCGAGATCACGTGGGTTGTGTCAGGACCCGCACCGAGGTCTGCACGAGCCCTAGGCCTGGGTCTGGGCCGTCAGCCTGCAGATAACAGGCAGAGCGCGCCTACTGTACTCCCGGGGGCGTTTCCCGAGGCCCCACTGTGCGCCTCCTGAACCGGGGGAGGTTATGTTTCAGGTCTCCACACCATGTTGACACGGAGCGCCTGCTCGTCCCACGTGCTGCTGGGTGTCAGGTGCCCCACCTCAGAAAGCACCTACTGTGTGCCTCAGAGTCAGGGCTTTACCTCAGAAAGCACCTACTGTGCACCTCCCAGAGTCGGGGCTTCAGGGGTAGGGGAGATGTCTGGAGCGTCTATTTAGTAGGACCTAAGGGGGGCAGGTGAAAAGTCCGGGGCTGCACATTTCACAGAGTACCTACTGTGTGCTCGGTACTTTGGGGGCTCCAGTGTAGGCCTCCCAAGGGCCAGAGGAGGTGGGGTGCAATGTTCCACATCACGGAGCGAGGAACTGAGGCACGGAACCGTGGGGGTGGACCCCTGGCCAAGGCAGCAGAGCTGGGCGTGGGAGGGCCACCTGGGGGAGGGTGTTGCCCGTGAACTTGACGGGCGGCTCCCCCGGGCTCCTCCAGCTGCCTGTGGGCCAGTCTCCTTCACTCCACTGGGCAGTGAGCAGGAGGGCGGGGCCTTATCCCCAGGGGCTTAGAATGTTAGTGATTTGTTATTTTTGGGCGCCAGGCCTCCTGCAGCATTGTGGGTAAGGGCTCAGGCTCTGGACCCAGCCCTTGGTTCAAATCTCTGCTCCTCTGGACCTTGAGCAAGTAATTTTTCGCCCTCTTCTCCCTTTGGAAAGTAGGGTGATGGTGGGGTGACGGGAGGCCCGGTATACACGAAGCGCCCAATACGCGGTGGCTGCGGGGTTCATCCCTGAGCACTGATACAGCTGGAAGCGTTGTCCCCAGGGGTCGGAGCAGAGGGGCGACCGGCCCCCCTGCGGTGGCGCCGGGCCGGCCGGGGGTCCCTGGCTGCTTCCCCGGCGCCCTGGACCCGCTGGGCCTCCCCGCCTCTCTCGGACGGAGTTTTCAAACCTGCTCGGGGCGGCAGCGCCGGCCCGGATTGGCTGCCTGCGTGGGGCTGCCCCTCCTCCTCCGGGTCCTCTCCAGCCCCCCCCGCCCCCCCCCGGGTGTCTGGGNACCTGGCACGGTGGCCCCATCTGTTTCCAATCCGGGCCTGCGTGCACTCTCCGCCCCTCCGCAGGGTTGTGGCTAGCGTGGGGGCCTCTGCCCTGCCGCCCCCCATCCGCCCTCCCAGACCCCTACCCGACTCCCAGCGGGAGGGAGGCTTCTTTGTGCCCGCGCCCCTCCCCCACCCTCCGGCTCTGTGTGGAGGGGGCGCGGCCTCTGCCATCCAGCGCAGCCCTGGAGGGCATCTTCCTGCCCCTTCTGCGACCTCCTGTGTTTGGGTGTGTTTGGGGAGCCCCCTGCCGCCGTATCGAGCCCCTTCATCCGTTGCCATGGCCACGCTCCGCGCCTGGAAGAGAAGGGGGAGCAGGGTGGGGGCTCCCTCTGGGATCAGGCTTACGAAATGGGGGAGGGTCTTGGGCTGTGCCCCTTGGGGCACCCCTTTCCTGCGTGCGCGCGTTGGGGGAACAGTCACCCCCCCTTGGAGGCCGCCGCCTACTGGTCCCCCTTGTGTGCTTCCAGTGCCCCCCTCGCAGCT
>NW_027527386.1:1379397-1383109 GCF_008692635.1 Crocuta crocuta
GATCCGCGGGGTGAGTGCGCCCGGATCCCCTTCTGCCTCGAGCCCCGGCCTGCGCTGGGCTTTGTCCCCCTCCTTGCCCCCCCTCCAGGCCCCCGGGAGAGGGGGGACCCTCGCGCTCTCCCCCACCTCGCCTCTGCTCTGGCCAGTCCAGCCCCCCTCCAGGGACAGCTCAGCTCCCGCGTGCCTGGCGCCCCTCCCCCGCCCCCAATTCAGGCCTGTCGCTGGGACTTAGGAAAACTCCGGACCGTTATGCTCCGCGGGGTCCCCTCCCCCGCCTGGCCCCCAGCCCGACCTCCTCCCCCACCCTGCTGGGGGCGGAGCCAGGGTCCGGCGGCCTTCTGCCAGCCCAGGGGCGCTCTGATGGGGGGCTTCTGCATCCTCACGCCGGGGAACCTGACTGCGGGGCAGGGGTTGGGATCCTTGCCCCACCCCGCCCCCCCAAAAAAACTCACAGAAAGTTTTCCTCTCTTTATTTGTCCCTGTACCCCTCGGGTCTGTGGGTCTCAGGTTAATGCTGTACCTTGTCCGGGGCTTCAGTAAATTGGGGGATCAGGACAAGTGTATCAGCTCCCACTTTCCCCTTCCTGCTTCTGCCCCTGAGCTCCATGCCCCCATCCCCCATCAGGCCCCCCAGACCCATAGCTCAGGTCCCCCTGTGGTTGCCTCCAGCCAGCGTCCCGCTTCTCAGAGCCCTGGGCACCCAGAGGGTCTCCGTGTGACTTCTGGGTCAGGCTCCCAGCCGCCCATGTCCTGTCTGCCGCGTCCTGAACCTCCTCTCCAGCCCGTAAGTCTCCAGCAGACCCTCAGAGCAGATGTGAGTTCCCGCTGGGGGCCGTGCCCTTGTCAGCCCCCCTGCCTGTGAGGTCTCCCTCTGGCCTCGGTTTCCCCATCTGAAATGGATGTGACCCCAGGGATGATGTGGGTAAAGTGCCGAGTGGGGCTGGGCATGCAGTAGGTGTCTGATATGTACACGGGCCTTGCCATGTTCCCAGGGTGCAGAGGAGGCCACCACCTTGGAGGGTGATGGGCCTTTGATGGGAGACGTACGTGGCGTGGGGGTAGTCCCGAGGGGGCCCTTGATCCAGGCTGGGACATCAGGAGGGCTTCCTGGAAGAGGTGACAGCTCAGCTGAGACCCGGGGATGAGTGTGAACGCTGGAGTGTGATGGGGATGAGGAAGGGTGTGTGGGTAGTGGGAATGGCACGCACTCCTACCCCGTGGGCCAGAGGGCCGTGGCTCAGGGCACCACTGGGGCGCAGCAAGGCGCTGGGCGTGCTACATGACGGGGTCAGCAGTTCCGAAGGCTGAGGATAGGAGTCTGGAGTTTAATGGACATTGATGGGAGCCATGGAATGTTTGAGAGCAGAGGAGGGACGGAGGAGGAGCCAGACACGGCCACCCCCAGCCCCAGAGCGGTGGGTCAGGGCTGGGCTAAGGCAGGGTCCTGGGGTAGGGGGAGGAGTCCAAAGGGGCCAAGATTCGGTCTGGGGTGGGGGGATCTGTGCTGTGCCTCGGAGGATGAGTCTGCAGGTGGGCCTGGTCAGAGTGCCCTGAGGCAGACCCCTGCGTCCTGGGGACCGTGGTGGCCTGTGGGAGGGGCAGCAGGGGGGGCCCTGGGTCACAACCTGAAGGGTCGAGAATGCCGAGCCCAGGAGCGGGGGAGCCCCGTGGGCGTGAGCAGGGCGGGAGCCAGCCAGCCGAGCCGGCGCCTCAGGCCTCTCCGTGAAGCCGGTGTGGCAGGCATGGGGGCCGCCCGGGCACCGTGGAGGTCGACTGAGAGCTGGTCTCTGGCCTCCGAAGGCTCAGCCGCCCCTCCATGCTGTCCCCCCTCCCCTTACAGCTGCCCCTGTCTGAGCTCGCCTGTCATCTGTCAAACCGCAGGACGCGTGGGTAGCGTTTAAGCAGGCCCAGCACGCGGTGGGGACACCCCGCTGCCATTACCCATTCCTCCCTGTGGGGCTCGGCTCAGTCCCTGTCTGCCCCTCCTGTCCACTCCTGGCTGCGGGGGACCCTTGGGGACAGAGCACCCAGTGCGATTTGATAGGTAATTAAAGGCGGCTCCCTTGATTCTCGGAAGGTGGCTGGTCCCACTCGGCCCCACCCTGAGCCCTGTTCCTGGTGCGGAAAATGGGGGGGGGGCGGCATTGAGGCCACNCCACTTTGAAGCCGCCAGTGACTACAGAGATGAGCTCGGAACCCCCTTGACACGTGGGTGACGCAGGGATCCAGGAAGGCAGGGACCCCAGGTCCGACCCTTGGGTGTCTCTGAGACCTCGGGAGAGGGATTCTGGGCAGGAGGAAGGTCTGCGGGCCCCGCAGGGAGGGGGCGCGGGGGCAGGGGAGGTTGTGCGGTGACTTCTCCCTAAGCTCCGCTGGTAGCGTTTCCAGCCGGAGCTGCCCCTGGCCGTGGCCATGGCGGTCCCGAGGGTCGGGTGTGCCCGTGAGCCCCTCGCCCCCCGGGCCGGGCCGGACCCTGAGGTGGGGGCAGGGAGAGGCCCGGGGGTGTCCTCGAGCCTCAGGACACAGCCTCGTGCCTGTGGCGCAGAGCCCGTTCGCTGCCCTGTCCTGGGTCATAATTGCCCCTTTATGCTTCCTGCTCCGCGTGGGCGCACAAGGCCGGCTCCGGGCCCTCGTGACCCACGCCCTGGTGTCCGGCCAGGATGGGCACCACCCGCTCCCTCTTATCAGGGCCTCAGAGGCAGCCCAGGAGTCTGTACTGGGCCCAGAGAGGCTCACCCGCTTTCCTCAGATCACCCAGCGGCCGGGGGAGGACACGGTCACGTGATTAAATGTGGGCTCTGGACCCGCGGTCCCACCCAGCTGGGGGCCGTGGGCGAGTCGCCACGCTCCTGTGAGCCTCGGTTTTCTCCTTTGAGAAAGGGGGGAGCCCCGCCTCCGACAGGGACCGGCTGCCGGGAAGAAGCGGAGGAAGCTCTCTCACCGGTGGCCGCATGGTGGGCAGGGACCCTCCCCGGGATCGGTCTGGAGGCCGCTCTCCTCTCCCTCCTCCCTCCCCGCCCTCCCCGAAGCCCAGCCTCATTCACCACGCGAGTTCTTTTCTGTGACTCCCATGGGAGGCTCCTTCCTTGTTAATGGCCTGGGAGGGGACTGCTGCGTCACTCAGCCCCCAGGGCCCCTGCCTCAGTTTCTCCTTCTTGGCAGTGGCACAATTGGTGGCCCAGGGTGCCTTACTGCAAGAGGGGCAGGGAGGAGGCTTGGTCAGGTGTCAACCCGGCCAGGTCCCTCCTGGCCCAGACCTACCAGGGCCTCCTTGATGCCCCACAGGTCCATCCATACCTGCCTCTCTGCCCTAATCTCTCTCCTAGGATCTCTAGGTTCTGTTTCTTGCCCTTCCTCATGCTGTTCCTTGTACAGAGACCCCTTCCCTGCTCCCATTCGCCCTTTAACTTTCAGCCAAGTAATAACGCTAAGTGTGGGCAGCGGGCAGAGCACATGCAAAGGCCCTGGGGCAGGACCAGACCGAGCGTGTTGCAGGAACTGTGAGGGGGCCTGGGTGGCCGGAGCAGAGTGCAGGAGGGAAGGGCAGGGAGAAGTTGAGGCGGATGGTGCAGGGCCTCCTAGGGAGTCAGGGGCGGCCTGGGGCTTTTACCCCCGGGGGAAGTGGGAGCTCTGGACGGGCATGGGCAGGAGAGCAGCATCTGGTTCCGGTGCCCTGTGGCTTCGGGGGGAGGAGAGCCTGGGGGTGGCGGGG
>NW_027527386.1:1383233-1383991 GCF_008692635.1 Crocuta crocuta
GGGGGGGGCTGGCCCCGGTGGAGGAAGGGGTGAGACGTGAGCAGCACCCGCCCGGAGTTTGAAGGCAGAGCTGATGGGACTCGGTTCTATTCTTCGTCTCTCTCCGAGAGAGCCTGGAGCCTCGTCCCTTCCGTGGGGCTTGTGATGCTCTCCTCCCCGCCCCTCACTCCCCTTCCCGCTGCACGTGAGGGCCCTGGACGCCCCCAGTGCCGTGCCCTCCCCCTGCAGGGGCCGGTGGGGCAGCTTCGGGGCGCCTGCACCTGGATCAGCCCCCCTCAGACACTGAGAAGTGTGGGCCCTGCGAGGCCGGGGCTGCAGGAGTCAGGGGGTCATTAGGGGCCGCCCTGCTCTGACGGCCCCAGAGGGAGGTGGCGTCGGAGCCCTCCCGGCCCGGGGCTCCTCTGGGACCTCAGCGCCACCCCTGCATTGGGGCGGGGGCACGCAGAGGGGAGAAGGCGGTACCCTCCTGGGGCTCCACTGTGGGCCTGGCAGCCCCGAGTTTGAGTCTTCCCTGGACTCCAGGGTTTCTGTGCAGCCTCAGTTTCCCCAGAGGCTCTCCGAGGGCTGGCCCAGCAGGCCCCTGTTGCCCGGGCCAGACGCCCCCGCTTAGGTGTGACCGGCCACGTGCGTCTTGGGTGAGGCCACTGCCGTGGCCGCCTTGACCCCAGCTGGCTGTGGCCGTTTTCCCATCTGGGGCCTCCACCTTCCTCTTCAGCCACTTCTGCGCCTCGAGTGCCTGTGGTGGGGGGCACAGGGGA
>NW_027527386.1:1384578-1384770 GCF_008692635.1 Crocuta crocuta
CCAGGCCCCCCCCAGCCCGGCCTCCCCCTGGGGCCTCTCTGGGGCCGGGCGCGGTGACCGCAGCCGGGTATTTTGGGAGCCCGAATCACAGGGACTTGCCCCGTCATTATGTGGCACCCATCCCTGTGGTCGTGGCCGGACCCGCCCGGGGCACGGCCCGGGGCGGGGGTGGGGCTGACGGGGGGGCGGGGG
>NW_027527386.1:1384893-1385078 GCF_008692635.1 Crocuta crocuta
TGAAGCGGGAGGGGGGTCGGGCTTCCGGAGGAGGTGACAGCGGAGCTGAGCCCTGACACGCAGCAGGGAGGGGACAGCCATCCCAGCAGAGGGCACAGCTGGGCAAAGGCTTGCAGGTGGCACGGGGCCCCAGAGCCGCCGTGGTAGCAGCGGAAGCGGCTTCCAGGCGGGCGGGGGGGCCCTGT
>NW_027527386.1:1385271-1403779 GCF_008692635.1 Crocuta crocuta
CAGCCCGTCAGGGCGGCCGCACCAAATCCCACAGGCCGGTGGCTTCCTAACACTAGACCTGCATTTCTCACGGTTCCAGAGGCTGGGAGTTCAAGGTCAGGGCGCTGTTACCCAGTGCTCAGGAGGCGGAGGGGCGAGGGGTGAGGGGCACCCTGGGGTCTCTTGTAGGCACTGATCTGATTCCCGGGGGCCTCACCCTTGCCGCCAAATCCCCTCCCGGTGACCCTGCTTGCTGACCCTGTCACGCGGAGGGTGGGGATGTGGGGGGACGCAGGCCTCGCTGGCTCCCCAGTGCCCTGTGAGCCCCCTTACTGCCCGTTAGCCCGTTCCCCCAGCTCCACGACTCTCCGCCCCTCCCTCTGCCAGGAAGGCCCCCGGATTGCCCCTCTCACGGCTCCTGTGTTTTCTCTGCAGACGCTGTCCCGTCTGACGCTCGGCTCGAGGCCTCTGCGTGAGGGACCGGGGGCGGCGGCCTCCAGGGCGGACGGCGGAGGTTGCAGGTAGCTGTCAAGCATGGCGCCTGCCTGGGGCCCCGGCGTGGCATCCGTGGCTGGTCCCGTGGGCCTCCTCGTGGTCCTGCTGGTCGGAGGCTGCGCGGCGGAAGGTAAGAGCCCCCCCGCGGGAGGTGGTGGCGTCCGAGTTTACGCATTCGTGGGGGGAACGTGTGTCCCCACCTTCTCCCCGGGGCCCCTGTGCTCCGTGAATGAGGCTGCGTGAGGCGCCTGCTGGGCTCCGGCCTGGGAGGTTCAGGGGCAATAATAACGACGGCATAAAGAGCAGTAACAGTAACAACGATGACGGTGTATGTTGTCCTGGCATCAGCCCTGGACCAAGCCCGCTGCTGAGTACAGACCTGGTCTGCTTACAGCTGAGCGTGCGGGTCCCATTTCCTTCCACGTTTCCCAGGGGGAGACCCTGAGGCTTGGGGTGGGCCGGGACTCACTCGCAGTCACTCCTGAGTGGGCCACACGTATAAACCCCAGGGTCCTGGCAACAGATACACAGGCAACCAGACCTTCCCAGCCACCAGGAGAGGCTTCTTTCGAGAGAAGGGCATGAGAGGTGGGGCTTTGTGGCTGTGTAGGAGTTCGCGGAGGGAAAGGGAATTACTAATGAAGGTGCTAGCACACAGAAAGGCCCGGAGGGGCTGGTGTCATTTGGGGCGGGCAAGGCTTTACCTACCATCAGGGACCAAGAGTAGGTATCGGTCAGGCCAGCAGGAAAGAAACTGGGATCTGTGCTTAGTCTGGGTGTGAATCCTGACTTTGCCACCAACCTGCTGTGTGACCTCGGGCTGGTGACTCAGCCTCTCTTGGCTCCATTTCTGCCTAGACTGAATGAGACTCAGACATGCCCGTATCCCAGAATTCCTGTCCCAAGGACACACAGTAGGGCCCCATGTGCTGCTTCGCATAGTAGGTCCACAGTCGCGCGTCACCAGGAGTGCGGTAATTACTGCCATTGGGTGGGAACAGAGACCCACATGCTCACCTCGTCTGTTTGTGCTTCTTTTTTTTTTTTAATTTTTTTTTAATGTTTTATTTATTTCTAGGAGAGAGAGAGAGAGAGAGACAGCATGAGCAGGGGAGGGTCAGAGAGAGAGGGAGTCACAGACTGAAACAGGCTCCAGGCTCCGAGCTGGCAGTCAGCACAGAGCCCGACGCGGGGCTCGAACCCACGAACCGCGAGATCATGACCTAAGCGAAAGTCGGACGCTCAACCGACTAAGCCACCCAGGCGCCCCTGTTTGTGCTTCTTATTTTCGTGTTGTTTTTCAGTGAACGCCGAACACATTCAGATCGGCCCCCATGGCCTGAGGGCACGCATGCTGTTCTTATTCCCATTGTACAGATGGGGAGACTGAGCCATGGCGGCGTTCCGTGGCAACAGGAGGGAGCCAGGCTGTGTTTTGCAAGAGCCCGGGCTCCTGACTGTGACCCCATGTTCACTGCCTCCGGGCCAGGGGCTTGCGGCCAGCTGTGGTCTGTCTGGTCACCCCGCCGGACTGTACCTTGCTGGGCTCTGTTCCCCGTGGCGGAACGGCAAACCGAGGTGCTAAGCGTTTTAGCGTTTAGTTCGTTCATTCGCTCGTTTAAAAGTTTGTTTATTTTTGAGAGAGCGTGAGAAAGAGAGCAGGAACGTGGGGGAGGGGCAGGGAGGGAGGGAGAGAATCCCAAGCAAGCTCCACGCTGTCAGCACGGAGCCCAGCGCGGGGCTCGATCCCGTGAACCATTAGGTCATGATCTGAGCTGAAACCAGAATCGGATTCCCCACTGACGGAGCCACCCAGGCAGCCCCCTTGTTCATTTATCTGATGCAGGGTCGGATTGTTCACTGGGGCGGGCGCCCAGGGGGCTGTGGGGGGCACAGCAGCACCCNCCCCCCCGCTGTGACGACCACAGGTGTCCCCAGGTGAGAGTGTCCCATCCCCAGCTGAGAACCACAGGTTTTACTTACACTAGTTGAATAAACACCATGGTCGCTACTTTGACATCTTGCTCCAGTGATATTTACGAGCCTTGGGGAAACTGAGGCTGGCAGAGCCAGAGACCCGTGGTGATCGAGGGGCCCCAGGATTTGGAGACTACCCTGGCCTGGGTTCAAATCCCGGCTCTGTCACGCCACCATGGCAGATTGGTGCTCCCACTCACTCAGTGCGTTTTTATTTTATTTATTTTTTTTACAAATAGTTCATTGTCAAGTTGGTTTCCATGTACCACCCAGTGCTCATCCCCACAAGTGCCCTCCTCCNTGCTGCGGTGGAGGTCAAGGAGGTTGTTTCCTGCTTTCTCCTCTACTCAGTGCGTTTTTAATAAGCACCGACTGTGTGCCAAGCAGTGGTTTAGACACGGGACAGAAACATCTCATCCCTAGTGCGGGAGAAGCCCCGAGTGTGGATGGTGGACGTGCTGAGGACACGGGTTTCCAGAAGGGGAGGGTTGGGGCCTCATCATCAGGGAAGGTCGCAAGGAGGTGGTATCTGAGCAGACGTAAGGGAGCTGAGAAGTGTACCCTGTGGGCATCTGAAAAGTGTCCAAAGCAGTGGGAACAGTATATGCAAAGGCCTGGGGGCAGGACCCAGGGATGTTGGAAGAAGCCCATGTGGCTGGAGCAGAGTGAGTGAGGGGGAGAGAGTGAAGGGGGGGGCAGGGAGGGCATGGGGCAGGTCATGCGGGGTCTTGGGGGCCTCAGAGGGGCCTTGGGCAGAGCAAGGCAGGACCTGACTCCGGTGCTCCTGGGCGCCCTCTGGTGGCCGCTGCAGGGAGCACAGAGAGGGAAGGCACCTGAGCCCCGGGGGGCCCAGGGACCAGTGACTTAAGCTGGTCCAGGGGAGCAGTGCGAATGTCACCCAGGATCTTCGCGCCTGGCGTGCAGCCGGGCTGGCCCCGTGGCCGCTCCGTGGCCAAGCCCTGTGGTCACTGCTGCAGCGCTTTCCGTGTTGCTACTCCCTGCGCCCAAACCCAGGTCGGCTCCTCCCAGGCTGAGGCTCTTGCCCCTCCCCCCCCAGGTGGGGCTGTCACAGGGGCTCTGTCATGTGGGACCCAGCAGCGGGACCCCAGGCACCGTGATCTGGGCTGCCTGCTTCGGGGAATGGCCCAGGTCCTCGGGGAGCCACCGAGGCAGGGGGCTCTCGGACCACAGACAGCCCACGTGGGCCGCCGAAGCCACCAGCCAGCGCCCAGAGGCATGATTTGTGCCCTCTGCGGGCCGTCCCAGGATGCCATGCGGCTGGCCCAGGTGGGCTGGAGGGGCTGGGAGGGTGGGGTCTTGGGGCCCTAGCATCGGACTCTCCCCTGCGGAACCCAAAACAGAAAACAGAACTCAGGCCAGGGCGTCCCAGGCAGCCTCCGTGCAAGCGGTTTGCTTCCCTGGGGCTGGTGTCAGCTGGGCGTCAAGGTCAAGAGCCCCGTTTTCTCCAGGGCCCCCAGGGAGGTGTGGGGAGTCCGGGGAGCGGGGGCTGTCCCCCGCGCACCCTGCTGGGTGGCACGTGGCCAGGTAGTTCGGCCCAGCGTGATCGAGGCTGTGATGGGGGACGCCCAGGCAGCAGCGTGGACAGGCAGCTCCGCCCCAGCCCGTGGTAATCAGAGAGGGCTCCCCAGGGGAGGTGCTGGCCCAGCTGTGGGCGAAGCTGCCAGAAGAAGAGAGGAAGGGACAGCAGGGCTCCCGCTGGGTCTCCTCCCCTAGACTGGGGTCACGAACGGGCAGCGGATGCCTCCTGTCACCCACGTCTGCCCTTCCTCCCAGGGGCTCCCGAGAGAGGATTTCCCCAGAAGCCAGATCCCTGGCCCGGCCACGGTGACTTTCCTCCATGGCGCTGGCTGGGGACACATGGGGCCCCAGTCACCGTGCCTGAGGCTTGGAGGAGGGGCGGCCTAGGCGGTCTGAGCCAGGGAGGCCGGCCTGGCCCAGGGCTCGGCGCCGAGCAAACCATCTGAGTCAGACTTGTAGCCTGGAGGAGCGTAAGACGTGAGCCCAGGTTCAAATCCGGGCCGTGTCGTCTTCTGAGCCGTGTGACCTCACGCCAGCTTCTCAGCCCTGAACTTGCACAGGATGGTGGGCAACCACGGCTCCGTAGGAGGACACGGGAGCGGAAGGGGGGCCACACGTGACGGCCAGTGAAGTCACACACGGTCATGTCAATGGGAGTAGAGCTTTGAATAACGGAGGTGAGGCCAGTCAGGCCACTGGGGTGGGCACCCCGTTTTGTTCAAAGCCTCGCCTGAGCCGTGGGTGGGAGAAACCGGGTCCTGTGGGCACCGAGATAAGGTGCCCCAGGCCTCCAAATCTGCTTCAGGCTTCCGAGCATCCAGAATTTTCCAGGTGGGGCCACATGGGCCTCTGCTCAATCCTCTGATCTTGGAGGCTCAGGGACCCAGGGTTGCTGAGTGTCTGCCTCTCCTTGGACCTCAAACTTCTGCTTCCTTAATATGTTTCTCCTAGCAGCTCACCTTTTTATTTCAAATCTTACATTTTTAAAAGCATTTTATTGGGGCGCCTGGGTGGCTTAGTTGGTTAAGCGTCCGACTTTCGCTTGGGTCATGATCTCGCGGTTCGTGGGTTCGAGCCCCGCGTCGGGCTCTGTGCTGACTGCCAGCTCAGAGCCTGGAGCCTGTTTCAGTCTGTGACTCCCTCTCTCTCTGACCCTCCCCTGCTCACGCTGTCTCTCTCTCTCCTAGAAATAAATAAAAATATTAAAAAAAAAAAAATTTTTTTTAAGTATTTTATTTTAGGGAGAGTGCAAGTGGGGGAAGGGTAGAGGGCGGCAGACGATCTGAAGGGGACTCTGCGCTGACCACCTGGAGCCCGACGCGGGGCTCGAACTCACGAACTGTGAGATCATGACCTGAGCCGAAGCCGGATACGCAACCGACTGAGCTCCCCGGGCGCCCCTTGTCATCTTGTTTCTTAAGAAATCATTTCTGGGGCACCTGGGGGGCTCAGTCAGTTGAGCGACCGGCTTCAGCTCAGGTCATGATCTCACAGTTCGTGAGTTCAAACCCCGTGACATGCTCTCGCTCTCTCCCTCTCTCAAAATAAATAAACTTAACCAATCGTTTCTGTTTGTCTTTAAATAGTTGTAAATCTCAAAAAGGTACCAGGTAGCAAGGCTTTCTCCCTCTGTGTCCAGCCGCCTGGTTTCTCTCCTGGGGCCGCCGTCGTTTCTACACAGGCGTGTGCTCGCTCTCCGCGCCCTGTTTCTCTTGGCCCCTTTTTATTTTCCTAAACAGGACCGTTCACTGTGCTGTTTACCCTTCACTGTCTTCCATGTGACTGTATCTGCCTCTTGCTGCTCCTTCGCTGGTAGTTAGAAAAGCACTCTCGCCCCCGGATACATTAACCAATCCCCTTCTGTTGAGTAGGGAGGTTGTTTCTTGAGGGACCCTGCAGCCCGCCCAGCCCTGGGGCCTGTTGAGAAGGCGCTCAGGAGTAACTGAATTCACTTAACGAGATACATTGTAGCATTCCGAGTCCAGCGTCCAGTGAAAAGTCAATAAAAAAGAAAGGAATGGCATTGTCCTTTCACGGGATGCTGTGACCTGTCCACGGTGCAGAACCGAGGCTGTGGACGGGGTTAAAGATGCCAGTAACCCCCCCTGAGACTTTCCTGGAGGCTCGATCCATCAGATCAGTTGTGAGGGTTCATGGAGCGAGTCTGCTTCGCATCTCCGCTCGGCTGCGGGCTGGCTGTGCCTCGAACCAAAGGCCTGGCTTCTCTGTGCCCAACTTCTGTCGTGTGTCCAACGGGAACCTCAGTGGCCCCACGCTCGGTGCTGTCGGAGGGCGAAATGTGACTGAACTAGCCCCCTGCATACACTAGGTGTTCAATAAGTGCTTGCTGAATGTCTGCCTCCGGCTCTGGCCCGCCTCTCATTGGGACGCCTCCCACGGATTGAGAGGCTGGAGCCCTGGGTTCAAATCCCGGCTCTGACCTCCGGTCCCTTGGTCACCGGCCTCCGGCTTGTCTGCCCCCGGCCCATCAGGGAATCAGACCAGTTACCCCCTTCCAAGTCTTCAGGCCACAGGGACACTCCAGGGTTTGGCTGGTCGCCACTGGGACCTCCAGGCTCCAAATCTGAGGACCCCAGAGCCTCAGGGGAGGGCTCCCCATTTGCCATCTCTTGGGCGCACATGTGAGCGTGTGGGGCTCTGGTCTTGGGGGGGTGGGCGTGGGGAAGGCACTCAGACTCCACGTGTCTCTGCCTCCCTCCTTTCTCTCCCCTTCCATGGGGCCCACGTGGTGACCTGTGGCCGGGCTGGGGATGGAGGGCGTGTCTGGGTAGCCCTCCAGACCCCTCCTCTTCCCGCTCTATCTGCAGAGCCCCCCAGGTTCATCAAAGAACCCAAGGACCAGATCGGCGTGTCGGGGGGCGTGGCCTCCTTCGTGTGTCAGGCCACAGGCGACCCCAAGCCGCGGGTGACCTGGAACAAGAAAGGCAAGAAGGTCAATTCACAGCGCTTTGAGGTGAGTCGGGGCTGAGGGGAGACAGCCGGGCGCCGCCCCCTTATCTCCTGGGGTTGCAGGGGGGCCGGGCTGGGCGGGCCTCGCTGCCACGTGGCCAGCACACCTCTCACCCCGCCCCGGCCACGTGTCCCCACCTGCCTGCTCAGGGAGGACCCTGCCGGGCCGGCTGTGTGCTGCGTGACCCCCAGCAAGGCCCCGCCCTCTCTGTTTCATGTCACCACAACCCCATAACGCACACACGGCCGCACGGACTTCTCCCCCACACCCGCGTGCACACAGCCCTCCTCCTCGCACGCGCCCCGTCCCTGCAGTGCATCTGTACACGGGGTGCCCGTGAACGTGGACGGAACAGGCCCCGGCTCCAATCCCGGTCTNCCCGCCCCGGGCCTCAGCCTCACACTGACCTTTCTCCCCCGCCCCCGCCCCCCCCGCGGCAGACGATCGAGTTTGACCAGAGTGCCGGGGCCGTGCTGAGGATCCAGCCGCTGCGGACGCCCCGGGACGAGAATGTGTACGAGTGTGTGGCCCAGAACTCCGTCGGGGAGGTCACGGTCCACGCGAAGCTCACTGTCCTCCGAGGTACTGGCCTCCCGGGGGTGGGGGGCGGGGTGGGGCGGGGAACAAACCCGGGTTCACTGAGCCTTTGCAGGAGAGGCAGCGTTAAGGGACTAGCGTCATCACAGCGTCCCTTCATCCTCCGATTACAAGAGCCTGGTCCACCTCAGACTGGTTCACGAAACAAAGAATTCTTTGACCCGTGTCAATAAATGCCCCCGCCGTGGCCGGCTTCAGGTTCAGCTGGATCCAGGAGCCCGTACGGGGTTCTTAGCGCTCACCCTCCCTCTGCCTCTGGGTTGGTTTTCTTCCATGTTGCCTGTATTCTCGGTGGGATTCCCCCAGGCTCCAGGGCCCCCACCCCGAAGAGAGGACGGGGTGGCCCAGGATTACTGCCCACCGGCCCAGCTGGGGTCAGACGGCCCTCCCTGGGCCAGTCCCTGGGGCCAGAGGAGCGGATACTCTGATTGGCAGCGTTCTCCGCGGAGCGGGGGTGAGCCTGCCCACACAGGCAGGCCCAGTGAGGGCCGTTCCCCCGGAGGAACACATTCTGGACGAGGCAGCTGTCCCCCCTTCCCCCCCGTTCCCAGCTCCCCCCCCCCCACCGCTTTGCTGGGCTGCTGGCTCCGCCTCCTTCGGGCCGCCGGGGCACCAGGAAATCACGTTCTCCTTATAAAACAGCCTCCTCCTTCAGACAGCCCCCCACCGGGCCCCGCCGCCACCCCGGCTCCTGCCGGCTCTGCTGCAGGCTGGTGTAGCCTCTAGAGCTGTGTGACCCTGGGCAAGTTAATAACCTCTCTGAGCTGCACTTCCGCACCCCGCAAGTAGGGAAATGACCCTCCCCGCCAGGGGCGGTTACGGAACCGGGCTGGTGCCTCGGGGATCACCAGTTCCCTGGTGTCGTTCTAACTAGGCAGGGGTGGGTTCTGCCGTCGCCTACAGGGACACCCTGACCCTCTCCCAGCATTAGGTGTGGGGGTGGCGCCCACGCGTGGCTCCCGGGGCGACATTCGTCAGCATTCATCAAGCCGGGGATCAGGGCCACTTCCCTCCCAGNTTTAATTAAACTCCGAGGAATTGGGCACAATGTGGTGCGCGGTGAACATTTTTGTTTAATTAGGAGCTCTCGGTGCCGTGAGGCGGCCCAGCCTTCCCCGGCGCCCGCCCGCCCCCGCCCTGCTGGCTGCCGCCCACGCGCACGCGCGCNCGGGCGCGCGGGTCCCCCACGCGCACGCGCCGGCCTCGCGCTCCCAAGAACTGAGCCCGGGCGTCTTGGCCTTAACTTCCAGTGACGTCGTCGGTAGCCAATCAGAACCGCCTTTGGGGTTCAGGCCGCAGGCCCGGGAAGAGCGAACGGGGCCTGACCCACTTTGGACGGGGTCCAGCCACCTCCTCTGACTCGACTGGGTCCAGTTCGGGGGGGTTGGGAGTTGTGCAGCGGCCCCCCCAGTTTTCTCCGGGCTTTGCCAGGCCTGGGTGCCGATCCCAGCCTTGCTGTGTCCTGCGAGTGTGACCCAGGGGTGGCTGTGTTTCTGTCCCAGCCTTAGTTTCCCCCTCTGTGAAATAGGTCACATCTTTGAGGAAGGCACTGGAAAGTACCTGCGTAGCACCCAGTACATAGTGTCCAGGACTTGGGACCGGCGCCACCACTTTCCTGTCCCGCCAGTGCGATGGGATGGCACTATGCCTGTCCCTCCCGAGCCCCATCTTGGCTTTCTGTCCCCTGGCTGTATGCCTGTGGCTCGGATCTCTCCCGCACGGCGGCCTGTCTCCCACCTCTTCCCCAGCCCCCCAGTCCCCTCCCCCAAAGTGCCCACCATGCCCACTGCCCCTCCCGGGCATTCGTAAGCAAATCCATGCGCCTCTTTCTCTTGACACAAATAGGAGGCAGCAGGCTTTGTAAAACGCCAGAGAGTAACTGTTGTCGACTCTGCAGCCCAGACACTCTCTGTTGCAATTTCTCAGCTCTGCTGTTTTAGCTGGAAAGCCGCTGTAGACGACGTGGACACGGATGGGCATGGCCATGTCCCAATAAAACTTTATTAACAAGAAACAAACAGGGGGCCAGGTTTGGCCTGGGGGCTGTAGTTTTCGATCCCGGGTCTATACCATCGTTCTGTTGATCCCTGCCCCCTGAGCAACGTGGCTGGGACTTGATGAGGTGACGGCTGTTTCAGCATCATGTCCCATGGGTGGCCCAGCCTGTTTACGACGATTCCCTTTTGACAGTGTTTAGGCTGTCGCCAGCCTTTTGCTGTTGCAGGTCGCTGCACTGCATGTCTGGTGTGTGGCCCGTGGAGACTGCAGACGCAGCGCTGAGGGCTGGGGGTCTCTGGAGGGCGGCACCTTCCCCATCCAGACCGTAGCACCCGCGTCCCTGCCTGTTTGTCTTCAGTTTCACCGGCACTGCACGTGATCACATTTTTGTCGCTTGGCTGTCGGGCAGGGAAGGGAACGTGTGAGTTTGTCAGGCTTCTGCCGGAACCGGGTCTCCCCATCTGGGTGGCTTAACATATTCTCTTCGGGTCCTGGCGTCCGGTGGTCTGAGATCAGAACGGGGCAACCTGGTCCTGGGGCCGCTCGCCGCGCCGTGCGGACGGCCGTCTTCTCCCCACGTCCTCGCGTGGTCATCCTCTGCGCGTCCCTGTCACCCTCTCTCCTTCGTGTAAGGGCACCGGCCATACTGGATTAGGACCCACCCCAGTGACCTCCTGCTACTTAATCACCCTGTAGAGACCTGAACTCCAGATAATCACATTCTGAGGTCCTGGGGGCTCGGGCTCCGACATAAGATTTGTGGGTGGTGGGTGGGCTCCTTTTGGCCCACGACGGGGCTGGTGGGTGTTCAGATTTGCACTGAGGATCGTGGGCCCTGGCCCTGGGGAATCTCTGTCCGATGTGGGGGGGCAGGCCAGACTGGGGTGGAGGCGTCAGGGGTCAGAGCGAAAGGAGCCCGGGGTCCAGGTGCTGGAGAGCAAGGTCAGAGGTGGGAGGAGCAGATGCAGCGGGACCGGAGGCCCCCGAGCCGCCTCCCACGGCCGGACTTCAGCTCAGTGAGGCCACAGAGTCTGGGGTGAGTTTCAAGCGTGCAGACGAAGGCCACCTGGCACTTAGCTGGCCCTCCTCATCGCCTCAGCCCACGACCGTGTACCTGCCGGTCACTGGACATTGGGGGCTGAGGGTCTCCAGGGAGAGGGGCGTTTTCTCCCTCTGGTGTCCCTCCCGCCCCTTTAGCGTGGAGCGAAACTAGACCTTGGCCAACGAATGGGGACACTGAGGCCCGGAGCCGTGGTGACTGTCGTGGGTTAACAGCAGACAGAACTGAGCTGTTTACTCATTGATTGAGCACCTGCTGTGTGCCAGGCCCTGCGCTGGACAGCGGGGACCCGGCGGTGACACAGATACATCACGATGAATAGGGTTGGACGCTCAGATATTCTAGAGTCTGGGAGGATTTATAGCTCAGGCGTGTGACNCAGCCCCGGGGCAGCCCCCAAGGGGACACGGATGCATGGATAGAGGCTGAGAGACGAACTTGATATCTTTGAGGAACAAGGAGGTCTGTGCGGCTGGACAGACACGGGGTGAGGGTGGCTCATAGCGGGGCAGCTGAGACCAGCGGAGTCAGCGGCGAGCGAGGGTCCTGGGTCTCTCCAGAGGGTGGTGGGGACCATAGCGGGCAGCAGGGCAGTAATGGGGTTCAGTTTATGTTTTTATCTGTTCTTTTTTAATGTTCATTTTGAGAGAACGAGAGTAAGCAGGGGAGGGGCAGAGAGAGGGAGATGCAGGATCCGAAGCAGCTCCAGGCTCCGAGCTGTCAGCTCAGAGCCTGACGCGGGGCTCGAACTCACGAACCTGTGAGATCATGACCTGAGCCGAAATCAAGGGTCAAGACACTTAACTGACTGAGTCGCCCAGGAGCCCCAGTTTGTCTTAAAACTACCTCTGGATGCTGTAAAGTACCCCCAGGGCCTTTGATGTAGCCAAGTGTCTTCTGGGTGCCCTGGTGGCCCTGGGTGAGAAGCGCCGGTCTGGACTGGTGTCCCCCAGCACTCCCCCCTCGTGTGGCCCTGACCCTCCACGTGGCACAGGAGGAAACAGGCCACAGGGGCTCCCCTGGCCAGCCAGGGGCCGGGCTGAGATCCTGCCGGGGCCAGGGTCCACCTGGAGGGCTGGCCGTGCGGCAATTGGGCCCCCGCCCTGTTCTTCCCCTGTCTCCACCCTCAGAGGACCAGCTCCCCCCTGGTTTCCCCAACATCGACATGGGCCCCCAGCTGAAGGTGGTGGAGCGGACGCGGACGGCTACGATGCTCTGTGCTGCCAGCGGGAACCCCGACCCCGAGATCACTTGGTTCAAGGACTTCCTGCCCGTGGACCCCAGTGCCAGCAACGGCCGCATAAAGCAGCTGCGGTCAGGTGAGCACAGGGGGCTGGGAGGACGCGGGAGCCACAGAGGGCGGTAGGGGGAGGGCAGCATCTCCGGGGCCCAAGCCCTGGGGACTAATGGGAGACAGAAAGGCGGAGGGGATGGCATCGGCGTGGGGAGAGTGTCTTCAGAGCTGAGCCCATGGGGGTGGGCAGCCAGGGCTAGTGGGGAGCCATGGAGGATGGTAGGAGGGGAGTTTGTCCGTGCCTGAGTGGGGTTAAAATGGACCCTGAGACGTGTAGTGATGGGGAGCTAGAGAGACCACAGGGGCGGAGGGTCTCCAGTCCCCAAGCAGTGCAGTCCTGATGAGCCACAGAGGGTGGCGGGTGTCTGCAGTGCCCCAGCAGGGGGGACGCAGTGCGGTTCGGATAGGCAGAGGTGACGGGGAGCCGTGGAGAGTGGTGAGGATGGCCATCATCCGTGCCTGACCCTGGGTATGTAACAGGGCACAGAGAATCAAGATAATGATGACACATGGAAGGTGTTGGAGAGAGAGTGCTCTCTCTGCTGAAGGAGTAGCCGTGTCCAGGGAGGATGGAATGGGGTCCAGACAGGCCAGAGTAGAGAGGGGAGATGTCTAAGGCAAAGGCCAGTGGGTACTTCCAATGCTGAAGCAGTGAGTCTCTCCAGAGGGGGTAGGAAGCCTTAGACAGGTAAGGTAATGGGGAGCCATAGAGAGCTACAGGGAGAGAGTGTCTCCAGGACTGAAGCAGGAAGGAGGTGATGAGACACAGACAGGCGGTCCCGCCTGTAGTCCAGGCCCCAGCTGGGCCAGAGCCCAAGGCCTTGGCAGGGTAGTTCCACGCTGTGTCTCGGCATAGCCCCCGTGTGCCCCGTCTGTGAGTCTGTCTGTCTGGGGGGTGCTGTGTGTGTGTTGTGTCCGTCGTCCCACCGCTTCAGGGCGCGTCTACGCATGCGTGTCTGGGCTCCCGGCCCGGGCCTGACCCGCTTCCAGAGCAAGGTCACTGCCCGCCTCGCGTGGGCGTGCCCCCTTCTCCGGCCACGCCCCCACCCACCCCCCGGGCACGGGCACGCGGCAGGGCTGTGCCCGCGCCTGCACTCACAGTGTTGCGGCCCGCCGTGTACACGCGTTGGGGCAAGCCTCTTGTGGCTTCCTCGCCCCCTTCCTCTGGGGAGCCCGCCCTGGAGCCACCCCTGCCTGAAGGCCTCCTGGCTGTTCTCACCGCTCCGCTCCCTGCCCGGCCTCCCCCTGCCCCTCCCCGGGCTCCATCCGCCCTGCTTCTCGAGGCCGGTGTGCGTCCCCTCCCCCCCGTCCCTGCAACGACCCAGGAGGGGCCAGTCGTCAAGCCCAGGATCTCCTCCCACTCTGGGGCACCGAGGCCCTTCCCCCTCCCCCTCCCGGCCTCCCTGCCGGCCGCCTGGAGGAGGGTCAGTCATGCGCCCCCCGCCCCCCGGGGTAGTAGTGACCTCATGAAGATCACGGACCCCAGGGCCCCGGGCACCTGGGTCGATGGCACTGCGTCCCGAGATCAGGTCATTTTCTCTGGGTCTCGGGGTCGCCTCCTGCCCAGCACTGTGGTGAATGCCTGGCTGGCACGTACTAGGTGCTCAGCGAACTGAAGCTGCCTTATCGATCCTGACAAGTCTGATTGTCGGCCCGACCTCCCCTCCCGCCCCGCCCCCGGAGAGGACACAGGCTGCTGCCGGCGCCCGTTAACCTTCCTGTTCTCTTTTCTTGTCCCTCTGTTGTAAACGTTCAGAAACCTTTGGTAAGTCCTGTCGCTTCACCACGTCAACCANCCAGGGGGCCACAGAGAGGGGAGCCCAAAAGGAAAAGAGGAAAAAAAACAACAACCCACGAGGCCCCAAGGGGCAGTTCAGACCCCAGAGCAGAGGCTCAGGGGAAATTAAGGGGATCCCAGCGCCCCGCAGTCCCCCGGCCTTGACCCTGCCCGGCATTGATGGAATGACAGGTGTGGGGCTGGGTCACAGGCTGGCGCCAGGCACTGCCTCTCCCAGCGTGCAGCCCGAGTCCCCGGCACCGGCCGTGGGAATCACTGAGGCTGGCCCAGGAAAGTTCCTCCCCTTCCTCGCGGTCCGGAGCAGAACCTCCTTTTAATGCCCGTGAGGTCTGTCCTTTCCTTCCCACACGCGAGGGGGCGCCGTGGGCTGTGGTGCCATCCTGGGACGTCCCGTTCTCTGGCGCCTGGGTTCCCACCAGCCCGAGGCCAATTCCCGTCTGCTCCCAGGAGAAGGAGCAGGGGAAAGGGGCCTCGGGTTGAGGATTTTGTAAGAATAGAGGCCTGGGAGAGCCGGGTTCAGAGCACCCCGCACCCCCGGCTCCCGCCTCTGATGATTCCCTGGTGCCTCTGGGCTTCGGTTTGCCAGTGTGTCCATCCGCCCGCGTGCCTGCGGCACGTGGCAGGGGCTGGCGCGCTCTCCTGGGAGCCGCTCTGCCCTCGCCCGGGGCCCCCTCCTTCCTGGGGTTACCAGCGGCAGCGGAGGCCACCAGATCTCTCCCAGGAAGATGAGCTGAGGGCTTACAACTCCAGCCCGGGCCCGCCTTTCTGTGTGTGTGTCCCCCCAAGTCGCACCTGCCCCCGGCGCCCAGGTAAACGTGTAGATGGCTCTTTCCTCTTTTCCTTCTGGAAGCTCAGGAGGCAGTAGGGCCCTCGCTCTGCCCTCGATCCCCTTTCACTGCACTCCCCTGTCCCCGTTACTCGGCCTGTCTGAAATGCCTTCCCTTTGCTTTATGAATGCCCAGCCCTGGGGCACTAACCCCTCCCCCATGTCTCTAACAAGATTCCCAAGTCCCTTCCCCTCCTCCCCTCCTCCCCTCCTCCCCTCCTCCCCGTCCCTCCTGAGATGGAAAGAAGGAAGGCAGATCAGTGACCTCCCTCCCTCAGCCCAGAAGGAAGGCAGCCAACAGGCCCAGGCCAGGCCGCAGACCTCCCTGGGCCGCAGGGACTCCAGCCAGTCTAGAGAGGTTTCTAGACTCCGTCTCTCCCTCTCCGGGAGATTTCCACCTCCTATAGGAAGCCTTCCTAACTCACAAGCCCCCAGATCCTGCTCTGCTCCTAGGAGCCTGGCCTCGACTTCCTCGGCAAGGCCTTCAGGGTCCATAGGCTCAGGGCTGGCTCAGCCCCTCCCCCGCCCTCCGGGGACAGAGTGGACAGGCCTGGCTTGTGGCCCCCCGGCCCCCCAGGACTGCCTTCTGAAATTCACCTGACTCTCTCTGCTTCCCTTACAGAAAGCACTCCGATCCGAGGTAAGAGGCTCTTTACCCACCCACTCACACTCTCGCTGCCCCCCCCCCGGCTCCACGGGGGGGCTGCGTACACCCAGGCCCCTTCCGCACGTCGACCCCCTGCGGCCCCGCCCAGTGTCTGTTTAGTCTCCGTGTCTGTGTCGCTGTGTGTGGCTGTGGGGCCGAGTGTGGCCACCTGGCTCCAAGGGAAGGGGCCGTGCCTCCCACGCCCCTCAGTTTGTGATCACTGCTCCGTACGCAGACCTCGTCTCCAGCCTCAGTCTTCCCTTCTCTAAAATGAGCACGCAGAGGGGGCCTTCTGACTCCACAGCTCCTTCTGAACAGAGGGTCCCACCCAAGGGAGCAGAGGAAGAGGCCGTCTCAAAGGCCACCCCCCCTCCCCCAAGTGCTGACTAGAATGGCCTAGAATAGGCCTGGGTCAGAGCCCTAGGGAAGACTCAACATCTAGTCCTGACTTTGCCATGAAATGCTGTGTGACCTGGGACAGGCTCCCTGCCCTCTCTGGGCTTCCACAGTATTTCATGCCTGCCTGCCTCCCCAGAGCCCTGAAGCTGGGGAAAAGTAGGAAGTGTGAAATGGGAGAAGATTCTGTATCCATAGCCCCCCCCAAAAATAATCCGGGGGCCTCATTTGTGGGCGCTCCTCATTTCCTTGCGAAAACCGTGAACAAAACTGGGTAGAGGGGTCTCCTGGGAGCTTGGACTGGATTTTTGGGCTCTTGGTGCCAAGGACGCTGATGCCTGGGATTCAGACACCCTTGGAGATAATTCATTTGCCTTTAATTCACTCGTGGCCAATAAGCGTTTGGGTCCAGACCCGTGATTCAGGCATTCGTGGAGATGTCCACCCTGTGTCATTCAGTTATGAAAACAAAAACTTTGACCCAGGCCTTTGATTTCAGACATACTTGTGGAAATCTCTGCCTAGTTTTTACTGACTCCCGGGCGTTCAGGTAGTTTATGGAGGCCTGCGATTTTCTACGTACTTAAAGGTGTTTGCTCAGCTTCATTTCCTCGTGAAAATGAGGATTCGGCCCAGACTTGTGTTTTCAGATCTCCTCGGGGAGACGTTAGCCTCCTTCTGATTGACTCATGGGCACCGCAGTGTTTGGTCGAGGTCCCTGCTTTCGTACATCCTTGAGAAGTTTCGTTCCTTTTAGTACGTTGATGGGGAGTTACGTATCTTTATCTGGGCCTGTGATTTCAAACGTAGGGGAAATCAGCCTTTTTTCCTACACTCCTAGGCATCACGGCCCTTCACGGCCTGTGATGTTCAGGACACTTGAGAAAACTGGCCTCTTGAAACTTTTATTCACTCATAACCAACAAATTCTTTGATCCTGTGAGTCGTGTGATTTTTCAAACACACGTGTGGCGTTTTCGGCCTCAGTGTGCGGGCATTAGGTTTTTCACGGGGGCCTCTTGATTTCAAACACTTGGCACGTTTCCCCATTAACCCACCGGTGCAGTGGACTTGGGTCTAGGACCGTAATTGCAAACATCCTTGCGGAAGTTCATTTCATTACTCGCCAGGCTGCTGGACCCGGGCCTGTGATTTTAAAACCGGTGGGTGAATTCAGCTTGCTTAGATTTATTGAGGGGAATCCACGGGGGACATTCAAGCTCGTTTTCAATTAGTTCCAGGTAGAGAAGGCTTTTGATCCAGGCTGTTGATTTCAAACACACTTGATGTATATCAGTCTCCACATCCTTTGCCTTAGCTGATGTGAGAGGTGACCCAGTCCTAAGGTTCAGTTAAAGAAATACAGCCTTGTCTCTCTGCACAGGCACCGCAGGCTCCGAGACCTGTCGTTTCAAACACACCTGAGGAACCGAGGCCCGTGTTCATTTACTCATGGGCACTGCTTAAACCAGCAGAGCACCACCAGCTTCCTGAACTTGCACTTTTCCTGCGATCGCCCCTTGGGCCCCGGGGTCTTTCAGACGACTGCTGTGGGTTATGAATGCCAGTTCGGTCCCCGCTCCCCCCCACCCCTGCGTGGAGAGCATCACTCACTTTTGCAAACATACCTCCACGGCTCAGAACTCCCTAGCTTCGTAGTTAAACCTGGCAGTCGTTGAGGAAGCACCAGCCCCGCGTCCACCTGCTTTCCCAGCCAGGGTGGAAGGTTTGCAGCCGAGCGCGGGTGCTGCGGCCGGTGTCGGTCTAGGCCTCGGGTGGGTGGAGACGAGTAGCCCCGCTCCGGCTCCCAGGCTAACTCCTCTCTTGTGTCTGCCTCTCTGGCCCAGACGGAGCAAGAGACAGGCCGCACAGGGCTCTGGGGCAGGCGGCCCGGCCTGTGCCCAGACGGCCCCTGACTGGCCAGTCTTTCTCCCCTCCCCCCACAGGGGCCCTGCAGATCGAGAGCAGTGAGGAGACGGACCAAGGCAAATACGAGTGCGTGGCCACCAACAGTGCCGGCGTGCGTTACTCGTCGCCCGCCAACCTCTACGTGCGAGGTAGGGAACGCCGCATCCAGGTCGAAGGCAGGGACCCGTCCTCTCCTGCCCCTCTTCCCTCCCTGGGCTGGCAGCCTCCGGGCTCCCCTGTTCCCTGCAGACCCGAGCAGGAGGGCCTCTCCCCCCCGCACCCCCTGCTCACGGCAGGACTTCGGGTGAGGGGGGCATCCCTCTCTGGGCCTCAGTTTCCTTACCGCTCAAACGGGGGGCAGCCAACGCCCCCACCCCCGTGCCTGTGACAGACACCCCGTGGGCTGCAGGGCTTGGTGGGGAGGCAGGAGGGAAGGGGGCGGGGCCGGGGGNCCAGAGCCCGGTGCTCTTTGTCTCCTAGTTACCCCAGGGAAGACCTCCTTTCTGCCCCAGTGAGGCCACGGCCTCAGCCACGACCACGGCCACGGCCGCGGCAGGCACGTAGGCCTGGGGCTCGGCGCCCCCGTCAGGCCGCGGCAGGCACGGCACGCCCCAGGAGGCCCTGGGGAGCGTCAGCCCGGACTTCCTCCTGGGTCCCTTGGTGTCCCCTCAGAGGCGCCGGGGAGGGGGGGTCCCCCTGTCCCCAGGGGCCTTGGTCGTCCACCCCTCTTATGCCCCCCGCGTTGGTTCTCTTCCGTTCTTTCAGAAATTTTAATCTGCTTCCTCCACCGTTTGCCCTTCGCCCTTTCCCGCCTCCCCGGGGNNNNTCGCCCTTTCCCACCTCCTGGTGGCTGTTTCTGATCTGATTTCCTGGTAGAAACAGCCGCTTCTGCCGGCACTCAGGGCCCCGTTCAAGCCCCGGGGCTGCCCATGGGCTCTGCAGGCGTGGCCGCATCCACGCTCCTCCCGGCCTCAGTTTCCCCCTTTGGAGGCACCAAGCCCCCACCGTCCTCGAGCCGGGAGGC
>NW_027527386.1:1403797-1414912 GCF_008692635.1 Crocuta crocuta
GGGCACCCCAGGCCACTGCCGCGGCACCTCCGGTGAGTTATAGCGCATCCACGACTCCAACCGACTGGTCTCCATCTGACCTGCTTATTATTTCTCTGCCAACACCTGGGAACGGGGTTTGTACGTCTGGCAGCGGGTTCGAGGAGAGCGTGGACAGCATTATGGGGCGGGGAGGGGGGGCTTCTAGTGAGGGTGCGACGAGGGAGGGGGACCCCCGTGTCCTCAGCTCCCCCGGAGGTGGGTCCCCAGCTCAAGCCTCTTATCTTTTGGGGGTCCAGCCTCCCGATCTTTGCCTGGGCCTCAGACGCTCCAGAATTGAATTTAAAAAAAAAAGAAAAGAAAATCGTGGAGAACAAATGTAGTTTTTATGTGGCAAGAAAAGAAAAAAGGTCATTGCTGTTCTTTTTTATTTTTTAATTTTAATTTTTTTTTTTTGGTTTAAAGAAAAAACAACAAACGATTGCAGCTTTTAGCCTTGGGAAGTCCTCTTTTTACTCTCTGTATCTCCCCTATTTTTTCTCTTCTTCCCATGTCATTGTGTTCTGCATCAAACCCCCTTTACATCCCTCAGAGCTTCGAGAAGGTTGGTGTGTTTTTTTCTTTTTTACTTTCTTTACCCACATTTTTACATTCTGAAAGTGACACGCACACACACGAAATGCACACGGACACGCACGCACACGCGCACACACACCGACACGCACACAGAGAAAAAAAAAGACGGAATACGAATCGTAAGCGCAAAGCGAACAGCGCAAAGCGAACAAAACAAAACAAAACCGCCAAGCGAGAGCAAAAACCCAGAAAGACACGAAAATCTCAGCCGCGCCCAGCCCGGCCTAGGGCCGGCCGCACACATGCGATGCTTGCATTGTGGTCGCCTCTATGCATCCGTTGGTAATGTTGTTGCTAAGTTTTTTGCACTCCTCGTCGTCATGGTAACGGGCCTGATGCATGCTGGGAGAATGTAAAAATTTCTCTGCATGCCACTCTTGTCGGTTTGGTTTGGTGAATTCCCAGCGCCTTCTGTTGGAGCGTTTTTCGTCTCCCGTTCTGTTTCTTTTCTTTTCCTTTGGTTTTTTTCGTATTTTCTTTCTTTCCTTTGAATTTCAGTATTATTACTATTATTTTGGTTTTGTTCTGTTCTTGGGGGGGAAAAAACCGATCCGTTCGTTTTTTTTTCCCCCTTCCATCCCCGTTCAGCCCGTTCCCTTCTTACCCCCAGAGCGTTTTGTCTTTGGTTCTGTCTCGTGTTTCCGTGCTATTTGGTTTCGGTTTTCTTGGGCTGAGCTGTTCTGTGGTTGTTCTCCAAATGCATTGTGATTTCAAAGCCAGTGTTCCTGTCCCAGCTACCAGCCGGGAGGGCAGTAGGGGTCCCACAGCTGGGATGCTGGGGCAGAAAGTGACCGCCCGGGCTCAAGGGGCACAAGGGAAGTGGCATAACAGACAGATTGGGGGGGAGGTGAGGGGAGAGCGGCCCAATTTGCCTGGCCTCGCTGGACAGCCCCCCTTTACCCAGAGCTGGCACCCTCAGCCCCACACTGCAGCCATGTTGGAAGGGGGCTCAAGCAGGCACGTTCCCATCTCTCTGCCTCAGCATGAGACCACCTTCCCCCTCTCCCAGATGACCTGGAAGACAGGCATTTGAAGCGCAACTAAATGGGCCACCAGCACTTTGAGAACTTGTTCAGGATGTTAACAGGCCACGTGTGAGAAGTGGTTGCCTTAAATTGGATTGTTCTCCCAAAATGACACGTGCTTGGCACATAGGCAGTGCTCAGGATGGCAGCCGGTTTGATGACATTCGCACCCTGGCTGGGCACAAATACAAAACTGCCCATCAGAAAACGTAGCGACTTTGGTAGAAATACTTAGCCAGTTGTTCTGCCCTTTGGTGCTATGCCTCCGCCTCTCAGGCAGTGTTGGCTGCTTCCTCCACTCCCCTAGGCTCTGGGCCCAGTCACAGACTTCATGTCCAGCAACACAGCATGGTCACTTTCTGAGCACCCGAGCATCAGAACTGTGGAATTCTGGAGAATCCCAGGGGAACTTTGGATATAGCCTCTCCCCCCACCTCTGCCTCCCCTGCTCTCCCACTGCCTGCCTCTCCCTCTCCCTCTCTCTCTTTCTCGCTCTCTCTTTCTGTCTCTGCCTCCCCCAGTGTCTCTCTCACTCCTGCAAACCTTCAGAGATACACGCTTCCTTCTTCTGCTCCCTCCCCAGAGAAAGGCAAGCCCTTGAGAATACTACTCCAACCCCAAATAAATTCATTTAGATTTTTATTCCCCCCCCCCCCCCCCCNTTGAGAGAAGAGGCCAGCCTGTTGGGGGTCACCATTTTTTCCTCTCTTGTCCCTCCCCTCCCTTCCCCAAACTCCCACTTACTGTGAAGTTCACGGCCAAGTTGGCCAGAGGACGTCAGATGCAGTGAGAGGAGATTCAGGTCTCCTGTCTCCTTGTTGACCCAGTGCAAGCGCTGCCAGGCCGACCCTTAGGGGAGCTTAAAAAATAGAGGAGAGGGTCTCCCAGCCCCTCCACCAAAGCTGGGTTCCAGTGAATTCAAACCAACGGGTGGCTGAGGGTCTTGGGCTCTGGCCAACCCAGATTCAAAGCCTGCCTCTGCCCCTCCCTGACTGTGTGACCTCGGGCTAGTCAGCCTGATCGCTTGGGGTCCCATTGATCTGAACTAGGAGGAGTCCACTGAGCTAATTAAATGCTCAAGTGTCCTGTGTCGTGCGAGGCACATAAATCACTAGTGGGATGGCTGTAGAGCTAAAGGGTTCGAGCGGACGATCTGAGCAGGTCACTTCCCTTCCTTGGGGACCCCACTTGCCCCACTGAGTACTTCACAGATCCACTGTGTGGCGAAGGCGGCCAGGGTAAAGTGCTTTGAAAAGAATTGCAGGGCAGGACCCAGTTCATGTGCTCAGATCTCATTTTTCGCCCGTGCCTTTCTGAACCCATCCCACGATTTCATTCTCTCCCGGTTCTAACCCAGTTCCCGTGAGATCAGTAGCCCGCCTAGCGCCATGTCTTTCATCTCGCCCCCGTCACTCTCCCAGGGCGTTCGGGGGCCGCCCCACTTGGGAGCTAAGCTACCCTTGCGGAGAAGCACAAGCCCACAGAAGGGTTGGGCCGCCTGGCACGCTTTGCCCTGAAAGCTACAAGCTGTTACATTGTTGCCAGCGCAGAGCTAGCCGCAAGGATTCAGTACCTGCCCCCCCCAACCTAATTCCCTTCGTTCACAGCGGCTTCTGCTGACCCTGGGTGGTTACAGGGATGCGATAGTCAGACCATGCCCTTCTCCTCTTGAAATGGATCTCTGACCTACAAAGACCTAAATCCAGACCAAGCCCCCCCTCCCTTTTTTTTTTTTAATACAGCCAGCCAGAACCTCCCCCCCACCCCCACCCCGGGGAAAGCTGCAGCCGAGGCTTTTGACGAGGTGGGAAGGTGATCAGAGACGTTCTCGCTGGCTGTTAATTTTCTCGTTTGTCTCTTTAACATCGGGCTTTAAGGGATCGCTTAGCGGCTAAGGTGGTGTCTTTAGCACTTGGTCCAGCAACATAGATTCATTGACCCCGTGGTGCACAGGACCCAGTTAAATGGTGTGCCACCCCCTGGTGCTGTGAGAGCTTCGTGGGGTTGGGGAAGATCGGCTCACCCTCCAGGGGCTCAGGATACCTTTAGGGTTGGAGAGGATGTCAGATGGGGCTGGGATCATTTAATGACAGGTCTTGAACACTGAGCTCAGAAACTAGGACTCGATGCCCAGTGCCAGTGGGGGTTCTGGATTGCCCCGATTTCCCGTGTTCTGTGATCCGCTCCCCGAGCCTTTCCAGATCAAACCATAGCATGGAATTTTATGGGACAAATTGTTTTTAATGTTCCATTTCTAGCACCCAAGCCGTGTGATTGGTGGATGTGACCCCTAGGTGTTTTCCTGACCTCCTGGATCTTCCCCCCAGCCCCCCTGAAAGAGGAATAGATACAGATAATCGATCTGGAGGCTCCCTGAACTTCCCATATCGCCAGGAAGATTCCCACTGGGGTGTGTTGAGCTCCCCAGTTCCTGCTGATCACCCCTGGCCATGCCTCCCCCCTACCCTGCCCCCGACAGGACCCAGCCCTTCTCATCCCACCCTCATCCCAAGGGGGGAGGGGGTGCCAGGGTGGGGGAGGCCGACTTTCCTCTGTTTGGGTTGGGCGGGCGGCAAGGAGGGGGCGTTCCGCAGGAACACTGAGCTCTCGAACCTCTCGCCTGCTGCCTGCCTCATACCCTTTGCATCGCTGTTTCCTCTGTTTTGACGGGGTGGGGGGGGGAGGGAGGGGGGGATGGAGTGAGGGGAATATTAGATTACACCTTGTCGTCTGGAAAGCCCTCCGTCTCTGCCGGCCGCAGCGAGGGGTGGCAAGGAAGTCATCCAATTGGCGAGATGTCATCCCATTTTCTACTAGAACCAAAAAGAAACAAAACAAAACAAAACAAAAGCGGGGGGAGAGAGGGTACTAAAAAAAGGAATAAAGATCAACATCGACAGTACAGCAAAAACTTGCAGCTAAAAGTGCATAACAACTTGCCGAGGCCACTGGGCAGCCCGCGGGCCGGGGTCCAGCCAGGTCCCTCTGGGCCTTGCACGCTGTCTTCATGGCAGAGGGAGCTGGTGGTGGGAGGGAGGAGGCAGGATTGTGCCAAGCGCGTAGAGCAGGAAGATGCCCAAGGCAGGCCACGGGGCAGCACCCCCGCTCCCTGGGCCACAGGCTGGGGTGCCACGGAAGGGGCTGAGAAACCGGCTTGGGAATTAGACTCGGACCCCCTCCCTTCCCCGGACAGGTGTAATCTAAGCTTTAGTAAACCCGTGGAGNCATTCGGGTCCCCCCCGCTGGGACCCCCGGCTACTCGGTGGCGAGAAGAGCTGGAAACGAGAACCAGCTGGAGCGTGCTGAGGACCAAGGCTGGTGTGGTCCCCTTATAACCTTCCTGGACCCTCCATTCAGGTCGGTAATTGGGGGCGGGGGTCCCGCGGGGCCACCCCGTCCTGTGGGCTCTGCCCACGTTACTTTCTAACCCGCACCTCAAGCTTGCAGCCAGGGGTGGAGAGATGTCGCGGGTGGGTGTCAGCACCAAACTGGGCAGAACACAGCGTCAGCCATGCCACCCTTGCTGGCTGGGAGGTTGCCCAGAGGCCTCCTGAGACCCCCCCCCCGGGGGTTCTGAGCCATCCCGTGTCAGTGGGCAGGGTCCTCCCCGAACTCGTGGCAAACCAGCCCTCTTCCTACACGGCGCACCCCCAGAGGCAGATGCGGTGGATGAGAAAGCAAGTAGGCAAAGCTGCTTAGCCGTCAGCCTTTGTGGCACATTGGCAGAGCCATTTAACTGATGGCTGCCGGCCATGTTCGGGATCGTGAGCACGAAAGTCACTATTGTTGATCAACGCCCTTCTGCATTTAGCTGATTTATAATTAAAAACCTCGTACAGCAGGTGTTTTATGTTTTCAAGATATATGCTTTGTCCTTGCCTTTGAGAAAAGTTAGAGGTACCTTCCAAATCTCGCCAAGGAGAGATATTTTAAGATGAGGTCAGATGTGAATGGGGTCTTTGGGGCAAGATATTGAGCCTTCTACAGAAATAAACGTGGCTCATATTTAACCTTTAAATCGTAAAGCCACGTCTTGCTCCCTTTGATGTTTCCAGTAATCCCTTTCAGTATGGACGTCCCACTAATGGCTTCTGGACGTTTATCATGATGACTGCTGGATAGTATTCAACTGGTGGTCACTGGTTACTGTTCACTCGATTGGAATATATAGGTGACAAGGTACTTTTGCCCTCTTTGCTGTCCCCGGAAGGTAAAGACACATGATTTGAAAGAGCCAGGTGCCAAGAAGGGACACCTGGCATTAATTCTTACTACTTAGGATGGTGAGGGAAGACTCGCTTTACCTGAGAGGCAGAGACCAGGTATACCTAGCTTGGAGCTCTGGTCCCGCCAGTCCCTCTGTGTCTTCCAGCTAACCTTGCCACTTGCTGAGCCTCCACCCCCTCGTCCACAGAGTGGGCTGTAAAGCTGTCTGCCTACCACAGAGTTGGAAGAGATAAAATGAGATGGGGATTCAGTAGAAATTCTGTTCCCTTTTTAACCAATTCATCCCAAACCTTCTTGAGGTTGAGAATCTAGTTGATCTCCCCCCACCCCCCATCCTGGAAGGCCAGAAGGGACCTTCACAGGCCCCTCGCCCAGGCTGAGCACCTTCTATGTGCTGGGGCACGCCTTCGTCAACTTAACAGACCTCCTCGGCATGTCCCCAATTACCTCCATTCCATAGATGGAGAAACTGAGGCTCTGGGAGGATGAGGGACCTGCCCAAGGCCACACGGCTTATTCAGCTCCATCGGCTCTCCCACCTCTGCCTGGAGAGGTTTTCTGGGAGATTCTGAGGTCGTGAGGGATGGATTGCCTGGCTGTGTGATCAGTGAGTCTGTGATCAGGGCTGCTGGTCGAGCCCTGACCAGGGCCGTGGTGTCCCCGAGAAGCGGGGCTGGGTTGGTTTGCCCCGAAGGGTCTTTGCGAGGATCTGACTCCGTGGCGGCCTCGAAGCCTCGGCCGCGGCTCCTGGGTGTCGGGTGGGCAGGCCAGACCCTGTGTTCTGCCGGGGACCGGGGCACCTCCCTGGGGAAGCCATAGCCCTTCCTCCCTTTCAGACCCCGATTTTCAGCCCCACACTCATTCCATGTTTTTTGGTTTTTTTTGTTGTTGTTTTTGGTTTTTTTTCTTTCTTGCTTTGGGGTGTTTTGTTTCCTTTCGGAGGGTTTTTTTTTTTTTTTTTTTNTTTTGTTTTTGGTTTTTTTTTTTCTTTGTTTGGGGTGGTTTTTTTTCTTTTGGAGGGTTTTTTTTTTTTTTTTTTTTCTTGGTTCAGTTGGGTTTTTGGTTTGGTTTTTAGGTGTTTTTTTTTTTTGAGGGGTTTTTTTTTTCCTTTTATCCGCTTTGTTTTTTCATTTGTTTCTCCTGGTTTTGTTTTGGACGTCGATGCCGTTTTCTGTCCTTGATTAATTAGCTCCCCCACGCTCATCCCCCATCATGTTCTGTTTCCATGACAACGCAGCGTCGGGCATCCCACTCGCGCCTCGCTGTGGATGCCGGCGNCACTGGACGTTTCGTGGGGCTTCCTTTTCTGAAGGGTGCCGCTGCTTCACCCTGGCGCCCCCCACCCCGCCCCCCACGGCGCTCCCCTCTCCTCTCTGCCTCCATCTGGGTTCAGGGAGCAGGGGTTGGGATTTCCAGCTCGGAACCCGGGGCTGGAAGAGCGGGAACTGGTGCCCCGGAGCCCCTCCCTCTGTTAGGGCGAGTCAGGCCCCCGACAGCCACCCTCCGGCAGTGGCAGGTGAATCAGGCAGGGCGGGGTGTCAGAAGTCACCCGCTGGCCCCTTGAGCCTCCAGTCTGTCATCTCTCTAGTTTGAGACAAGACTCCTCCTCGACCCACCCGAGGCTGGGGACCCACCTGTGTGGCTTGAGGTCCCGAGAGTTTTTAGCCGCGGACAACCTCTTCCTGGCTCGAGCGATCTGCCCAAGTCCTTCCCTCCCCGGCAGCCAGTTACGGGTCTTCTGTGGAGCAGCTACGCCTTTCTAGAAGTCCAGGTCCCGCGAGCGGCCGGCCCCGCCCCCTGCCCCACCCCAACCCCAAAACCTGCCCAACTTCCGAAAATGGAGCCCCCGAAATGCTTCCTGCCGCCTTCAGGGTCTGTGACATGGGGACAGAAGGCCGCACCCGCTTCCCCGCGAGAAACGCACAGAACGCGCCCCTGTCCTCTCTACATTCAAGCTCATTCCCTCGTTTTATTAGTATTATTATTGTTATTAATATCCTATTTATTATTCTGCCAGGGCCGTGATGTGACAATGTGACATGTCACATTGGGTCACATCCGCTAGAATTAATATGCAGCATTGAAGTGGGCCCCCTCTCTCTGGGCCTCTCTTCCTGTTCTGTCTCTCCCATGCCTCCTCTCTCGTCTCTGGCACCCACGGATGTGCACCGATGGCCCCCGAAAGCAGGCTTCTTCCTCGCATCACCTGTCTGTCTGTCCCTTCTGCCTCTTTCCCTCTCCCTCTCTCTCTCTCCTTCTCTCTCTCCCTCTCCCTTTTCCTCTCTCTCCCTCTCTCTTTCTCCCTCTCCTCTCAACCAGCCTATTTTGCATGCCGTTTGTGACTCTGAGAGCTGCATCTATCAATGGAAACTTGTCAGATCCGACAGAAGCTTTTAGAAGGGTTTCTATACCCCAAAACCACAAAAATTTCATTAGAGTTTCTCATCTTTTCCTTGAGGGCCCCCCCAGGGAAGTGGGCAGGGCCCCTGAGTCACCAGAGGGGACGAGGGTGGGGGCCCAAGGTCCCGGCCCCCTCTGCCTCCTGGCGGCGCCGGTCTCTGTGACCTCCCCGCTGCCCAACGTCCCCCGTACCTGCAGCCAGAAGCTTCCAAAGCTCCCCGCTTGGGAGAGCGGGCGGAGGGGCTGCTCCCCGAAGCCACATCTGTCAGCAAAGATGAGAAACAGCTGATAAATTTTTGTGTCCGTAACTGTGCTGTGACCAGTGGCTCTGGTCACTGAAACCTGTTGCTATGGAATAGCGCTTCATGTCTCTTATTATATATCGGTATCTCTCTCTATATTGTTTGTGGAGTACCTTCCTTTGAAGTTTTGGTTTCTTTGTGTTGGAATTTGCTTTTTTAATTTGGTTTTTTTTTTAGTTTCTTTTCATTTGGAAGAAAAAAACTTTTCTGCTGGGGGGAAGGGAACAGCCCTGTTTATATTTAAATTGTTTTCCGCTTTTTTTTTTTCTTTTTTTCTTTCTTTCCTTCCTTCCTTCCTTTCTTTCTTTCTTCCTGCTTTTCTTTCTTCCCCCCACCTCGCATCCCGTCTCCCCACCTCCCACGCTGCGCATCTCTCCCTCCTCCCGCCCGCCGCCCACCCCCAGTCCGCCGCGTGGCTCCGCGATTCTCCATCTTGCCCATGAGCCACGAGATCATGCCAGGCGGCAACGTGAACATCACCTGCGTGGCCGTGGGCTCGCCCATGCCGTACGTCAAGTGGATGCAGGGGGCCGAGGACCTGACGCCCGAAGATGACATGCCTGTGGGGCGGAACGTGCTGGAACTCACAGACGTCAAGGACTCCGCCAACTACACCTGCGTGGCCATGTCCAGCCTGGGCGTCATCGAGGCCGTGGCCCAGATCACGGTGAAATGTAAGCGGGGCCTGTGGGGGCGCGGGAAGGCGGGTGTTCCCTGGACCCCGGGCACAGGGAAACCTCTGTGTTCCCGTTCCGGGTTTGGGCACTCGTGGCTGGGAAGGGGGCGCTTGTTTTGTGCATAGATATCTACGAGCAGAGAGTCCAATGTGTGACATGTACGGGCAGATGACGGGGACCTTGTTCGGACCCCCCGCCCCGAGTTAAGGGTCTCACCTTCCAGAAAAGTTACGTCAGAGAAAGATTAAAAGTTGAACGGGAACGAGCCAGAGGAAGGTAGAGAACGGTTCCAAGGAAAGTGAACAGCCTGTGCAGGCTCAGAGAGGAGGAGCTGGGACGGGGGGCCACTGGGTCTCCCGAGATGGCAAGTTTGTGGTGAGAGTCCGAGGAAGGTGCCCCCAGATATTTTCCTAGCTTTAGAACAGGGGCTACCAAACTACAGCCCGCAGGCCGAATCCGGCCCTCCACTTGTTTTTATAAATAAAGTTTTATTGGCACATCACCACACCCATTCATCCATGCCTCGTCTGCAGCCGCTTTCCGGCTACAGGAGCAGAGCTGCGTGGTCCCCACAGACCAGCCAGCGTGCAGAGCTGGAAATGGTTACTGTGCGGAGTCTGCCAAGCCCTGTCCTCGGGCCACGGGAACCGTCCATCTCAGCTGGCTTGTTGGCCGTTGTGCTGAGGGAATGAACTTCTCCTGGGGCCTGTGTGGTGTAAGACCTTGGGGCAAGTGGGAGGCAGAGTGACAATTCTCTGGGTGCCAGGAGCACACTTGTGAAGAAAGCTCTGGCCCCCGCTAAGAACCGGGCAGGGTCCCTGTAGCCGGGGCGGTGCAGAAAGCTTTCAGGGATGAGAAGGAGCTGGCCGTGTGGCCCTCTGGGGCTGGAGCATTCCTGGTACAAGGAACAGAAAGTGTGCCATGGGAACAGATGGTGTGGCTGAGCAGAGTTAACCGCACACACAGGGCACCAACAATTGCACCAGTAAATGTTTTTACAAAGAGCAAATTTTTTGCTTTAAGTCTGTATTTTCAGCTTTCTGGGCCGTCTGGTCTCTGCTTCGGCCCTTGGGCTCTGCCCCTGTAGTGCGAAAGGAGTCCTTTGCCATACGTAGGGGTGGCCATAGTCCAATAAAACTTTACTGATAAGAATAGCTGCCGGTCCTCCACGCTGCTGTAGACCAGGAGATGCCTGCGGTCATGGCTGAGGAAGCCAAGTCCCCGCAGCCGGCGTGTGNCAAAGCCCCGGGCACGCCCGTGGTGACCGAGAACACAGCCACCAGCATCACCATCACGTGGGACTCCGGCAACCCAGACCCTGTGTCCTACTACGTCATCGAGTATAAATCCAAGAGCCAGGACGGGCCGTACCAGATCAAGGAGGACATCACCACCACGCGCTACAGCATCGGGGGCCTGAGCCCCAACTCCGAGTACGAGATCTGGGTGTCGGCCGTGAACTCCATCGGCCAGGGGCCCCCCAGCGAGTCGGTGGTGACGCGCACGGGCGAGCAGGCGCCGGCCAGCGCGCCGCGGAACGTGCAGGCCCGCATGCTCAGCGCCACCACCATGATCATCCAGTGGGAGGAGCCGGTGGAGCCCAACGGCCTGATCCGCGGCTACCGCGTCTACTACACCATGGAGCCCGAGCACCCCGTGGGCAACTGGCAGAAGCACAACGTGGACGACAGCCTGCTGACCACGGTGGGCAGCCTGCTGGAGGACGAGACGTACACGGTGCGCGTGCTGGCCTTCACCTCCGTGGGCGACGGGCCGCTCTCGGACCCCATCCAGGTCAAGACGCAGCAGGGAGGTGAGGGGCCGGGGGAGGCGTGGCTTCTGCGGGGACGCGGGTGGGGGCGGCGCGCG
>NW_027527386.1:1415012-1416123 GCF_008692635.1 Crocuta crocuta
CTCCTCACCGGGTTCCCATCATCCGCCCAAAGGCCGCGGCCGCCGGGCGGGGTGGGGGCGGGGCGTCCGGGGCCCGCCGGGTTCCCGTCCTTTCCTCGCGGGCTCGGGCTTCAGACCCTCAAGTCCCAAAAAGACCCAGCGGCTGCCCAAGTGCGGGGACAGCAGCGTAGCAGCTGCCGCCGCAGAGCGGACACGGGACGAGGGTCCGTGCTTCGAGATGTCGTCTCAATTTCTGTCATTTACTGTTGGGGAGGTAGAGAGAACAGTGGTGATTTGAAAACGAGGGTGCACCCCCCCCGAGTGTTTTTTTCCACTGGAAACAGAGAGGGTGGGGAAATTGATATTGTCAGTTAGGGGGCTCCTGGGAAAATAAGAACTAAGAACAGTGGAGAACATTCCAGAAGCATCTGGAACAGGATCGAGCAGCCTTGCCTTCAGGGCGGTGCTGAGCGTCATGGGGCTCTTCTTGGGAGCCTGGGGACACACCCGGCGGGTTGGGGACCCTGTGGAGTGGACCCTTCCCAGCCACCCCCCCCAACTTCTCCTCTTCTTCTCCCCCCCTCCGCCCACGCAGTGCCCGGCCAGCCCATGAACTTCAGGGCCGAGGCCAAGTCGGAGACGAGCATCGGGCTCTCGTGGAGCCCCCCGCGGCAGGAGAGCATCATCAAGTACGAGCTCCTGTTCCGGGAAGGCGACCACGGCAGAGAGGTACTGGGCACCCGGCGCAGGCGCACGCGAGGGGTGGGCAGGGCGCCCTCGGGTCTCGCCGACTCGGTGTCTCTCTCCCCTGCTCTCGGCCCGCCTGCCTGCGTGGCGGGCTACTTCTCCATCTCTCCTGCGTCCCTGTCCCTCCCTCTCCTTCCCTCTGCCCTACTTTCTGCTCTTCTCTCTGACTCGCTGATGTCTCTGTCTCTGTGTCTCCGCCCGCCCCGGGCCCCCAGGTGGGGAGGACCTTCGACCCGGCCACAGCATTCGTGGTGGATGACCTCAAACCCAACACGGAGTACGCCTTCCGCCTGGCGGCGCGCTCCCCGCAGGGTCTGGGCGCCTTCACGGCCGCGGTGCGCCAGCGCACACTGCAGTCCAGTAGGTGTCTCGCAGAGCCGCCCTT
>NW_027527386.1:1416385-1422235 GCF_008692635.1 Crocuta crocuta
GCCCTCCGCTGCACCCGCTCCGGCCCCTGGGCCCCGGACACAGGCGTTCGGGGGGCTGTGAGCGGCCGTGCCACCCGCACCCCAGCGTTCCCGGAGAGTGCCGTGCGCACATGGCCCTGCCCCCCAGGCAGGGCCCCCCACTGCCAAGGGCCAGAGCAGGAGGGGAGGGGTGGGCAGGCCCCAGACAGGCTTTTCTGTTCCTGTTGCTCTTTGCTGTGCCCACCCTGCCTCGCGGTCACGGACAAGTCATCCTTTGGCCAGAACAGTGCAGCCGACAGCTGGCTCGGGGCCACACTGTGGTCCTCGCCGCCCCTCCTGGCCTGCTCTGAGCTCAGGGCCTCGACAGGCCCCTGACCCTGCCGTCTCCCTGCCTCCCCTCCTCCCCCTGCCCTTCCCCCGCGCCCAGCCTGGCCCNCAGCTCCCAGCCGTCTGGGCGTGTGTGTGCGTGAGGCAATCAGTGAGGGTGTCCTGTGGCGGGGCGGCCACGTGAGGGACCGGCCCAGGTGCCACCAAGGTGAGTACGCGCTGGTCTCAAGCAGGTTCACAAAGACGGCCCACCCTGCGTGCCCCCAGCCTGTGCCCGCGGCCCCCAGCAGCTCTGCGCTGCACGTGGCCCACAGCCCACACTCAGCCCCCACGGCCAAGGGCCATTTCTGTGCCCAGAAATGGCGAATCTGGAACTCCCCACCCCCCAAGCCCGTCTGTGGGACTGTCACCCCTGCCCCCCCCCGAATGTCACGCAGGTTGGGCCGGATTGTGAAGGAGGCGGCCTCTGGTCGTCAGGAAAGCGGCTTTGGCCCAGCCACGCGAGCCTCTGGGGCGGCCCAGGACAGGGAGTGGGGGAGAAGGGACTCCCCGCTTCTCGGCCAAGACGGGTGGGGCCCGAGAGAACTGACAGCAAGACTCAGGGCCAGGCGTACCCCCCCACCCCCGGGGACCGCGGGCTTCTTAGGCTGAACTCAAGGGTAGGTGGAGGCCAGACCACTCAGCCGTGGGTCTCCCCACACCGTCTCACCTTTCCGCCTCGTCGGCGCCAGTCCGGAACCACAGCGTGCCCACACTGGGGGCCGGGGCAGGGCTTGGGCCCGCTGCGTCCGGAGACCCACCCAGAGCTCGGTCTGGCCTTGTAGGTCAGCACTCCGCCACTCCCTCCCTCGTAAGAAAGTCTTATAAGTTAGCGGTTGAAGAGTGGAAGGTAGGTAACCAGACTGGGAGTTTTCTGGAAGGCGTCTTTCTTTCTTTTATTATGGTTTTTCTCATCATCATCGCCATCACCGTTGTTTCTTATTTTATTATGATTTTGGTTTTATTTTTCCTCCCCCTTTCTCAGTGAATCCATTCCTTCTGGCACATTCCTTGGTTGGTTTTCCCACCCCTGCCTGATTCCCCCAGGCACTTTTGGTTGGGGTGGCTGGTCAAGAAATGGGGGGAGGGCCCCAAGTGTCCGATATCAGAGGAAGGAACTCCGGGATTTCACTTTAAGGGAGACCGGAGGGTCAGCCTAGTTGAAGTTAGCCAGCGTCCAGGCTGTCTGGTAGCCTGATGTCTTTGAGGACATGTCCCACCTCTGGGTGGCCCTGGCATGCGGTATGCACGTCACCAGTACCCTCTGAACACGTGCTCAGGGAAGAAGTGGGGCCGCCGTGATGGTAGGCTCTACATGCCTTGCCATGAAGCAGAGCCAGTGACCTCTCTGGGCCTCCCTGTAGGCAAGGAGAATTCTGGAGTCACGAGCAATTGAGGCAGGGTGGCTCCAGCCGTCCTCAGCTGGCCCGTATGGATAAGGACATGTGCTGAGGTCCGAATCCCCTTCTTTAAGTCAAGAACAATCCCTGGACAACAGCAGAGCCCAGGTTCAAATACTGGCTCTTACCACATGCCCTTGGGAAGGCAGCTTGCTGTTTCCGGGCCTCAGTTGCCCCATCTGTAAAGTGAGAGGTGATCTGTGAGAAGTCCGCAGGGTAGGTGGGGTGTGGCACTCGGGGGGTGCACAACCTGTGATTCTAGAAAAGCAGGCAGGTGGCCTTTGACACTGAGGATTCCACCCCCTCCCCTACCCCCCCGGAACATGGCCTGAGGCTGGAGGGGGCTGGTTCCCGCCACTTGTGGTGTCTTGAGAATTGAATGGATGATCAGGGGGACACATTTTGGGTGTAAAGGGCCTGGGGTGTGTGGTGTCCAGAAGATGCACGGACCATGAGCCTGTCTCCCAGTAGACCCACCCCAGATGGGGACTTCCTGTTTCTCCAGACAAGCCCTTAACACGCACAGTAGGTGCTTAACATGTGGGGACTGTCCCTGCTATTTAGCAAAGCCCTTAGCACACTGCCTGGCACACAGTAGGTGCTTCATAAATGCTCTTTTAACTCGAAACGTGGATTGGCGTGGCACGAGGCCCTTAACTGGCACTCTCCAAAGGGAAGCTTTTAGCCATTTGCAATAGGCTTACCCTGGTGTCACACGCACAGTAGGACCCCAAGCGTGGGGCTGTGATCGTAGTTCCATGAAACCCCTGGCAGAACGCCTCGCATACAGTAAGTGCTCAATAAGTGGCCTTTAAAGAGGTTGGCCTGGCTCTAGGCACATAGTAGGTGCTCAGATAGGAGCCATCGTCAGTGTGACAGGACCTGGCGTGGTTTGGGGTACACGCGCTTTGCTCAGAACGTGAAGCACCACAGAACCTTGGACACTGTGTGCACATAGTAGGTGCTTGAGAAGGAAAAACTCCCATTTATGTATAAGGCCCTTAGCACACACTTGGCACGCAGTAGGTGCTTAATAAGTGAGAACTGTTAATGTTCTACAAGGCCCGGAGTGCAGTGCTTTACACACTGTAGGTGTCTAGTAGCTGGGAACTGAGGCTGTGTTTTCAGGAAAGCCCCTAGCCCAGTGCCTGGCACGTAGTAGGTGCTCATCCTGTGGGGACTAGTACTATTATCTGCTAAAGTCCCAGCCCAGTGCCTGGCACGTAGTAGGTGCTCATCCTGTGGGGACTGATACCAGTATCTGCTAAAGCCCCCAGCCCAGTGCCTGGCATGTAGTAGGTGCTCATCCTGTGGGGACTAGTACCGTTACCTGCTAAAGTCCCAGCCCAGTGCCTGGCACATAGTAGGTGCTCATCCTGTGGGGACTAGTACTATTATCTGCTAAAGCCCAGCCCAGTGCCTGGCACGTAGTAGGTGCCACATACTATTGTCATCTTTAGAGGGCGGTTACGATGCCCATAGTAGGTGCCCAATAAATAAGACTTGCTGTTTGTCTGTAATGGACTTAGTGTGGTGCTAGGCACATAGTAGGGGCTCCACACAGAAGAGCTATGATGCATGGAGACCTCGGCACCAGTAGTTGCCTAATTTGGGCTGTAAAGCCTGGAGCCGGCGCCAACATGAGGTGCGTCCAGCTAACAGGCGCTCGTGTTACTACTCTCCAGAGCCCTCCACGTGCTGACCAGCAAACAGTAGGTGCTCAAGATGCACACATTGTTTTGTCTTCAAGTGAGGCCGAGAGGGTGGTCCTTGTTGACATAAGCCCTTGGGTGGCCTCCGGGGCCCTGGTTGAAACAGGTCTTCAGTACGTTAGCCTGTGAAGCTCTTAGAAAAAAAATTTTTTTAATTATTTGTTTTGAGAGAGAGAAGGAGGCGCAGGGGGGTGGAAAGAGAATCCCAAGCAGGCTCTGCGCTGTCAGCACAGACCCTGATGTGGGGCTCAAACCTACAAACTGTGAGATCATGACCTGAGCCAAAGTCAAGAGTCGGATTCCTAACCGAGCCCCGAATGAGCCCCCCCAGGAGCCCCAAACCTACGAAGCACTTAACACTGCCTAGCATACAGTAGGTGCCCGGTAAGTGGGACTTGTACTGCTTTTACACTGGCAGTGCTATTCCCCTGGCACACAGTAGGTGTGCAGTAAATATACATATTGCCTGTTATCCCATACAGCTCAGCGCTATGCCTTGCACACAGTAGGTGCTGATAACATGGGGCTTTTGCTGCTGTTGCCAGGCGTGGCCCTGGCACCTGGTATCAGTGCAGCAAACTCATATTTATTGTTGCTCTGTCCCTGCGCTGTGCCTGGCACATAGTACGTGTTATTAAAGAAGTATTTTAGTGCTCTCCTATCCTTGGTGCCATGTGTGGCATGCAGTAGGTGCTCAATAAGTGCCTTCACTGTTACTCTGTGATGCCCCTGGTACCCGCCTAGTATATGATAGGTGCCTCGGGCTTGGGGCTTATGTTGCTGTTCTGCACACACACACCTCCCCGGGGACCGTGGCTGCCCACCCCCAGGCCCTCCATGGCGGGCAGGTGCAGCTCGCAGCGCAGCGTTCTTGGCCAGCCCTCCCGGCCCCACCCCACCCGTCCATCTCACCCTTGGTTGACACCCACTTCTTTTGGGTTCGATTTCTCTTTGGTTTGGTTCTGTTTTGTTTGTTATCATCTTCTGTTTTATTTTTCTCTTCCCCATCTTTTGTTTCNGGTAAGTTGGCGCCCACCGCCGCCGGAAACGCACAACGGGGCCCTGGTGAGCTATAGCGTCCGCTACCGACCGCTGGGCTCGGAGGATCCGCAACCCAAGGAGGTGAACGGCATTCCCCCGACCGCCACTCAGATCCTGCTGGAGGCGCTGGACAAGTGGACGGAGTATCGCATCACGACTGTCGCTCACACAGAGGTGGGACCAGGGCCCGAGAGCTCGCCCGTGGTCGTCCGCACCGACGAGGACGGTAAGCACCGGCCCCGGCCCCGCGGGCCCCGCCTGCCCCCTCCGCCTGGGCGCCTTCGGTCACTGCGAAGCTGGGCTGGCTGGTGGTCGGAAGGCAGAAGCTGCAATGTTAGGGGGAGGCATGAAGCAAGCAGCCTCCCCAAGGACCCCCGGGCTCCTTGACCCTGGACTTCTCGGCCCCAGACCGGCCGGGCAGTATGGCGGCCCTGTATTTGGGCCCAGTCAGTGTGGCGGCCCCGTATTTGGGTCCAGGGGCAGAAAAACCTGGACACAGTGCTGCGAACGGCCCGTGGCACTTGCAGCAACCTTATTATGGTCCTTGACCCTAGAAACGTAGCTTTTAGATCCTTGGGATAAGATGGGATATGCAGCGTCCTTGGTCTAAGCCATCCGTCGGGCAAGTAGGTAGGGCTGTGGGTGCTGGCGGTGGTGTTAACAGCCGGCTTCTGGGGCACGGAGACCGACGTGTAGCCACGGCCGACTTCCGTGGCCTAAACGTTCCTGCCATGGCAGATTTCTAGCTAGAAGGTTGGCGGCTGCCCAGTGAGGCGAGGCTCCGGCCTGGAGGCAGCTGGGCCCCGGGAGGGATGTGTGAAGCCAGCAGCTGCTCTGATAAGATTGCAGCTCCTTGGTGTCAGGAATCCGGCAGAGCCCCAGCCTGAAAGGTTGGGTCCACAGCCCCCCCCACTTAGGTCTGCAGAGTGGGGAAGAAATGAGCCCCAGACCTTGGGGTGTGGCAGAATGGGGAGGGCCCTCCTCTGTGGGGCTGGCTGCCCCTGGGTGCCCGTCCCAGCTTTGCCTCTTACCTAACCCTGTAATCAAGGCCCCAGTTGCTGCATCTGTAAAATGGGAATAAGAGTCCTGCCTCCAAGGGACGCTGTCAGGATGGAAGAGACTGTGGGTGAAGCCCGGGCCACTCAGGTCACGTGGCCCTCAGCAGGTGGCTTAGGCTCTGGGGCGCCTCCGCTGCCCATCCGTAAGCGGGGCTGCCACCGGGCCCCCTCCCCTGTGGGAGCCGTGAAGGAGGCATGGTCTCCGGGCTGGTAGTGAACCGGCAGCCACTTGGCACCCCGGCATCGGGCATTGGTGCTGCCCGGGGCAGGGCCGGGCGCCCCAGTAACGAGCCT
>NW_027527386.1:1422259-1424728 GCF_008692635.1 Crocuta crocuta
GTCATGCTGGCCGATGCCCAGGTGGGCGGGGCTCCGGTGGGCGGGGCCAGGGTGGGCGGGGCCCAGACCCTGCGTCGGTTCCTGCCCTTCTCGCTGCTTCTCTCTCTCTCTCTCTTTCGGCCACCTGCTCACCTACTCCTCTCTCCCCTGCCGCCTCCTCCCACGCTTAGTGGGAGACGGATGACACAGCCGAATATGTAAGTAGCACCCCTGCTCGGCCTTTGCAGTGTTCTCCCGCGGGCCGTGCAGTGATGTGACCCCATCCCCACCCTTCCCTGCACGTCCCTGGTAAGAGGGTCTTCGCCCCTGGGCCCCAGATGCCTACTAGTTATCTCTTGGAGTTTCCAGCCTCAGTTTTGAAGTCAAGCAAATGGGCATGGGAGCCCCGTGGGGTCCCAGATGCAGGGCAGAGGACCTAACCCACAGGTTATACACCTTCAGCCTCTATCGGGCTCGCGCTGTGGCCCTGCCCGTCCAGCCCCAGCCCTGCTCCCTGTGGCTCAAGCCGTTCCTGCATCCCCGACCCACCCCTGCTCCCCACCGCTTCCCCTGTTGGACCCAGGCCTGCTGGATCCAAACCCCTGGGGCCTCTTTCCAACCCCGCCCGGCCCTTTTGCCAGCCTGCCCAGCCTTCTCTGACCTCGAGGTTTCTCTCTCCGGCCCAAGTGGCCCTGGAGCGGCCAGAGGGTCAGTGGGGCCCAGGGCAGGACGGGAGGCTTGCGGTGCCCTGCCCACCCCCCCTCCAGGCTTTCCCCGGAAGCCCTGGGCCGCCTGGCGTTGCCGCGCTTCCTCTCCTCAGTCTGTCCTTCTGCCCTAGCACGGAGGCCCGGGCTCTTCAGAGAGCGCCCAGCCTGATGTTCAGTCCACACCAGTCCCACCCCCCAGGGAAGTGGGGGTGGGGGGTCCCACCAGGGATCTGGCTCAGCACCTCCCACCAAGACCCTGGGAAGGGCTGGACATGAGGCTCAGGAGCGGGAGACCCTCTCCTCGTGCATCCCTGCCCCGGGGCCACCCCACAGCTCCCGGCATGCTGGACGGCGTTTGTGGGTGTGCATGTGGGGGCGTGGGCACACGTGCGACCGGGTGAGGGGGACGTGGGCACACGTGCGACCGGGTGAGGGTGCACGCGGAGACACGTGCAGGTTGGAGGGCTCTGACGGTGGCCCGACGAGCAGCCGTTTACGGAACACCTGCTGTATGAACCCCATGTAGCCAGGGGACCGAGACGACCTGAGCCCGTCCCCCGGGGTCACAGTCCGGTGCAGGAGAGGGCAGTTAATACACTTGACCCTTGTCAACACGGGTTTGAACTGTGGAGGTTCAGTTTTTTGCAGATTTTGGTTTTTTGGGTTTTTAAAAGTATTTTATAAACACGGTATAGGGCTGTAAATGTATTTTCTGTTTCTTAGCTTTCCTTTCTTTCTTTTTTAATTGTTTTATTTTAAGAACGTAGGATACGGGGCACCTGGGGGCTCAGTAGGTTAAGTGTCCAACTTCAGGTCCGGTCAGGATCTCACGGTCTGCAAGTCTGAGCCCGGTGTCGGGCTCTGTGCTCACAGCTCAGAGTCTGAGCCTGCTTCGGATTCTGTGTCTCCCTCTCTCTCTCAAAAATAAGCATTAAAAAATACATACCATGTATAGTACATATAACATATAAGATACATTGGGGCTCCCGGGGGCTCAGTCAGTTAAGCATCCAACTCTTGGTTTCAGCTCAGGTCATGATCTCAGTTGTGGGTTCGAGCCCCATGTCAGGCTCTGTGCCATCAGCGTAGAGCCTTCTTGGGACTCTCTCTTTCCCTCTTTCTGCCCCCCCCCTCCCCTGCCCCAACTTGTATTCTGTCTCTCAAAATAAATTTTTTAAAAAAGATTTAAAAAAAATACAAGATGTCTTAGCTGAGTATATTATCCATAAGCCTTCTTCTGGTCAAAGGAGGTAATAGTAGTTGAGTTTTGGGGGAGTCAAAAGTTATATGCAGATTTTCGGCTGTGTGGGGAGGGGGTGGGGGTGGGGTTCAGCGCCCCTCCCTCCTGCGTTGTCCAAGGGTCAACTGTATGCGGGCAGTTACAAGTCTGGCTGGGGCGGAGTATAGACGGTATAAAGGTTTGCTGATCAGCTCTCCGGGTTGTGGGGGGCGGGGGTAGACGGTCCCGACTTGTAGCTTCTCCCCATTTCTGTGATGTAAATGCTCCCACTGTGCCCGGCACAGGCTCNCCCGTAAGATGGGGGCTGTCCAGCCACCCTGCAGCCTCTGCCCCGGGTCCAAGGGACGGGACGAGCACCAGGGCCCCGTAATAGTAAAAACGTAGTCAAGTAACCGAGAGATTTTGAGTATTTATCGCCGTTGCTCTTAATATTTAGGATTACGTTTGTGTCGTTTGCGGCCTGATCACGGCCGAGTTGAGCACTGGCTTGCGGGGTTCCTGGAGATTGAACCGCTGACCCGGTGGGAGGAATTCCCATCACGC
>NW_027527386.1:1425189-1427350 GCF_008692635.1 Crocuta crocuta
GAAGGGGGAGGAGGGCGGGACCTGACTCAGCTGCTCAGCGGCGCCCTCGGGTGGCCGCCGCGGCGAGGACGGACGGGGGCGAGGGTGCGCGCCCCGGGGCGACTGTGCGGGTCCAGCTGGAAGACGATGGGGCGTCAGGCTGCGTGGCGATTCAGCACGGACGTGCGACGCGTCGGGGCCTGCGCATGCGCTCGGATGCACGCCTCTGCCCGCGGGCCGGGCCCCACCCCTGCCTTGCTCGACCCCGGCCTGGGGAAGTGTGGGGGGGGGCCGGGCTGGTCTCCGCCCCGATGCGGGCGCTGACCCCGCGGTCCCCGCCCGCAGGAGATGGTCATCACCAACCTGCAGCCGGAGACGGCCTACTCCATCACGGTGGCCGCCTACACCATGAAAGGTGACGGCGCTCGCAGCAAACCCAAGGTGGTGGTGACCAAGGGAGCAGGTAAGGACCGCTGCGCGGCCCCCCAGCCCCAGACCGCCCCGCCCCGTCCTGAACCCGTGCCCCGGGCAGGGGGGCACACAGCGAAGGGGTGGGGGGCCCGCGGGAGGACCCCGCCCGGGAGGGCTTAACAGGGCTGTTCCTTCTGCCGGGATACCCTTCCCCGGGCCAGCTGTCTCCCCGTCCTTGGTCTCTGCACTTCCCCGCCCNGCCTCCCCCGTCACAGCTGTACTCACCGGTAGGTGGTGGGTGAGAGGTACCGTATCTGCCCCACTGCACCGTGAAGCCTCTCCTCCCGGCCCTGCCTCAGTGTCCCCCCCTGGTCCCCCCTCCCCCCGCAAGACTGAGGAGGGAGAGGCAGCCTCGTGAGGGGAGGGCACCACCCAGGCACAGGCGTGGGGTGGAGGGCACGTTGCTTGTGCTTCAGGAATGACAGGCCCGAGGCCTCCACCGCAGGTCTGGCACCCGCCCCTTCCCCAGAGCCCAGCCCTCTGCCCACACAGCGCCCCCCACGCTTCTGCCACCCCTTGCCCGTGCTGTTTCCTCCGTCTGCCTCGTCTCTATATTCTTCTATGTCCTGCACCTCGTTACCTCCTCCAAGCAGCGGCCTCTGATCTCTTCCTCTTCTCTCAGGGACATGGCATTAGGAAGCCCACTGAGTATGCTGTGACTGCTCAGAGTACAGTTCACAAAAGGTCCTCAGAGTGCAGTTCACAAAAGGTCCTGATAAGTCCTGCAGGGAAGAAGACCAGTTTCATGGAAGATTTTTAAAATTTAATTGATTTTGAGAGAGACAGAGACCGTGCAAGTTGCAGAGGGAGAGAGAGAGAATCGAAAGCAGGCTCCCCGGTGCCAGCTGCGGGAGCCTGACTTGGGACTCAAACCCGCAAACCGTGAGATCATGACCTGAGCTGAAACCAAGAGTCAGATGCTTAACCTACTGAGCTGCCCAGGCACCTCATGGCTGGTTTTATTTGTAGGGCGTCTGTACTGCAGGACTTATCAGGACCTTTGCGTGTCAGTGACAACCCGGGTTGTGAGAACCACAGGGCAGGGACAGGGCTGTGGACATTCCTGTGTCCCATAGTTATCATCACATGCCGGCAAGCGTGTGATGGCATGTGATGAGTGACTTATTAACTGAAAGAAGAGAGAAACATTTGTCTGAGGGCCTGTTCTGCCATCTGTGGGTGTTTTCCGGTATCAGGTTCTCTGAGCCCCCTGGCTTCTTTGCCCTTCCTTCCACTCGCCCAGCACAGTGCCACCTCAGGGCCTTTGCACAGGCTGTCTCCCTTGCCATTAACACCATCCCCCCTGCCCCAGGACACCTGCCACCCTCGACTCCCTCGAGCCTTCACTTCCGAGGGAGGCCCTTCCCACGCCTCCCTTTGACACTCTGCAGCCCCCGTCCCCCCGTGGCCCTGACGCTCGCCCCGTGTCCCCGCAGTGCTGGGCCGCCCCGCCCTGTCGGTGCAGCAGACCCCCGAGGGCAGCCTGCTGGCTCACTGGGAGCCCCCGGCCGGCACCACGGAGGGCCAGGTGCTGGGCTACCGCCTGCAGTTCGGCCGTGAGGACTCGCCCCTGGCCACGCTGGAGTTCCCGCCCACCGAGGACCACTACACGGCGCCGGGCGTGCACAAGGGGGCCACGTACGTGTTCCGGCTGGCGGCCCGCAGCCGAGGAGGCCTGGGCGAGGAGGCGGCCGAGGTCCTGAGCATCGAA
>NW_027527386.1:1428105-1433737 GCF_008692635.1 Crocuta crocuta
CCCCTTGGCCGCTGCCTGGCACAGTCTCGCCCAAGAACTTCAAGGTGAAGATGATCATGAAGACGTCGGTCCTGCTCAGCTGGGAGTTTCCTGACAACTATAACTCCCCCACACCTTACAAGGTGCCCCCCCCGCCCCACCGGGACCAGGAGGCCCAGGCTGGGGGTGGGGCTTGGCCACGGTTGGGACTCGGTCTTGACATGCAGTCTGGACCAGGGCTGGGGTTCGGCTGGACTCGGGGCCCAGTGGGATCAAGCAGGCGCAGGGATCGAGGCTCAGAGTCAGCGCTCATCTTGGGATCAGGGCCCCGTTGGCATTGATACTCCATCTGTAGTCAAGACGTAACCTGGGATTGAGGCTCAGTCTGGGATTAGGGCTCAGTCTGAGGTCAGGGGTTAACAAGGATTAGGACTCAGCTAGGACTGAGGCTCAGTCTGGGGTCAGGGCTCGGTGGGGATTCAGGATCTGTCTAGCATGGAGATTTAGCCTGGGATCCAGGCTCAGTCAGGATTGGGATTAGGTCTCTGTCAGAGTTGGGAGTCAGTTGGGACGGAGGCCCCATCCAGGATTAGGGCTTCCTCTGGGATTAAGGGTCAGTCTGGATTGGGACCCAGTCAGAGCTGGGACTCAGTTGGGATTGAGGGTCTGTCTCGGGCCAGGATTTAGGCTTTTCCTGGGCTCAAGGCTCAGTCAGGGCCAGGGCTCACCCCAGGCCCCCGCTGAGCCAGCCTTGGCCCACAGATCCAGTACAACGGGCTTACGCTGGACGTGGATGGCCGCACCACCAAGAAGCTCATCACGCACCTCAAGCCCAACACCTTCTACAACTTCGTGCTGACCAACCGAGGCAGCAGCCTGGGGGGCCTCCAGCAGACCGTCACCGCCTGGACCGCCTTCAACCTGCTCAGCGCCAAGCCCAGCGTGGCCCCCAAGCCCGACTCTGATGGCTTCATCATGGTGTATCTGCCTGACGGCCAGAGCCCCGTGCCTGTCCAGTACGATCCAAACCTCCCCACTGCCCCCCAGGATTCCTCACCGCCCCCCGTTAGCCAGCTCTGTGACCAAGGCCAGCCAGTCGACCTCTCTGTGCTTTGGTTTCCCCACGTGTCTATAAAACACGAGTCACGTCGGCCCCTGTCACGGGCGCTGTCACTAAACGTGGCCGCGTGTCTTCCCCAACAGCCCTCATATCCACGCGTGCCTGACCTTCTTGTGGGTCTGGTTTCCCAGACCGGTGGGGAGATAGATCTGGAAACAACTTTCAAACCCAGAGTGGGTTAGTGACAGCCTCCAGGGCGGAGGGTTCCCAGTGGGGAGAGGGCGACTGCTGGGAAGCAGAGAATTAAGGACCGCAAGGCTGTTGTGGGCGTGGAAGTTGGCGCTTTGAAGCACGTGTAGGAGTTCAAGAAATGTAACTGGAGCAGGCTTTCTAGGCAGAAGGAGCAGCCTCTTCACAAGCCCGGAGGCTTGAATCGGGACCTAGTCTACATGGCTGGGGCTACAGGGGAGCAGCAGGAGGGAAGATTCAGAGAGCAGGGCCCCCCCCCCACCCCCGACAAAAGCATTCCTTGGACACGCCCCCGACCCTTCTCCCAACAGGAACTACTTCATTGTGATGGTGCCGCTGCGGAAGTCTCGCGGTGGCCAGTTCTTGGCCCCCATGGGCAGCCCGGAAGACATGGATCTGGAGGAGGTGAGCGCCCGGGGCCCAGGCCTGTCCTGACCCTCGGAAGCCCCGTCGCTGCCCGCCAGGCTCTGAGCAGCCCGCACCTCTGTTCCCGCAGCTCATCCAGGACATCTCCCGGCTGCAGAGGCGCAGCCTGCGGCACTCGCGCCAGCTGGAGGCGCCCCGCCCCTACATCGCAGCTCGCTTCTCCATGCTGCCGTCCACCTTCCACCCGGGCGACCAGAAGCAGTACGGGGGCTTTGACAACAGGGGCTTGGAGCCCGGTCACCGATACGTGCTCTTCGTGCTTGCGGTGCTGCAGAAGAGCGAGCCCGTGAGTCCCAGGCGGCAGTCGCGTGAGCCGGGCCCAGAGCAGCCTCGGAGCCCGACACCCGCCCCCCACCCCCCCGCCGGCTGTCTGTGATCCGGGCTGGGCAGAGGGAGGGCCTGGAAGCTGGGGGCGTCCCAAGGGGAAGGCTTTTTAGAGGAAAGGACTTTAGAATTGGGGCTTTGGAGGCTGTGTGGGAGTTCAGCAAAGAAAGGGTATCTTCAGGATTCGCGTATGCAAAGGTCTAGGGGTGCACAGAGTGGCTGAAGCAAAGGGGGAATGGGAAGATCGCAGAGATTGGCAAGGGCCAGGCCTGGAGGCCCCCGGGGTCAGGGTCCTCGGGAACCATAGGAGGGTTTAGAGTAAGGGAGGGATAGAGGTCTGTGTTTGAACAAGAGGCCCCTGGCTGTGGTGAGTAGGACAGGCACTGAGGGGGCCCCCCGGCCTGTCCCTGCAGACGTTTGCGGCCAGCCCCTTCTCAGATCCCTTCCAGCTGGACAATCCGGACCCCCAGCCCATCGTGGACGGCGAGGAGGGGCTCATCTGGGTGATCGGGCCCGTGCTGGCCGTGGTGTTCATCATCTGCATTGTTATCGCCATCTTGCTCTACAAGAAGTGAGCCCCTTGCACTCCCTGCTTGGCAGGAGGGAGGGCTTCCTGGAAAAGGAAGGAGGATCGGGAAGGTCCAGGTCTCTCACAGTTTAAAAAATAAAAAGACTCAGGCCCAGAGAGGTTAAGCCAGTTGATCAAAGTCACACAGCCTGGGGAGTGGCAGGGCTGGGGTTCAAACCAGGCTAGTGAGTCGATCCCTCTTGAGCTGCACACCCCACTCAGCAGCATGGCTTGGGGAGGAGGCCGCCTCTGTCCGGTTTAACGAGGGCAGGAAGCCTAGTGGCCATACTGGACACGTCTCAGCTGGAAAGGGAAGGCTGAGACGCTCAGGACCCGAGCAGGAGGGATCGGCCCCATTTTCCAGAGGAGACCGAGGCTCGGAGGGGCTAGGAGAGCCGCCCCCCGTCCCAGAGCTGGGGCCCTTTTAGGCCAGCATGTCCTCACCTGTCTTCTTTTTCCCCTCGTCACCTGCATCTGCTTCTGGAGCAGCAAACCCGACAGGTGAGAACTGGCCGCGTCCTGTGGCCCCGGGGCAGGGGGCGCCCTCGGCTGTACCGGCAGGCTGCGCACGCGTCTGCGTGGGGCCCCGGGGGCCCCCAGGCTGGGCCGCCCGTCCGTGGCGCCTGCGTTCACACGGGTACGTGTGCGTCCCTGGGCACTCACGGGCTCCTCTGCTTCTCCCTCAAAGCAAACGCAAGGACTCCGAGCCCCGCACCAAATGCCTCCTCAACAACGCCGACCTCGCCCCCCACCACCCCAAGGACCCCGTGGAAATGAGACGCATTAACTTCCAGACGCCAGGTACGTGCCTTCCGCAGGTGCCGGGAGCCACACCGCCAGGGGAGGTAGCGTGGCGGGAGAGGAAGCAGCCACGCGGGCGGACCCTCCTCCGCCCCTGCTGAGCTGTCTGGTGCCGTGAAGTGCCGGACGCCCAAATTCCCACGTGGATCTGAGCGTGGAAAATTCCGCAGATGGGTTCTGGTTACAACCGAGTGAGGCTTTAAAAAAAAAAAAAAAAGGCTGCATTTAATTGGTGGTTGGGGTTGTCTCTGCGAGCAGAAAGGACATCTCAAAAAAATCCAAACCAAAACCCCCTCATTTCTTGCGGCAGAAACGGCCATGCTTCTGTCCCCACTTCCGGTCTCTGGGCCACTTGGGTGGGCATTCGGGTTTTTTCTTGGCCTTTTCTGTGGGATGCCGCGTGGTGAGATACAGACACGGTGCCTCCCTGCTGCCCTGCGTGGCTCCGGTCTGTGGCCAGAGAGGCTCATGCTCCCCCACCTCCTGAAAGTTCCCCATAGACTCATAGCAGTGAGCTAACGTCGCCTGCCGTGCCTCGGGGCAGGATTGAACGAACCAGGCTCTCGTCCTTGATCACCTTCATGTACTGTGACCCACATTCTCCCTCATCTTTTCCCTCTTCCTGGGCTCATGCCAGCTGCTTCTAACCAAATAAGGACTTTACAGTTTAACCGATGGCTGCTGGAGGTTTAAAAGTTAACTGATAGCTGCCGGAGTTTTTAATTTAACCAATGGCTGCTGTCCTTTTCCTGGCCTCATAGCATGACATCTTCCATCTACCTGCAGCCGGTCTCTACTTCCTGTCTACCTTCTGTCTCCTATTAACTGTTTCCATCCAAATGGGAAGTTTTAAACATCTGTGTTTTACTGATGGCTGCAGTCCTCCTCAAGGGCTCCTGCCTGGCCTCACATGCTGTTCTTCATATACTCTTTCTCCTTCCTGCTGTTGGGCTGTGTCACGTCAGTTCTGTTCTTGTCCAAATGAGGATTTTAACCGTTTACATTTAACTGATGGCTGCAGTCACTTCTCAGCCTTTTGGCTAAGATGAAGTGTAATTTATGGCTGCAGTCCACCATATGGGATCATGAAGGGTCTCGTATGGCACCCCTAACGTACTACCTTCATTTTTGGTCTTTGGACTGGGTTACATCAGTTCTTCTATTTCCCTACAGATGTTAATTTTTAACACACGTATTCAACTGACACTTGCTGTTCTTAAAGCTCATGGCATGGGCCCATATATCCTTCCCCTGCCCCCAAGTCCCTCCCTCGCCATCCTGCCGCTCATCTAAAGTGTCTGCTGACCCTAACGGGGGCACCAAGGCCAGGTTGGTGTGGGGGGACACGTTGACCAAAGAGCCTAGGGTTCCAGGATCTTCCCGAAGTTACGGCCAAGAGCCAGGACTGGGTGACGTCCGGTTGGAGGGGCTACGCAGCAGCTACTGTGCGTTCTCGGGTTGGGGGCTGGGCAGCGTGCGTCCCTCGTGGTTTAAGTTTGCTCTGCCCTTTCGTCTGTTGGCTGGCCATGGTGCGTGCATCCAGCGAGGGATGGGGGGCGGGGCCCCTGCGTGTTTTCATTTATTTATTGTTTGCTGTTTCTGCAGATTCAGGCCTCAGCAGCCCCCTCAGGGAGCCGGGGTTTCACTTTGAAAGTTAGTTCCTGTGTCTCTCTGTTCTCAGCTTCCTTTCGCGCACCCCCCAACCCCCCTTTGTTTTCCTCTTTGGTTCTCCATCCTGCCTCCGATCTCTGTCCACCTGTCCTGCGCTGGCTTCTTGAGGGAGTTGGGGGTCTGGTCTGTTGGGCCCTTAGGTCCGCTGGTTGTGACCGCGTGTGTTGGGGGGGGTGAGGGGCCCTCCTGCGTGACTGCCAGGGGACCCACTGGGCGAAGAGCCCTCACTCCTTAGATCAGGGCTCGAGGGGAGCGCCCGGGGCTGGGGGCAGCAGCATATACTGGCCAGCCTGGCAGTCGTTTGCCTCTGCTGGCCTGTAGCTCAGCCCGCCGGGCCCCGGGAGAGGAGAGGGCTCTTGCAGACACAGACAGTGGGGAGAAAGAGCCAGGCCCCCACCCCACCGCCTGCAGCAGCCCCCCGCTGAGGGGTCACCATTCCACATACCGGATGAGGAAATGAGCTCTCAGACGTCAGGGGCTCGCTGCACCTGCTCCAAGCAGGTGCACAGACAGATGGGGACCCCCAAGCACACACACACCGCCCCCCCCCCAGT
>NW_027527386.1:1433833-1441178 GCF_008692635.1 Crocuta crocuta
GCAGAAAGGGTCTCTGGCCCCTGCCCGGGGGGGAGGGGGAGGCAGTGCTTCCAAAGGCCCCGCCAGCCGCGTCTGCTTCTCCATTCTGTGTCACTTGCCCGCTTCTTGCCATGAGGCTCTAGGAGCTTGAGCTCCCCAGGGCGCCCCTTCCCCAGCCGGGTTAGGGCGAGACGGGTGGACATCATCAGCCGGGGTTGTCAGACCGCTCCAGCTGCCTCTCGAACACTCGCCTGCAGACGGACCTGAGGCCTGGGCTCCTGGCCCCACCCCTCCCCCACCCCTCCCTCTAACCACGGNTTGATCCTGGCCAGCAGTTCACCTGGGAACATTCCAACCTGGAAGTAAACAAGCCCAAGAACCGCTACGCCAACGTCATTGCGTACGACCACTCCCGCGTCATCCTCCAGCCCATCGAAGGTAGCGGTCCGGCCCCATCCTGCCCAGCCCCACTCGGCAGAGAGCCACGGTGCAGGGCCAGTGTGGATGAGCCGGGACCCGGATGGGGAAGCGGAGGCCTGATTCTGGTCATGGCTCCAGCCAGAAGCCACTGGGAATTTTTAGATACATAGTTAACTGATGGCTGCTGTCCATAGTATGTTTCCATGTGTCCTTCTCTGTCAGTTCTCAATGCCGTTCAGAGGGAGAGGGAGATGGGGGCATCTGGACGGTGGACCAGAGATGCTGCTCAGACCCTGCAACGCATGGCACAACCCCACCACAGAGAAGGGTCTGGCCCCCAACAGCTGTAGCGCTGAGGTGGAGAAACCGCAAAATTCATGCTCTGTGGTTTCTTTGGAGACAGCCTGGGGAGGCTAGGAGGACTTCCAGGAAGTGGCAGGCCAGATAGAACCGGGGTAGGAGAGAGCAGCATCCCTGTTGATCGCCGGTTTCCTTCCGGGCATAGGCATTGTGGGTAGCGATTACATCAACGCCAACTACGTGGACGGCTACCGGCGGCAGAACGCATACATCGCCACGCAGGGGCCGCTGCCTGAGACCTTCGGCGACTTCTGGCGAATGGTGTGGGAACAGCGCTCAGCCACCATCGTCATGATGACGCGCCTGGAGGAGAAATCACGGGTGAGCCTGGGCCCTACAGCCCCTCAGCCCCTGGCCACCCATCCCATGCTCACCTCCATTCTCTTCCGCAGATCAAGTGTGATCAGTACTGGCCCAACAGGGGCACGGAGACCTACGGCTTCATCCAGGTCACGCTGCTGGACACCATCGAGCTGGCTACGTTCTGCGTTCGGACGTTCTCGTTGCACAAGGTAGGACCCAGGCGGGGGCTGGGGGAGTGGTGACGGGGGCAGAGCAGGAAGACAGGCCCCAGCTTCTGCCCTGGGAGCTCCCCATCGGCCACACAAGACCAGGCATGTCGGCCCAGGCTGACCGCGTGGTCTCGTAGGCTCAGACGAGGGCACCTCCCCTCTCCAGCCACACCAGGAGGACAAGACCAGCAGAGCCCGCTGTGCCCTCACCATCGTTTACGTCCCAGGCCTCCCTTCCCCCTTGCCCTCTGGCCTCATGCAGCCTAGGGCTGTGACAGGTGGAAAACTAAGCTAGAAAATCCCTGCTATCCTGGGCATTCAGGCTGGGGCAGAGGGAATCTTTCAACATGCATTTAACTGATGGCTGCTGGGCAGAGGGACTCTTTCAACATGCATTTAACTGATGGCTACTGTCAATTACATGGTTCCATGTATCCTTCTATGTCAGTTCTTAGTTGGGAGTACATTTTTAATTATTATTATGGAGAGAGGAGGTGCTACTGGCACCCCAGCATTCCCCGGACTCCAGCTGGGTCCTCTGTCAAAATAAAGCACACGTGGTATGTCAGGCCTTGATTTGGGTTGGAGACACAGCAAGGACCAAGACAGACAAAATGCCTTGCTCTTTCAGAGCTTAAGTCAAGCTGACAAGGCATTGACAGTAGATGTGTAAAAAGAGAAGAAATCTTACATGTAGAAGGAGAAAAATAAGGTATCTGTCGGGACCTGGAGATGGTGAGGAAGGGAGCCACGAGATCTGGGAAAACAGCCTTCGTGGCAGAGGCTCGGCCTGTGTGCAAAGGTCCTGGGGCAGGACCATGCCTGGTGTGATGAAGAAACAGTGAGAAAGCCTGGATGGCTATAGCAGAATGGCCGAGGAGGGGACCGCAGGGAGGGGGCAGAGAGTACAGAGCCTTGGGGAGAACTTGGTCTTTCACCCCAAGGTGGATGGGAGTCCTAGAGGGTGGTGGGCAGAGGAGGGCAGACCTGATTCAGGTGCTCACAAGTGCCCTCCGGCGGCTGCTCCGGGGAGGACAGACCAGGGCAGTGAGGCCTGGGGCAGGGAGTGATAAGCCCGTGGTTTTGGGGTAGTTGGAGGCAGAGCCACCTGTCGGGGCTCCTGTGTCGGATGTGGGCGGGGTACAGAGTCCAGCACGCCTCCTGAGTTCCGGATGGAACCGCCGAGACCCAGGGGGTGGGTTTGGGGAGACAGTCAGGGCCTGGAGGCGGCCTCCTGTGCTCGTGTGTCAGGGGCTGCGGTGACAGGCAGTGTCCCCGTGGTCCCCAGAATGGCTCCAGCGAGAAACGGGAGGTCCGCCAGTTCCAGTTCACGGCGTGGCCGGACCACGGGGTGCCGGAGTACCCGACGCCCTTCCTGGCCTTCCTGCGGAGAGTGAAGACCTGCAATCCGCCAGACGCCGGCCCCGTCGTGGTGCACTGCAGGTACCCCGCCCCAGGCCGTCCCCCTGGGGGCCCCATCGTGGTGTACCGCAGGTACCCCGCTCTCCCTCGGGGGGTCCCTGACCTCGCCGCGTGTCCCCACAGTGCCGGCGTGGGCCGCACAGGCTGCTTCATCGTCATCGACGCCATGCTGGAGCGGATCAAGCCGGAGAAGACGGTGGACGTGTACGGCCACGTGACGCTCATGCGATCCCAGCGCAACTACATGGTGCAGACGGAGGACCAGTACAGCTTCATCCACGAGGCCCTGCTGGAGGCCGTGGGCTGCGGCAACACGGAGGTGCCCGCCCGCAGCCTCTACGCCTACATCCAGAAGCTGGCCCAGGTGGAGCCCGGCGAGCACGTCACCGGCATGGAACTCGAGTTCAAGGTTGGGAGGAGGCCCTGGCAGGGGCGGGGGGGCGGCCGGGGGCTGAGGTCAGGGCTGCCACCGCTCCACCTTTCACGCTCCGACTGGAGAGATACTCAGCCCTGCCCCCGCCCTGGGGGCCGGAGCCCGTCCTGCTGCTGACCCCGGGCCTCCCGTCCCCACAGCGTCTGGCCAACTCCAAAGCCCACACCTCCCGCTTCATCAGCGCCAATCTGCCTTGTAACAAGTTCAAGAACCGCCTGGTAAACATCATGCCCTATGAGAGCACACGGGTCTGTCTGCAGCCGATCCGTGGCGTCGAGGGGTCCGACTACATCAACGCCAGCTTCATTGACGGCTACAGGTACCTCGCCTCTGCCCTGCCCCCAAGGGGCCCCAGCCTCACATGGGAGAAGGAGCTGGACACCCAGCCGGCCTCATGCAGTCACAGCCGAGGTGGAGGGGACCTTTACCTGCGTATTTAACTGATGGCTGCTGTCCACAACAGGGTCCCCTCTGTCCTTTCACATCACCGGCTTTCAATCTGGGCAGTTGTGCCGCTGAGGGAAAACTCAGCAGTGCCTGGGGACGTCTGTCTGTTGTGATGGGAGTGGGTGGAGGCCACAGGGATGCTGCCCGACCCCTCGCACTGCTTGTCCTGGGGATGATCCAGCCCCAGGTGTCAGTGCTGAGGTTGAGAGACCCTGGCTAAGAGGGGCGGGGTTGCAGAAGTCCCCACCTGTGCGAAGGCGGGAGGGTGAGAGAAAACAGCCTGTGCAGACACCCAGAAGGAGCTCCCTCGCACCTGAGAAGATGGGGGAGGAGGAGGGCAGGGGAGGTCAGCAGCCGCCCTGCAGCCTCCTCGAGGTCCTGGAACTTCTCTGAGGCTGGCAGTTTCCCCGTGTGCAAACTGGGGTTATGGGGAGACAGTGCAGTGGACCGTGGCTCCTGCGGAGGCGTGGCAGATGTGGCCTCAGGCCTGGGCCGGCATCTCACGTGCCCCCCCCACCGCAGGCAGCAGAAGGCCTACATCGCGACGCAGGGGCCGCTGGCAGAGACCACAGAGGATTTCTGGCGCGCGCTGTGGGAGAACAACTCCACCATCGTGGTGATGCTGACCAAACTGCGGGAGATGGGCAGGGTGAGCCGGGGCGGGACGGGGCGAGGGGCGGGGCCCGGGAGCAGAGGTGGGGCTGAGCTGACCACAGCGGTGCCTTGCCTTCTCGGCAGGAAAAATGTCACCAGTACTGGCCTGCCGAGCGCTCCGCCCGCTACCAGTACTTTGTAGTGGATCCGATGGCGGAATACAACATGCCTCAGTATATCCTGCGGGAGTTCAAGGTCACAGACGCCCGGGTGAGTGGGGAGGGATGGCTGGCAGGTCCTGGAGCCCCAGGCCTGACACTGCTCAGCACATGGTCGTGAGGTGGAGGCAGCTTCCCTAGTTGAGGGTAGAAGCAAAGGCCCGGGGGCAGGAGTAAGCATGGCGGATTGGGAGGAGGAAGCGGGGGCTGTCGAGCCGACCGGTCGCTCCCACCATCGGATGGGTGGAAGAGAGCGCGGTGTCCCCTGTGCTGGTCCCACAGTGGAGCGCGTGCAGCACTGCTCACTAGGGAACAAGGCCCAAGGGGACCGTGTGAGAGGGAGCGAGCGGCGGGTCCCCGGGGAGCAGCAGTCTGTGGAGCTCGGTGTCGCAGCGCCAAAAGCAGGGTGGGGGAGATTTGACCGAGGGTGCTGGGCGGTGGGTGGTGAACGGTGGGGCGGCGGTGTTGGCTGGGGAGGACTCCGTGGAGAGGGGGCAGGGGTCTGCTGGCGGCCGATGGAGCCTGGCACTGGCAGGTGGGAGACCGAGCATCCAGCAGTTAGTGTCGGGCGAGGGGACTGGCGAAGCCTGATGAGCGCTGTGTGGTCGGTCGTGGCGCTGGCGGGATGTGAGGCGGTGCCTCTGGAGAATCAGTGGGTGGTTCCGCTGGGTGTGCCGAGGGAGGTGGGTGTGGGTGGCGTCGGGTTGGAGAGTGTGTGGCGACAGATGGTCGAGAGTGCCCGCAGAGCCTGCTACTCCAGGTCAGCTGGGGGGTGGGGGGGGAAGCCAAGATGGAGGAAGAGGAGCTCCTGTTAGAGAAGGGCAAGGGGGTGGCCTCTGGGGGGTGGAGAGAGTCCGTGGGAAATGACTTTGGTGGCAGAGAATGATACACGTTCACTGACCAATGCTATTAGTGCCATCGATGGTGCAACAAAACAGGAAGGTGGGAACCCCACCCTCGGGGTTGGGTGGCTCCCCCTCGGGCTGGAGAGGCCGTGCCGGGGAAAACGTAGCCAGCAGAGAATGGAGAACACCAGTGGAAGATCGCGCCTTTCGAGAGCGAGGGGTGAAGCGTTACTAGGATGAATTGGGGAGAACGGGGCCATTTGGTCAATGGGCGGAGCGTGGGGGGGGGCGCAGGGAGGAGTTGCCATCGGAAGATGGCGCCCTGGGTGGTGGAGGATGGAAGGCTGGCGCTCCGGATAGACTGAGGAGCGTGGAGGTGGAGAAGGTGCCCAGCTGCTGGGCGCACTGCGGGGTGGCGGTGAATGGTGGTGGTGGGCGGGCTCGGAGATGTGGACCAAGGGGCAGTGGCTTGTAAGATGGGCGCACTAGATGGGGAGGCTGGCGGATGAGGCGGCGGCTGGCGGCATTGCTGGATGAGGGGCTGGGGACACAGCTCAGTGAGACACGGTACCGGTAGATGCTGACAGACGAGTCCTCCGGGCAGGTGGCAGGCAAGGGAGCCAAGGACGGGGAAGGCTGCGGGTGGCGTTGGCTGGTGCCGGGAGACGGGGTCGGAGGCTGGCCGGGGCAGGAACCCAGCCGGGGCCTCTGCTGACCTGCGCGGCCCGACGGGACGGGACCTCCTCTCCTCCGTTGCAGGACGGCCAGTCCCGGACTGTGCGGCAGTTCCAGTTCACGGACTGGCCGGAGCAGGGCGTGCCAAAGTCGGGGGAGGGCTTCATCGACTTCATCGGCCAAGTGCACAAGACCAAGGAACAGTTCGGCCAGGACGGCCCCATCTCTGTCCACTGCAGGTGAGCCGTCCCTCGGGCCCCCGTGCCCATTGCCCGGCTGGGGAAGCCGAGGCCTGGCAAACACAGCCTCGAGCCCCACCCAGGTACTCGAGCTGGGGCGGCTGTTGTCCCCAAGGCGACTGGAGGGCCAGTGGGGTGCTTGNTCACGCTGAGCATCGTGCTGGAGCGCATGCGGTACGAGGGCGTGGTGGACGTCTTCCAGACGGTGAAGATGCTGCGCACCCAGAGGCCGGCCATGGTGCAGACGGAGGTGAGGGCCTGGGGCCCCGTTCCGGGAGTTGGGGGCAGGGGAGACCGCGACCCAGAGCCGGGCAAGGGGGCAGAGCAGCGGCCGCCCCGGCTCCCAGAGTCCCAGCGCGTTTGGGGCTCAGCCAGCACCCTGACACGGGCCACGGACCCCCACGTCCCTGCTCCCCAGATGGGGAAGGCGAGGCGCGGAGCTGGAAGGGACCTCCCACGGCTGGGGAGACGGGACTCCCAGCCCTGAGGGCGCTGTTGCAGGGCACGAGGGAGGGCNCGAGCCCTGGGAGGCCGCAGGGGTGCGGAGGCACCAACCGAGCCGCGGCTCCGTCCCGCCCGCAGGACGAGTACCAGTTCTGCTACCAGGCCGCGCTGGAGTACCTCGGAAGCTTTGACCACTATGCAACGNCCTCTCCCCCTCCCCTGGGGAGCCCTCCTGCCCTGGAGCCTGGCGAGCGGGGAGACCCCGCTGGGCAGGGGGGTGCAGGATTCAGCTTTCTTTTCCAACTCAGTGTAACTGTATCCAGTGACATTTCTTTTTTTAAATAGTGTATTTTTTTTCATTTTTTTTTAAAGAAGAAACAAAAAAAAACTTACCAGTCGACAAACTTAAAAAGAACTTTGCGTATTCCTGTTCCGTTCACAGACAGTCTATTTTTTCACCACAGAGAACGTTCTCGAGCGACGGCTGTGTTCCCAGGCCCGCGCGCGGGGTCGGTCCCCCAGCCCTGGTTGGGGTGGCGGGTGCCGCCTGGCTTCCTTCTCCTGCGGTCTGGAAGGTGGGCCTCGCCTCAGAACAGGGGGCCCTTTTGCTCCTGGTTTTTTCCCTTTTTTTGCATTTTTTTTTTTTTTTTTTTAAATTCTGAAACATATCAAGGACCGTTGTAAGGGTGGGACAGAGGGGGCTCCGGCCCACCAGCGTCAGGTTCAAACCCATTGGGGTGGGGGCTGCTTCCGGGGA
>NW_027527386.1:1441310-1456977 GCF_008692635.1 Crocuta crocuta
CCCTTGTTGGGGGGGGGTACTGGACAAAACGGGTCCCGCTTCTTCCGGTAGAGAGAGGCCATGTTCTGTGAGGATCAGGGACCCTTTCCCTCTGGGACTACGGGGCAGTTTGGGGACAGAAGCAGAAGACTGGGACCCCCCCCCCACCTCTGAGAAAGTGAGTTTTTCTCTTTGTATAAGAGTGGATCTGCCGTCGCTTTCAACACTGTTTATTCAAGCGGAAGCAGCCGGGTGGTTTTCCCACCTCTGCGTATGTAGATATATCGACTTTGTATTAAAGGAAGATCGTCTGACCCCGGCCGGTGGTGGCGTCTTTGTCCTAAGCCCATCCATCCCGTCTCGTCCTTGGGGCACGCGTCTGCCCGGATAGCTGGCGTGTCCTCAGTCTGTCGTGTAAACAGTCTGCTGAGGAACGTGGCCCAGAGAGGTAGTGTTGCTAGTCCAACGTCACACAGTGTCCGAGGGCCCATGCTGGGATTGGCGCCCAGAACCAGAGGGGTGGGGCCGCCTCCCAGTCTCCGCAATAATGATGCTGAACGTCTGCCGTGGGAGTCGTCAGCTCAGTTCACAGATGAGGAAACAGGCTCAGAGGGGCAGGCGCCCTCTGGAAGTCACACGGTGGGTTTGAAGCAGAGCTGGGATTCGTGCCCTGGTCAGTCTCCCGCCACGCCGCCTTCCCCGGAGGCGCCACGGATGGAGCGGCGGCGTGGAGGGAAGCACAGGCTTGGAGCCACTGTTCTCCGCACGCTGTAGGCCACGCAGTGAGGGGAGGGTGGCGGGCGAGCCACTCTGTCCACACCCTGAGCCTGAGCCTTCCTCCTCTGGCAAAGGTGCCAGATACGGCATGAACGATCCCTCCCCTGGGCACAGAGAAGCTCCAGAGGCAAGACCGGGTCTCTTAGGGCAGGGGCCCAGCCTAGGAAAGGGTAAAGCCACCCGTCAGAAAGTAAGGAAGGTAGATGGGCTTAGTTGAACAGATTTATCAAATCCTGTATCCCCCACCCCCCTGAATTCTCAAACACACACGGAACACGTAGAGCAGCGGCGGAGGTCTTCCCAAATCCCAAGAAACAAGTAGTAGTATGTAACCAGAACTTGGCCTCAAGCGGTGGCTTCTCTAATAAAGTTAGCCTCCCCGGAGGAGGGCTTACAGTACAAAAATTCTTAAGTGCGTTTGTAAGTAAGGCACAGGTTAACGAAGGAATCAACATAGAACTCACAAAGCTTTTGAAACAGCAATTGGGATAGTTCGTTACACCGTGTAGCCTGTCAGACACGGATCCCAGAGGAACATGTACACCCTCAAACATGTTGAAAACGAGGAATTCTGAAAATCAGCTTAAGACATGAACCAAGCTTTTGATTCAAATAACTAGTAAAAAAGAAAGCTAAGAGATTTAACTTTGGACAGTTTTGAGGGGTTTTTGTTTATTTCTTGAGAGAGAGAGAGAGCATGAGCAGGGGAGGGGCAGAGAGAGAGGGAGACACAGAGTCCGAAGCAGCTCCAGGCTCTGAGCTGTCAGCACAGAGCCCGACATGGGAGTTGAACTCCGAACTGTGAGATCATGACCTGAGCTGAAGTCGGAGGCTTAACCCACTGAGCCACCCAGGTGCCCTACGAGGTTACTGTTTTGCATTAACCAAACGAAAAGCTTTAGAAACCCCAGAAGTTAGATAAATCATAGGTAAGTACCATCAAGAAAAGAGAGTAAAGAGAAAGGTGGAAATTAACTACAGATGGAGACTTCTTTCCCCCCCAATCGTGAACTGCATCAGGGGACCTGGCGGGGGCCAGTGAGCTGGCGTGTGGGAGGGCTCCCTTGTCCCGCTGTGGGATGGGGGGTGCGGGAGGACAGACAGTGAAGAAGGAAAGATTCAGAAGAAGCGTGCGGGGCCACATCAGAGTTCCTGAGCTCTGACAAGTAGGGGGAAGGGAGCTTCTTAGACTTTGGGACAAAAAGGGACAGAAAAGTCAGAGTGTAACCCAAGCCTGGTCTTCTCCGATCATCCAGGACTTTGCCAAAACTCCTCAGCCCAGAGGATCTGGCCCTCAAAACCCACCCCTGTAAGGAAGCTTTTTATTTCCCTCCTTTGGTCTCCTGAGCCATTGAGGCAGAGGTATCTAAAAAGGGTCTGCCTTGAAACTTAACCTGTGTGACCTTCAGCTCTGGAGTTCGGCCATTGAGATGCTCATGCTTATTGGTGGTGGCAGGACTTCTTTGAAGGCTTTGTGGAAACTGAGGACCCTAAGGAATCGCCCCAGCCCACAGACATGATCACTGAGACATCTCCCGTCACCCTAGCCCCACAGCAGGATGCCATGACGTCAGCCACATTCATTGAGCACTTACTGTACGCTCTGCTCATACAGCCTCATTTAATCCTTCCCATAATGCACCGGTGAATGGAAGGGGAGACTGAGGCTCAAGCAGGTCGGGTCTCTTAGCCAAGATCACAGAAATAACAGCGGTGGAGCCTGCACGTGGACCTGAATCTGCCCCTTTCCCAAAGCCCTCGTGAGGGCATTCAAGGCATCTGCGTTCCACCTGCCCCTGGCCAACCTCACCCCCAGGCTGGAAGGGACAGAGCCTAGAACAGAGCCCCTGGCCCAGGACTCGTCAGGGACCACAGCGGTCTAGTGCCGCAGGGGGCGTGAAGCCCCGAGGTACACACTTTGTCCTAAACAACAGCACGTTGAACTGTTTCAAGCAGAAACACCCGTGAGAAGAAATCGATCAAACCACAGCCGTGCAGGAGATGGAACCTAAGTCGGCAAAGGAAGGACCAAGCTGGCGAAACAGGAAGGATCTTAGAGGCCAGGAGCACAGCAGCCAACAGGATCGACTCGGTTCGTGCGGGACATCGTACCCGACGGAGGGAGAAGGTACCTTCTGCCCAGCACTGAGAGCCACCACGAAACCAGACCGTGTGAGGGGAGAGACGAGCTCCACGTTCTGACTTCTCTTACTTCCCACGACGCAATAAAACTGGAAATGCACGTGGACACGCAATTCCTCAAGTCCACGTAGTCAGAAGGGTTAAATAGGAGTTAAAGATAAATCACACGTAAACGACAAGACATTCAGGGCTAGATGACGAGACCGTTGCAGATAAAAACCCAAAATGTACTCGGTGATTACTTCCAAGTCTTAAGTGCATTTATGGGGTGGAGGGAGGTCTCTGAATGCAAATGAAATAAGCAAAGACGTATTCGGAGGGAAATAATGTAACCTTGATATAAGCGTGTGAGGAAAAGAACTGAAAATGAACCAGCTCAGATTTCACCTTGGTCATCTACAAAAAGAGAACAAACCCAAGGAGAATCTAGGGAAAATACTAAAAAAATCAGAAACTAATAAATGGGGAACTACATCGGCAGGCGAGACAAAATAACACTATTTTGTGGCTCTTTGGAAACACCCATAAAAGGCAGATGTTTGGCAGAGAAACATGAGGAGTGGTGGGGTCCCAGCTGCCTTTACAGGGGAGACATTTTTAAAGGATGAGCATAGACCGTGTATGCACGGCCTTATGCCATTAAGTGCATGAAATGACAAAATGGAAGGAAACTGATAAATATCCAAATCAAACCATAAAGAAGTGAATCATGTTCGAAAACACTGAAATGACGGTCAGAGATCCAAATCCTCAAGGAAGAGATGATTTGCATCTTTTATAAACTACGTCATAGCTTATAAAAAAGAAAGACTGCAAGTTACAAGAACACCCAAGGAAGTCGGTGTACCTGGGGGCATTCGACCTCGGCTCAGGTCATGATCTCGCGATTCATGAGTTCGAGCTCCGCATCAGACTCTGTGCTGACAGCTCGGAGCCTGGAGCTGCTTTGGATTCTGTGTGCCCTGTCTCTGCCCCTCCCCCGCTCACACTCTCTCTCCCTCAAAAATAAGTAAATATTAAAAAACAAACAAATAAAAACAATAGGAACATCCCACTTATATGCCCAGAGGCAAAAAAGGCTTAAGAAAATACCAGCAAATCTAGTATCTCCGTTAATAAGAATAAGACAGTTATGGGGCGCCTGGGTGGCTTAGTCAGTTAAGTGTCCGACTTTCGCTTAGGTCATGATCTCGCGGTTCAGGGGTTCGAGCCCCACATCGGGCTCTGTGCTGGCAGCTAGCTCAGAGCCTNTAACATTAAACAATTTTTTTCAGTCTGAGCAAAAGAAGTAGGCCACAAGTATTTCATTACATTAACATGGAACTTTTTTTTTTATTTTACATGTTTATTTTTAAAAGAGAATGTGTGCGAGTGGGGGAGGGGCAGAGAGCGAGCCAGACAGGATCCACAGCGGACTCTGCACTGACAGCAGAGAGCCTGATGCAGGGCTCGAACTCCTGAACCACGAGATTGTGACCTAAGCCAAAGTCAGATGCTTAAACTGAGCCACCCAGTCTCCCCCCAACATGGAACAATTCTATTTATTAACTTTTTTTTTTATTATTTTTTAAATGTTTTATTCATTTCTAGGAGAGAGAGAGAGACAGCGTGAGCAGGGGAGGGTCAGAGAGAGAGGGAGTCACAGACTGAAACAGGCTCCAGGCTCTGAGCTGGCAGCCAGCACAGAGCCCGACGTGGGGCTCGAACCCACGAACCGCGAGATCATGACCCAAGCGAAAATCGGACACTTAACCGAATAAGCCACCCAGGCGCCCCTATTTATTAACTTTTTTGAACGTGGAACATTTTAACACACGTAAAACAAATATAAGTCGAGATCAGCACATGCCAGCAAATATATAAAATCTCATCTATACGGCAACACTACCCAGAGCAATCTGCCGATTCAATACAGTCCCTATAAAAAAATCCCAAAGATCTTTTTTGCAGAAACAGCAACCTCAGTTCTCAATTCCTTCTGGAATTCCAAAGGATAGACAAAGAAAAATCTTGACATAGAATGGAATAGAACAGACAAAACAATCTTGAGATAGAACCATAAAGTTGGAGGACTCGCATTTCCTGATTTCAAAACTTACACTAAGCAAAATACGGTGATACTGCCATAAAGACAGACCTATAAATCAATGGAATGCAATCAAGAATCCAGAAAACCCATATACATCTATGACCAACTGATCTTTGACAAGGGTGTCCAGACCATTCCATGAACAATGAACAGTCCTTGACAAATGGTGCTGGGACAACAGGAAATACACAAGCAAAAGAATGAAATTGGACCCCTACCTCACACCATAGCCAAACCTTAACTCAAAATGGTTAGAGTTTTGTAAGAGCTTGTAAGAGCTACAAGTAGGAAACTCTTAGAAAAAGTCATCTATAAACAAAGTGAGGGAGGGGCGCCTGGGTGGTTCAGTCAGCTGAGCATCCATTTCTTGATTTGGGCTCAGGTCACGATCCCAGGGTCACGGGATCAAGCCCCGCTTTGGGCTCCGTGCTGAATGTGCAGCCTACTTAAGATTCTCTCAGTCTCCTTCTGCCCTCTCCCCTGCTCTCACTCTCTCTTTAAAAACTAAAAATGAATTTTAAACAAATTCAGGATAATTGCTCCGTTAGGCAAGAGGAAGGGGAATGCATTCAGCAAAGGGTATGTAGGTACACTCAACTACGTGTAATGTTTTGTTTTTTAAGTTAGGTGTTAAGGATATGCTATTATACCACTTCTGTATCAGAAATTATAAAATAATAAATCTATCCATAGGAAAGGGGAGAAATGGCATCAGATTTTTAAAATAGCATCAGGGGCGCCTGGGGGGCTCAGTCAGTTAAGCGTCTGGCTTCAGCTCAGGTCATGATCTCAGGGTTCATGGGTTCAAGCCCCACGTTGGGCTCTGTGCTGAACGTTTGCTCAGAGCCTGGAGCCCCTTCAGAGTCTGTGTCTCCTTCTCTCTTTGCCCCTCCCCTGCTCATGCTCTGTCTCACTCTCTCAAATAAATGTAAAAAAAATTTTAATAGCATCAGATTTTAAAAAATAAACTTCTCTAACTTGAGACATTAATTCGATAATGTTGAAATTTTGGAATTTCAGCGAATCTGGCAAATATTTTTCATTGAAGAACCACATATAAATTTCGTAGACTTTACAGACTAGAAGGACTCTGTTGCAACGAGTCAACTGGGCAATTCCTAGTTATGCAAAAGTGGGGGGTGGGCTGCCATGGTACTCAAGCTGTCGGACAAAATGGATGCCATGGCCATGTTCCAATAAAATGCTATTTACAAAAGTGGCTGGTGGGCTGCTTTGGGCCCACAGGTCGTAATTTGTTGATCCGTAATTTAGAAATGTGCCCATTGTATTCAGAAATGAGACAAGGACTATCCATTATCATGACAATTATTTCTCGGAATACTAGCAACCCCGACCAATGCAATATGACAGGAACAAGAAATGAGGTACAAGGGTGAAAAAGAAAAATAAGGGTTTTTTTCAAAGTATTTAAAAAAAAATTTTTTTTATAGTTTATTTATTTTTGAGACGGAGAGAGACAGAGCATGAGTGAGGGAGGGGCAGAGAGAGAGAGGGAGACACAGAATCCGAAGCAGGCTCCAGGCTCTGAGCTGGCTGCACAGAGCCCGACGTGGGGCTCGAACCCACGAACCGTGAGATCTGACCTGAGCCGAAGTCGGACGCTTATCCGACTGAGCCACCCAGGCGCCCCAAAAGATAAGGTTTTCAATATTCCCAAAGATATGATTGCCTACCTAGCCAACTCATGAGAACCATCTTAAGTTGTAGGGGAAGGAATAAAGAAATCCAAGAAAATACCAATCATAAAGCCAACCTAAAAAGTCACTGGCAGGGCACTTGGGTGGCTCATTCCGCTGAGCGTCCAACTCTCGATTTGGGCTCAGGTGGTAATCTCACAGTTGGTGGGATCAAGCCCCACGCTGGGCTTTGTGCTGGCAGCACAGAGCCTGCTTGGGATTCTCTCCTCTTTCTCTGTTCCTCCTCTACTTGGGTTCTCCCTCAAAATAAATAAACTTTTTAAAAAAGTCATTGGCTTATCTCTGAAGTTGGTGCAGCTCACCTGGGGACACTTCCAGCCACAGAGAGCTTGGATGCACTTTCTTATCAGCTGCTCAGCACAGTCGTATTTAGGACTTTATGATCACATATTCACAGGCCAGAAGGAAAGTAATTTTCCACATAAAAGGGAAGTCCGCCACACTCCCACACTTGGCATTTGAATCCGACTCTTACTCTCTCTACGCAGAGTTCACTGGTTTTATTCTATCCTTTGTGCATAACCAGTTAGGCTCTTCCCTTTAGTTTGCAAGTACTTGTTTGAAAAAAGGGATTTTTTTTTTTTAGGTCATTGTTTTGTATCACTAGGAATTGCCTTGCATAAGTTACCCATGAGATGGATGCTTCAGAAAAGAAGGAAGCAAGAGAGGATTTTAATAATGAAAAGAATAATAAAGTTAGTGGGTGAAAAAACGGAAATAAGACAGCATATCTGCCTATCTTCACACAAGATGCTTTTTAATTACAAGGGGAAAAGTAAGAGCCTGTCCAACAAGACCTTAACCAAGTGATCAAAGCCAACACCCTCAGCGACCAGACATATCACCATCACACACTGCATGGTTCGCTGCACTGAGAACACAGGATTGCTTCTGTGATATTCTTGTCCTCAAAGGCACCACCTCAGTCTAATCATGAGTAAACACCAGGCAGGCTCGAGGTGAGGGACTTTCTACCAAGCAACCAACCAGTAGCCTTCACAGTGTCAAGACCGTGAAAGATCAAGAAATGAGAATCTGGGGCGCCTGGAGGGCTCAGTCGGGTAAGCGTCCGACTTCGGCTCAGGTCATGATCTCGCGGTTCGTGGGTTCGAGCCCCGCGTCGGGCTCTGTGCTGACAGCTCGGAGCCTGGAGCCTGCTTCAGATTCTGTGTCTCCCTCTCTCTCTGACCCTCCCCTGCTCACGCTGCCTCTCTCTCTCCTCAGAAATAAATAAAAAACATTAAAAAAAAAAAAAAGGAAATGAGACTCTCTCACAGACCAGAGGAAACGGGAAGCATGATGGCAAAATGCATCTTGTAGTTCTGGATTGGATTCTGGACCAGAAACAGGACATGAGAGGCAGACTGCTTACATTTGAATGAAGTCTGGGGGAGCATGGGTGGCTCAGTCAGCCAAGTGTCCAACTTCAGCTCGGGTCACGATCTCACGGTTCATGAGTTCAGTCCCTGCGTCCGGCTCTCTGATGCCAGTGCAGAGCCTGCTTTGGATCCTCTGTCTCCTCTCTCTCCACCCCTCCCCTGCTCACGCTCTTTGGCTCTCAACAATAAGTAAACGGTTTAAGCTTAAAGAATTTTTGTAATCTGTTGATTAGTTGCTGGCATTGTATCAATGTTAATTTCCTGGTTTCACCAATGTACCGCGCCACGGGTAGAGGTTGAGCAAAGAACATGCAAGAACTCTCCAGTGTTTTATTTATTTCTTAATTTTTTTAAATGTTTACTTTGACAGAGAGAGACACACACAGTGTAAGCAGGCGAGAGATAGAGGGAGACACAGAATCTGAAGCAGCTCCAGGCTCTGAGCTGTCAGCACAGAGCCCGACGAAGGGCTCGAACCCACGAACCATGAGATCACGACCTGAGCCGAAGTCGGACGCTTAACCGACTGAGCCACCCAGGCACCCCCTTGGACTCTCTACTATTTTAGCAATTTACTTCGGAGTGTAAACTATTCCAAAATATGTAGTTATAATTTTTATTGAATTATAATTCACTTACAATATGAAATTAGCTTCAGATATACAGGATAGTGATTCAATATTTATATACTTTATGAAATAATCTCCATAATAGGTCTAAATACCATCTACCACCATGTAAAGTCACTACAGTACTCTTGACTTTATTCCCTGTGCTGTACATTATACCCCCGCGACTTATTTATTGTACAACTGGAAGTCTGTACCTCTTGTTTTTTATTTTTTTTAAATGTTTTATTTATTTCTAGGAGACAGAGAGAGACAGCATGAGCAGGGGANTGTTTCATTTAGCAGAACACCCTCTTGTTCCACCCATGTTGTCAAAATGTCAAAGCTTCATTCCCTTTTATGGCTGAGTCAGAGCCATACGAGTAGACACGCCGCACCTTCTTTACCCACTCCTTCTCTCTGGACACTTAGGCTGCTTCCCTATCTTGGCTATTGTAAATAATGCCGTAGCAACCACGGGCATGAATGTATCTTTTTGAATTAGTGTTTTTGTTTTCCTCAGAGAAACACTGAGAAATGGGATTCCTGGATCATAGGCTAGTTCTATTTTTAATTTTCGGAACCCCCCCCCCCACTGCTGTTTATGGAGGCTGTTGCATTTTACATTGCCACCAGCAATGCATGAGATTCCCTTCTCCACAACCACACCAACGCCTGTTGTTTCTTGTGTTGTTGATTTTAGCCACTCTGACAGATGTGAAGCAGTTTTGTGGTTTGGGTTTGTATTTCCCTGATGACCGTTGTTGACCATCTTTCATGTGTTGTTGCCCATCTGGATGTGCTCTCTGGAAAAGTGCCGATTCATGTCTTCTGCCCATTTTTTAATAGGGTTGTTTGGTTTTGTTATTGTTGTTCAGTTGTAGGAGTTCTTTATATATTATGCATATCAACCCCTTATCCTATATATTATGTACAAGTATCTTCTCCCATGAACTTGGCCGCCTTTCCATTCTGTCCGTGGTTTCTTTTGCTGTGCAGAAGTTTTTACTTTAATGGAGTCTTAACTGTTTTTGCTTTTGTTGCGCTTGCCTGAGGAGAAAGATCCAGAAAAATATTGTCAAGATCCGTGTCAGAGAGCTTAGTACCTATATTTTCTTCAAGGAGTTTGGTGGTTTCAGGTATTACAAGCAAGCCTTTAACCCACTTTGAGTTTATTTTTGTGTATGGGATAAGAAAGTGGCCTGGTTTTCCCAAATGCATTTGTTGAAGGACTGTCTTTTTCCCACGGTAGTCTTGTGTCTCCTTTGTTGTAGATTAACTGACCATATAAGTGTCCATTTAAAAGTTTGGGGCACCTGGGTGGCTCCGTCGGTTAAGCGTCTGACTTCGGCTTAGGTCATGATCTCGTGGTCTGCGAGTTCAAGCCCCACATGGGGCTCTGTGCTGACAGCTCGGAGCCTGGACCCTGCTTCCGATTCTGTGTCTCCCTCTCTCTCTGCCCCTCCCTGCTCATGCTCACTCTGTCTCTCAAAAATAAATAAACGTTAAAAAATTTAAAAAAAAGAATGGTACAGGTTTTGTCACATATATTTTTGACATAATAAGAAAAAAGAAAATAATAAGGATTATAAATGTATCCACATCCGGGGCACCTGGGTGTCTCAGTTCAGTTGAGGGTCTGACTCTTGACTTTGGCTCAGGTCATGATCTCACAGGATGGAGCCCCAGGTCGGGCTCCCTGCTGAGTGTGGGATTCTCTCTCTGCCCCTCCCTCCCTCGTGTGTGCGCCCCCTCTCACTCTCCCTCGCTCTCAACATAAACATAAAAAAAAAGTATCCACGCTGAAAAGAAGACACTAGATCTTTCCTCGAGGACATATATGATTTTAGATCCACAGGAAAATGAGATTGGGCCGCAACACGGACACACTTTCGCACACCTGTGCTGAGGTGTGGCCGTTTCCACGCAGGACCACACGCTCTTTGATGCGCCTCCCACGGGGCGGTGGAGTCCCTGTCCCCTCCCCCAGAGCTGGGTGGGCTCCCGACGGTTTGGATCCGCAGGATTCAGGGTGAGTGGTGCACAGGGACCCCCCAGGTGAGGTAGAAACATGCCATTAGCTTCTACCTGGTGAACNCGGCCCCGGATATGAAGCCAGGGAAATGAGCCCCGGCCCACATGGTCCCGATGACCCACCCGCCACATAGGGACCCACGTGACAAAGTCGTTGGCGCTTAGCACGGAAAGGCTGCAACACAGCCCGAGCAGAGGGCAAGACCGAGGCCGGATGAAAGCCCCGGACGTTGGTTTCTGCAGTGAGATCTCCGGTTTTATGTTGGAAAATGCATTTGTATGGTGATTATGTGGCTACAAACAACTCAGAAAGAAAGAAAGGAAAGCCTTTCCTCCATTACCGGCTGCTAGAGACTTCGCAGCCCAGAAGAACAAAGACGCCGTGAAATCTTGCCAAGTGTCCCATCTCCCCGGGGCCCCGTCACTGTCACCAAAGGCGACTCCCATTTATTGAGTGTCAATTGTACTATTTCCCACCGCTCTGATAAGCTACCGTCATCACCCCCATTCTGCAGATGAGAAAACAGAGGCACAGAGAGGCTAAGTAACTTGCGGAAGATCACACAGCCAGAAGAGGGCAGAGCCAGGACTGGACCCTGGGCCTCCTGGCACTAGAGTGCTCACAATATCGAAGGAGCCTTGGTGTCAGGGGCCGGAGAGTCAAGAGTGAAGAAGACGTACCATCACCACCCCCACGCCTGGCCTTCGTGGCTGTGTTTCCGAGTGGGGGAAACACGCCCACAAATGAAATCTCTATTCTATCTTTCCAGGTAGAACACAAGGGGCCGCGGGCACATAGCTGGGAAGGTGTTGGAGAGGCTTCCCAGAGGGGCGCCTGGGTGGCTCAGTCGGTTGAGCATCTGACCCCTGACTTCAGCTCGGGTCGCGATCTCGCAGTGCATGGGTTCGCGCCCCGCATCGGGCTCTGTGCTGACAGCGCCTGGAGCCTGCTTTGGGTTCTCTCTCTCTTTCTCCCTCTCTCTCTCTCTCTGCCTCTCTCCTGCTCATGCTCTCTCAAAATAAATAAACATTTGGAAAAAAAAAAAAAAAAGGAAGAAAATGAGGAGGTTCTGTTTTAATTCTCTTAATTCTTCCGTTCGGGTCCAGGCAGAAGGACTCAGCCGGCTGACACTTAACCACCCTGCCCCTCGCTAACCTCCTTCCAGCTTTTTAAAAACTTGAGGTATAAGCACCCTTCTGTCCATTGCAGGATATTTATAGAAGCCGAGATACGAAAGCAACTAAATGTCCATCGAGTGATGAGGGAGCAAAGAAGACGTGTAGGTGTGTGCAGTGGAATAGTCCTCAGGGCGCCCCGGGGGCTCAGTCAGTTAAGCATCCGACTTCAGCTCAGGTCATGATCTTACGGTTTGTGAGTTTGAGCCCCGCAACAGGCTCTCTGCTGTCTGCGCAGATCCTGAGCCTGCATCAGATCCTCTGTTCCCCTCTCTGCCCCTCCCCTGCTTGCGATTTCTCTCAAAAATAAACATAAAAAAAAATAGGATCTTGCCATTTGTGACAGGACAGATGGACCGAGAGTGCATTATGCTAAGTAAAATAAGTCAGCGAAAAACAAGTACCGCAATTTCAGTTATATGTGGAATCTCACACAACAAATGAACCAACAAACCCCAGAAACACCCACAAGTACAGAGAACAAACTGGTGGTTGTCAGAGGGGAGGTGGGGGGATGAGATGGGTGATGGGGGTCAAGGGGTACAAACTCCCAGTTATAAAATAAGTCGCAGGGATGAAGAATGTAGTACAGGGAATATTATAATATTGTAGGAACTTGGGGTGCCTGGGGGGCTCAGCCAGTTGAGCGTCTAACTTCGGATCAGGTCATGATCTCGCAGTTCGTGAGTTCAAGCCCCACACCGGGTGTGTGTGTACGTGTGTACGTGTGTATATATCTTTATCCATCCCCCCATCCGTGACACCTAGGTTGTGTCCATAGCTTGGCCATTGTGAATAATGCTGCAGTGAACACAGGGACACAGCTATGTCTTTGAGATCCTCAATTTCAGGGGCGCCTGGGGGGCTCAGTCAATGAAGCATGGAACTTCAGCTCAGATCACGATCTCGTGGTTTGTGGGTTTGAGCCCCGCGTCGGGCTCTGTGCTGACAGCTCAGAGCCTGGAGCCTGCTTCAAATTCAGTGTCTCCCTCTCCCTGCCCCTCCCCTACTCATTCACGTCCTCTCTCTCAAAATCAAACAGTAAAAGGGGCGCCTGGGTGGCTTAGTCGGTTAAGCGTCCGACTTTCGCTCAGGTCATGATCTCGCGGTTCGTGGGTTCGAGCCCCGCGTCGGGCTCTGTGCTGACTGCCAGCTCGGAGCCTGGAGCCTGTTTCAGAGTCTGTGACTCCCTCTCTCTCTGACCCTCCCCTGCTCACGCTGTCTCTCTCTCTCTCTCTCTCCTAGAAATAAATAAAACATTAAAAAAAATGGTAAAAGAAAATAAAAAGAGAGAGAGAGAGAGAAAGATCCTCGATTTCATTTCCTTCAGACAAGCACCCAGAAGTGGGACTGCTAGATGATGGGATGGCTGCATGTTTAATCTCTGTCACACTGGTTCCAGATGTCTGCACCAACTCAACCTGCCCACCAACAGCACGAGGGTTCCCTTTTCTCTGCTTCCTCACCAGCACCGGTTACTTCTCGCGGTTTTGGGTGTTTTTTTTTTTATAGCTCTTCTAACAGGTGTGGGACGGTACCTCATTATGGTTCTCATTTCCATTTTCCTGACGGTGAACAGTGTTGAGCATCTTTTCCTGTACCTGTTGGTCACCTGTATATCTTCTTCCAAGAAATATTTATTCAGGTGCTTCACTCATATGAGAACTGGATTATTTGGTGGGGGAGGGGCGCCTGGGTGGCTCAGTTAAGCGTCCAACTTGGGCTCGGGTCATGATCTCATGGTTCACGGGTTCAAACCCTTAGTGGGGCTCTGTGCTGACAGCTCGGAGCCTGGAGCTGCTTCAGATTCTGTGTCTCCCTCTCTCTGCCCCTCCCCCGCTCACGCTCTATCTCTGAAAAATGAGTAAACCTTTAAAAAAAATTAGAAAGTAAATCAATAGAATTGGGCTATTACGTTTTTTTTGCTACTGGGTTGTAGCAGTCCCTCATATATTTTGGAGATGAGCACCTCACCGGATGTTATTGTTTGCAAGTATTTTCCTCTATTCCATATGTTATTACTTCACTCTGTTGCTGGTTTCCTAGTTTGATGTGATCGCGTCTGCTTCTTTTTCCTTTTGTTGTCTGTGTTTTGGGCATCATGTTGGGAAGAGGAAAAAAAAAAAAACAACAACATTGCCCGGCCGAATGTCACGAAGCTTTTTCCCTGTTTCCTTCTAGTCGTTGACAATTTCAGGTGTTTGCGCTTACATCTTTAATCCGTTTTGAGTTGATTTCTGCGTATGGGGTGAGATAAGGGTCCAATGTCACTGGTCTGTGCAGGGCCGACCAGTTTTCCCACCACCATTTACGGAAGACACGCTCATTTCCCCGCTGTGTGTGCTTAACGCTCCTGTCGAAGCTCCGCGGACCACAGAAGCGCGGCTCATTTCTGGGCTCTCTCTGTTCCGCTGACGCATGTGTCTGTTTCTCTGCCGGTGCCGTGCTCTTCCGATCCCTGCAGCTCTGAGATATGCTTTAAATCAGCAAGGGTGACGCCTCCAGGCTTGATCTTCTTGTTCAAGATTCCTTTGGTTACTCAGGGTCTTGTGTGGTTCCGTACGGATCTGAAGATTTTTTCTATCTCTGCAAAAAAAAAAAAAAAATGCCATCGGCACTTTTCTAGAGACGGCACTGAATCTTGAGATCACTTTGGGTTAACAGACAGGCCAACAGTCCCCGAGCACAGAACAGCTTTCCGTTTGTTTGCGTCTTCAGCGTCTTTTATCAGGACTTTCTAGTTTTCAGGGCTCATACGTTTCACCCGCTCAGCTACATCTGTGCCTCTATTTTATTCTTTCCGATGCTATTGTAAAGGGGATACTTTCTTCATTTCCTTTTTGAGCAGTTCATCGTTAGCGTATAGAAACACAACCGCTCTCTGTATGCTGATTTCGCATCCTGCAACTTTGCTGAATTCATTTGTGTTCTAACAGGTTGGGGGTAGGCTCTCGGGCTTTCTGTACACACCATCACGCCGTCTGCACAGCTTTTCTTCCTTCTTTCCCATTCAGACGCCTTTTCTCTCGTTTTCTTGCCTAACTGCTCTGGCTCTGGCTTCCGGGATGATGTGGAATGGAGATGCAGGAGTGGACATCCCTGTCCGGCTCCTGATCTTACAGGAAAAGCTTCTAGCTTTTTGCCGTTGAGTCTGATGTGAGCTTACGGTTAAGTGGTCAGAGTTATCTGTGTGTCGGGGAACAGCCCTTCATCAGACGTGTCTTTTGCAAATACATCCTCCCACAATACTGATTTTCCCGAGGCACTGTCTTGGACACAGGTGACTCTCTGTGCTTCTATAAAGTCTCCCAGTGAATCAAAATAAGTGAGGCGACGGAGAGCGTGGCAGACGGCAGGAGCTCCCCGGACAGCCCAGCGCTGGGGGACCGTCCGGCTGAATGATGATGAACAGTGAGGACCGGCCTTGAAGCGAAAATTGTTCTTTTTTAAAAAACCTCAAAAGCCTTTTTTTCCCCTTCCCCCTGCTCAGCCTGTAAGTGCTGAATTCATTAAAATCCAGAAGAAAGGGGAAAGGAAGCGGGTGAATTCTAATTTTTTCTTTGCATTTCAATGAGGGCAGACAATGGGCGGCTGCAGCCCCAGGGCTCCAGGCGGAGGAGGCTGCCGGCCCCGCAGCCCCCCAGACGGAGAGCGAGGCGGCCGGACCGACAAAGGCAGGCAGGAGGCCGCTGCTCTCGGAGCTTTGTTCCCGGCGCAGGCACGGCCGCCCCCCCTCCGGCCCTTTTAGAAAGGGGCTCCGGGGGA
>NW_027527386.1:1457038-1470731 GCF_008692635.1 Crocuta crocuta
TGATTAACCCTCTCCCTTCCGCCCCGGGAGCCCCCACCCGGGACCCTGGGCCGCTGAGCCTGGGGCGCCTCGAAGCCGCATCCCATCTCAGGGCCCATCGCTGTTAGCAACCTGCTGGCGGCTGCCTCCACAGTGACTTCCTCCAACCAGGGCCCTGCGGGAACGCGGGACTGTCACGGGCCCGCGCCCAGGTGTGCGCCCCGGAGGATGGAGCGCAGGTTTGCACCGTCGCTTGGGCCCAGGTGTGCCCAGCCCCTGGTTGCGGCAGCCAAGGTGGGGAACCAAATGTGCATCCAGGCCACATGGATACAAAATGAGGCCCAGCCACATGCCGGAACACGATTCGGCCACGAGCAGGAGCAACGCGCCCACACCCGCCGCCCCGTGGTCTGAGCTGACCATACGACGTGTCCACTGCGCATGCGCAAGTCCACAGAGGCCCGTGTCCACCAGGCATGCGCACGCCTCTCAGGTGCATCCACCGCGCACGCGCACGTCCCTCAGGTGCATGACCGCGCACGCGCATATCCCTCGGCCGCGAGCAGGAGCGAGGCGCCCCCACCCGCCGCCCCGCAAACGGACCCCGAACACACGACGCGCATGGAGGGAACCAGACACGAGAGGCCATGCGTGTGAGTCCACGTGCGTGACGCGTCCAGGACAGGCTCCTCCATAGACCGGAAGGGGGCTCGTGGGGGCCAGGGAGGGGCGACCACCGATGGGGATGGGGTTTCTTTTTGGGGTGATGGAATGTTCTGGAAATACTGGTGATGGTTGCACGCCCTGGATATACTGCAAACCATGGAGTTGTATACTTCAACGTGCTGAGCTGACGCTATGTAAATTCTTTCAATGAAAACTTATCTTTTTATCTTAGAGAGAGAATGCAAAGGAGGGAGAGACAGAATTCCAAGCAGGCTCCATCCTTAGCACAGAGCCCAATGCAGGACTTGAACTCACGATCTGAGCAGAGATCAAGAATCAGATGCTCAATCGACAGAGCCACCCAGGCGCCCCTGGTCTCTCTCGGTGACTGCCAGGTGACAGCTCTCCAGACCAGCACACAGTAGTTGCTTAGTAAATATTTGTTGGATTCACAAAAGAATGAATGAATAAATCTGGAAGCCTGATGACCACTCACTGAATTGACTTTTTTTTTTTTTGAATGTTTATTTATTTTTGAGGTAGAGTCAGAGCATGAACCGGGAAGAGGCAAAGAGACAGAGAGACACAGAATCGGAAGCAGGCTCCAGGCTCTGAGCTGTCAGCACAGAGCCCCACATAGGGCTCGAGCCCACAAACTGTGAGATCATGGCCTGAGCTAAAGTCAATCAACCGACTGAGGTGCCCTGACAGACTCTTTATTGAGCGCCTTGTATGTTCCAGGCACTGTGCCAGGCGTAAGGGCCCAGCAGTGAATGATATGGGAACAGAGAACAAATAGAGCACGGCCAGGTGGCTTCTGATATCCCCCCTGAGGATCTCTGCCGCCTGACGGTCACACCTTACGTGATGGGCGGACCCACCAGCTCTGAAAAGACAGAATGAGGCAAAAATGATGATGTGTCATTTCCGAGATTAGGTCGGAAGCATCTGGGATTTCTGTCTTGGTCACGTGGGAAGGAGCAGAGGGCGGCCCCCAGCCGACAACCAGTGAGGAACAAAGGCCCTCGGGCCCACAGCCCGCGAGGACTGAATCCTGCCAACAGCCCTGGCTGTGCACTTGAGCCAGACTCTTTCCCACTTGAGTCTTCGGATGAGGCCTCAGCCCCATGCCAAATCCTCCTGAGAGCCTGCGAGACCCTCGAGCCGGGGACCCACCCAAGCTGCGCCAGAGCCCAGGGCCTACAGAAACAGCGTGATAAGTGTTGTTTCCTCAAGCTGGCAAGTTTGGGTATCATTTGTTACACGCCAACAACTGGCTGATACAGCAGTTGACCAGGTGTCAGGGGCATACAAAGGGCCCGTCACATAGCTGTGGTTTTGATCACCCCGGTCATTGTGGCAGCGTGTACAGTGAGTGCCAGGCTCCGGCTCCAGGGAATGCGACATCCTGGCTGGGGGCCCAGGCCCCCTACACCCCTTCGTCTTCAAACACACACACAAACGTACGCGCACACAATCTAAATGTTTCGGATTTTTTTAAGAGGGGAGAAAAACTAATCACGTCAATGAGGGAAGAGAATCGTAAATCACAGCGTTAGGCCGAGAACACGGAGGCCTCGGACCAGGCCCACAAGCCGGCGACAATTTCTTATCTCATTACAGTTTAATTAAGAATTATGTTTGAGCGTCTTCTGTTTCATTATCACCGGGCCCAGCTGACTTCTAATCTTTTTCTGCCCAGCGTACAGGAGGGTCTGGTCCAAGATGCGCGCTAATGAATTTACAATTCTCTCTTTGGGGAACTTTAATAAAATTAGCCCACACAGAAGATGAACACAGATATGGCAGACTTCTGGAGGGAACGTTTGCTTTCAATTAAGGGAGTTCTGGAGTGAAGGGCCAAGGGGCCCCCAGAGGGACCGTGGCGGCAGCAGGAAAGGAGGCCAGGAGGCTCGGATCACACATCCTCCCCACGACAGACACGAGTTTCCTAGTAAATACTGAGCACCTACTGTATGCCCTGTCCCGGGCTGAGGACCCCAGGCACAGCGAGGCACCTTTGGGGAGCAGGCACATGAGACAAACCCTCAAACATCTAGAAGTAATTGTACGATATGCCTGCTAGAATTCCCCCCAAAGGCAAGCACGAGAAGGTGTGGAAATGTGGAACAAGGAACTCAAGCTGGGGCTTGAGGGAGGCCTTCCTGGAGGAGGTGTCATGTAAGCCGAGACCCAACAGATGAGTAGAAGTTGGCCAGGAGTAGGAGGGATGGAAGGTGCCGCAGGAAAAGGGGGGGCAGCCTGGGGAAAGGCCTGCAGGAGGAAGGGGGCTTGGTGCATTGGAGGAATTCGGGGCAGGGGAGGCGGGGAGTGTAGTGTGGACCCAGGTCCAAGAGGTGAAGGCAAGGGACGCAGGACTTGGAGACGCACACGGAGGAGCCGGTCCTCAGAGCGGGCGTGGCCCCGGAAGTCAGCGGATACAGTTCACGCCGCAACCACACACTCAAGCTCGGAAATCCCCATCTCTCTGCTCATGAGATCTGCTCTGGCTGCTGAGGCGAGGTCAGCCCCNAGGAGGGGGAGCCAGGGGCGCTGGAGACACACGGGCACCCCCCAAAGTTCACCTCTTACTCACCCCTTGCTCACAAAGGTGCGCTTTGGGTGGGGGCGCTCAGGTTGTGCACCACATGGTCTCCAGGGGCCCCCGTGGGACTGGAGCCTCATTCACTCACAGGCGTCACCTGGCCATGAATGCAGCATGCACTGACTCCCTTCCTTTCCTGTCTCACCTCTGCACCCCCTCCCAGGGCTTCCTGGAATCACCTCCCACATTAACTACTTGCCCTCAAATCCTTGTTTCAAGGCCTCCTTCTGGGGGCCTCAACCAGGATAAATAGTGGCTCAAACAAGACAAACAGGGTATCTCTGAAGATGAGCAATTCTGGTTAGCACATTCATAGCCACCAGGGTCCCAGGCTGCTACTTCTCTGTCTACCTGTCTGCGGAATCCAAAGTGGCTGCCAGAGCTCCAGCCACCTGGCCTGCATTCCAGGAGCAGGAAGGAGAAGGGGGGGAGGGACAAAATGATGCAGTTTCCATCTGAATCAGCCTCTTAATGAAAAAATTAAAAAAAAAAAAGCCCTCCCTAGAAATCCCACAGGAAACCTCTGCTAGGATTTCATTGGCCAGGATGTAATCACAAGATCAAGTTGCAAAGGAGGCTGGGAAATGTAGTCTTTACATGTAATTAAAAGATGCATTGGTACCCCACATAAAACCAGGATTCTGTGACTAAACAAGAGAGGGAGAGTGGCTTCTGGGTGGGCCTGCCGTAATCTCTGCTGTAACAGCAGTAAGCCCATTTGACAATCATCTATTGAGCACCTACTGTATACCTAGCACTCAACTTTCAACAGTGATTAAATCTGAGAAAGTTCCTTACCCTCCCGAAGCTGACAGACTAGCAACTGAGACAAGTGATGAGATTTTTATCTTAAAAGATCCATCTGGGACGCCTGGGGGCTCAGTTGATTAAACGTCCTACTTCTGTTCAGGTCATGATCTCACGGTCCATGAGTTCGAGCCCCATGTTGGGCTCTTGTGCTGACAGCTCAGAGCCTGGAGGCTGCTTCGGATTCTGTGTCTCCCTCTCTCTCTGCCTCTCCCCTGCTCATGCTCTGTCTCTGTCTCTCAAAAAAACAAGTAAAAACCTTTTTTAAAAAAATTAAAAATAAGTAAATAAATAAATAAATATAATTTGTAAGAAAAGGGGATTTACAAGATGATACTGAGAAATGGAAATTAAAGCCACAACCATAAAAGCACACGGTCTGATGGAACTTTCTGCGACGACGGATGGAAACGCTCTCCGCCTGTGCGTGTGATGCAGTAGCCGCCAACCGCACGCGGCTGTGGGCCACGTGGGTGTGACTGGCATGAAGACCTGGGTTTTAAGTTTTACTTCATTTGAATGAATTTGAACTTGAATCGCCACACGTGGCTTTAGAACACCTGAACTTTAGGAAGACTGGTGTCAGGTGTTTAGGGAGGACGCGGGGCAGCAGAAACGCACAGATCATGCTACTAGGGATGCAAAATGTGGTAAAGCCACTGTGGAAAGTGGCGGGTTTTTTAACTTTTAAAAATGTTTTAGGGGCGCCTGGGTGGCTTAGTCGGTTAAGCGTCCGACTTTCGCTTAGGCCATGATCTCGCGGTTCGTGGGTTCGAGCCCCGCGTCGGGCTCTGTGCTGNCTTGGAGCCTGGATCCTGCTTTGAATTCTGTGTCTCCCTCTCTCTGCCCCTCCCCTGCTCACGCTCTGTTTCTCTTTCTCTCTCAAAAATAAATAAACATTAAAAAATTAAAAAAATGTTTTTGTTTATTTTTGAGAGACAGAGACAGCATGCAAGTGGGGCAGGGGCAGAGAGAGAAGAGAGGGAGACACAGAATCGGAAGCAGCTCCAGGCTCCGAGATAGCACAGAGGCCGACGCGGGGCTCGAACTCACGAACTGTGAGATCATGACCTGAGCCAAAGTCGGACACTTAACCAATGGAGCTCCCGGAAACTGTTTTTTTGTTTTTTTGTTTTTTGGTGGAGGGAGGTATGAAACTGACCATGTGCTTATTCACAACTCATACATTCTGCTCATAGGTATTTACCCAACAGAAATCAGCACAGGAAACTATGTACCAACATTTACCACCGCCTTATTTCATAGCCCCACAGCGGAAACAACCCAGTTGTCCAGGGAAGAAATATGAACCTGACGGGTCCCTCCATAAAATGGATGCCATCAATTAAATGGAATGAATTATTCATAGAGCAGAGATGCATTTCAAAAACATGTCCTGTAGAAGGAGTGATGCAAATTGTCACAGTGTGGCAGCGCCGATACAAACTGCAGGAACGGAACGTACTCATCTCTAGAACTTACTCATCTCTAGCACTGGGTTAGCAGCTCCTTCCTGCTGCCGCTCCTGAAAATGGAGTGGCTTTAAACAGCCCAGAGTTCTTCTCTTACGGTTCTGGAGCTCAGCCCTGGCCACATGGCTCTCGCAGGCGAAGATGCAGGTGTCTTCGGCTCTCGTTCCCCCTGGAGGCTGCAAGGGACAATCCATCCTCCCCACCTCCAGGTTCTAGAAGTTTCTTAGCCTGTGGTCCCTTCCTGCATCTTTAAAGCCTGCAGGCATGGATGGAGCGCCTCTCAAATCACATCTCTCTGTCTCTCTCTCTGCCCACTTCTTCCGCTTTTAAGAACGCTGGTGCTTACCCTGAGCCTGCCTAGCGACTCCACGATAATCAGGCTCTGCTAATGTCAGCTCACTGGCTACCTTCATTCTTGTACGGACCGAACTGCACTTTGCTATGTCACCTAGCACATTCCCAGCCGGCTTCCAGGGGTTAGACGTAGGCATCTTTGGGGTGGGGGTGGGGCTTATCCTGCACACACTGCAAACCCCATCACCTCACCAGTTGCCGCCAGAAGGCAAAAAGGAGGGGACACAAGAGAAGCTTCTGGGGGCTGGCCATGCCTTGTGGTGGTCCCAATGCTCTATGCGCAGGTAAATGTATATTGAGATTATTGAAAACTTACACTCGTTACTGTATGGGAAGCCTCAATTCATTTACTTGTTTAGGCTTCACACCCAACGTGAGGCTCGAACTCACATCCCCGAAACCAAGAGCCGCACGCTCCCCCGACTGAGCCAGCCAGGCGCCCCACGTGGGGCCTCAGTTTTGTTTTTTGTTTTTTTGTTTTTTCTTTGTAACAAGAGAACGACCTCATGGCCAACAACCACTGGAGGGATGTGCCACGTCACTGGCCACCGGGGAAAGGCAAACGACACAGCGCTTTGCATTTATTAGAAGAACAAAAACAAAAAGGCGTCTGCACCCCAAATGCCGGAGCGGATGTGGAGAAACTGATCTCTCCTGCGGTGCTGGCAGGAACATCAAATGCTAGAGCCACTCAGGGAGACCGATCAGCAGTTTCTTTCGACACTAACCACGTAGCCTCCGCAGCACCCAACAAATCCATTTCTGGGCATTTATCCCTGAGGAAGGAAAACATATGTTCGCGCAAAAAAGCGTATGCGGATCTTCCTAACGGCTCTCTTCATACCAGCAAAATACTAGAAGCCACATGTCCTTTGATGACTGAATAGCTGACGCAATGGCAGAGCAGACCCTGGAATATTACTCAGCCGTCACGAGGAGGAAACCCCCCATACACACAGCAGCACCCAGCGGGGTGGGGACAGGGCACCTCAGGGGGTCGTATGTGGTCTGACTTCGCGTACACGACATTCGTGCGATGACAAAACCCTAGAGGCTGAGAGCACAGGTTTTCCAAAGTTTTGGGGGGGTTTCTGAGGTTTTCCGAGGACGGGAGGGGGGTGGGGTTAGCGCAATGGGACGGAAGCAGGGAGAGAGCAGTTCTGGACACCGGGAAGGCCCCACGGAAGGAGTCACCGCTGGCGGGAGGCTCCAGGGGGCTCTGTGTACTATTTTTGCAGCTTCCTGGAAGCCCACAATTATCCCAAAATAAAAAGTCCAAAAGCCTAAAGAGAACGATCTGATTAGCAATGGATTAAGAGACTCCTGGAGAAACGAACCGAATTATTATTTTTTTCCCCCAGAAATGCTCCTGTGACTCTTTGTGCTGCAGAATCAAACGGCGGAGGGGGTAGGCGTCAGCCTAGCGTGTGATTTTGGAAGCCAAAACCATGCCCGAACTGCCACAAACACTTGGCCGTGTGCATGTTTATTATAAGGACTCACAGAGTTGCCATCGTAAATAAACTGTGAGGACCACAGGATGGAAGAAAGCCAAGAGCAGGGTTTGGGCATCAGGATAAAGCTCATCGAACCTTCCAGCGATCGCTTCGAATTCTGGCGCCTGACTCGGGTGGCATCCTGGGCCCCGAACGGTTGGGAGGGGGTGGCGCTGGGAGCTTCTCAGCCTGTCGTCATTGGCTCCGACTCCACAACCAAATGGCGTTGACGGGGTGGCTTAACAACAAAAGTTTCTTTCCAACGGTTCTGGAGGCTGGAATTTCGAGATCAGGGTCCTGGTGCGATCGGGTTGGGTGAGGGGTCTCCTCCGCTTTGCAGGTGGGGCCGCCTCGCACTGTGTTCACATGAGCTCTCTTCAGTCCCCTCATCTCCTGACAAGGGCACTAATCCCAGCTCCTGGATCTCATCCAAACCCACCTACCTCCCAAAGGGCTCACCGCCAAATACCAGTCCACTGGGGGGCAGGACTCCAATATAGGAATGGGGAGGGGGCAAATGTTCCGTACATTGCACACTCCAGGGAGAAAGAAGTCAAAGGCAATCTCCTAACAGAATCGCAAGCCCACATTTTCTCCTCTTCCAAGGAGGCCCAAGAAGCCCCCACCCCAAGAGACAGGGAGGTGAGGCTTCCACAACAAGCCTGAAAGGAGGTAAAAGATGCTCTGAATACAGAGAAACCCCAATCTCACACTTTGCTGGTGGGAACGGAAAATGCTATGGCCCCTCTGGGAAACAGCTTGACAGTTTCTTAAAAACACTGAACGCTTACCATACGATCCACCAATTGCACTCCTGGGCATTTATCCCAGGGAAAGGAAAACTTATGTCCGTGCAAAAACCTGGACCTGACGCCTCTAGCAGCTTTACTCACAACAGGCAAAAGCTGCAGGTGGCGAATAGTTAAACTGTGCGCCATGGAATATTGCTCAGTAACGAAAAGAAACAAACCACGGAGACGCACACCCCTCAGCTGAATCGCAAGGGCATGACTTCAAGCCAAATAATGCCATTCCCTTTATACTCCAGTCTTGAAAGAAGCAAATTACAGAGGTGGAGAAGTCAGCGGCTGCAGGGAAGGCAGGGACCAAAAGAGATACAGTTCTGTATCTGGGTTTCAAGATTCTGCTTCTGTCGTGAAATTGCACAGAAATGGACACATTGTAGCGACGCCAATTTCCTGCTGGATACTCTGCTAACCCTTACGTAAGTGTTAAACCTTGGGAAGAAACGGAGTGACGCCCCCAGGTGCTTTGTACCGCCTTTGCAACTTCCTAGAATTCTAGAATCATTTCAANGGGCCGAGATGGATGATTTTCCTGCGGGACCAGAGCACGAAGAACGAGCTGGCCCCGGGCGCCTCCGCGGACAGAGCTCTGCCTGCTCTCCCCGCAGAGACTGGGCGCCGGTGAACTTCGTCGCCCGGCCGGGAGCTGGGAACCTCGTTCACTGCCCACGACCCTGGTTGGAGCTCTGCTGAAACAATCAGCCTTGCCAACAACGAGATGAACGGAAGCACAATCCAGCACTTGCCAGTTGTTCTTGCCACAGTGGGGGCCCTGGCAAGTGTCCACGCGGCGCAGGGGTGCGGTGTAACCGAGCAAGTGCTGGGCGCGCGTTCAGGGATCCAGATGAGCGCNATTCCAGCCAGTCCTGCCTGGGGGTGTGGCCCATTCCGGCCAGTCCTGTCTGGGGGCGTGGCCGATTCCGGCCAGTCCTGCCTGGGGGTGTGGCCCATTCCGGCCAGTCCTGTCTGGGGGCGTGGCCGATTCCGGCCAGTCCTGCCTGGGGGTGTGGCCCATTCCGGCCAGTCCTGTCTGGGGGGCGTGGCCAGGGCCCATCCTCGCGTCCTGCCCCCTTGCTGGACTCCGCCCGCGTCTACAATCACACCTCCCTCTCTCTCCTCGTGAGTGGAGACCCAGGCGCCCTCACACACACACCCACCGACGGTAGCCGTGCACCTACACAGCTGCCCTGGGCAGCCGGCCCAGCAGGAGATGCGCACACGACAGCGCGGTCAGGGAGCGAGGGACATCCAAACTGAGGGCCCGGGGCCCTGGCGTCCGTAGGCAGAGAGACCAGAACACCAGGCCCGGAGGAGGGGGCCGGGAACCTGCAAGCCGTCTTGCCTGGAGGATAAAAGCGGAGAATCAGGGGCACCTGGCGGCTCGGTCGGTTAAGCGTCCGACTCTTGGCTTCGGCTCAGGGCAGGATCTCACGGTTCACGGGTTCGAGCCCCGTGTCGGGCTCTGTGTTGACAGCGCAGAGTCGGCTTGGGATTCTCTCTCCCCCTCTCTCTCTACCCCTCCCCTGCTCACCCTGTCTCTCTCTCTCTCTCCCCCAAAACAAAAAAATTAAAAAAAAAAAAAGCGAATCAGGAAGTGGAGTCACCAAGAAGGTGACAGGGGCCATGGCTGACTCGGCTCCCTCAGGAGGACAGCAAGTAACAGTGTTTCAGGGACACGACGGCACCGAGAAAATCCTAAAACGCAGGGGTGAGGCCGAAGCACAGAGGCACAGGAGACCGCCCCGCCCCTCCCCCATGCTGGCGCTGCCGCAGCTCCACCCCAGGGGGCCCTCCTGAACCCTCAGTTGCTAGGCAGGGGCCGGGGTGGGGGGGCAGGAAGTGCAGGGAGGGGGCACCCGCTCCCCCAGCGTTGTTGCGAATCACCTCTTGGGAACTCCCACCCTGGTCCCGCACCATGGGGTGTGCAGGGGAGTATTTGGGGCTTGACCCCTGGCAGCAAGCTCGTGTCGGGGGAGGGAGAGGGGGGCGCCCCCGCCGTGGCTTTGTGCTCGCAGACCGAGCTCCTACCTGCTCCCACCTGCCAGACCCAGTGGGGGTCCCAACCAGCAACTTGGTCGAGGTGGAGTCAGACGGTGGCGGCGTCCATTCGGGCCCCCAAGTTCGCGGGCCGCTGGGGGTGGTGCCAGCACCACCTGCCCAGGGAGGCTGACCCGGAACAGCTGGGGGGCTGCGTGGGCAGGCGGCCCCTCCCCGCGGGGCAGCCCGGCCCCGCCCCCAGTCCCACCTGAAGGGGAAGCCTGAGCAGGGCGGTGCCCACCGCGAGCCTCGGCCGCAGATCCCCTCCGCCAGCAGCACCGACCCGGAGCCCGGGCAGTGACTTCCCCCCAAGGTGGACCCTGAGAGCAGTAAAGGGACGGGCCACGTGCAAGACAGTCCCCATCAGACCACACGTGGCTCGGCTGCAACCCCTCCGGCCAGGAGGGAACGGGCGGCCCGTTCAAAGTACTGCAGGAAAGGGGCCCTGGGTGGCTCAGTCGGTTAAGCGTCCGACTGCAGCTCAGATCCTGATCTCATGGTTTGCGGGTTCGAGCCCCGCGTCAGGCTCTACGCTGACAGCTCAGAGCTTGGAGCCTCCCTCAGATTCTGTGTTTCCCTCTCTCTCTCTCTCTCTCTCTCTGCTCCTCCACTCCTCAAATAAATAAGTATTAAAAAAGAAACATTTGGAAAAAATATATTGCAAGGAAAAAACGCATCAACCTAGAATTCGATACCTGATAAAGCTGGTCATCAGCAATGAAGGAAAGACTTTTGGAACAAACACAAGCCGTGAGAGTCGTCCCGTCAGACCTGCCTAAGCAGAGCTGTCCCGGGGGCTGTTGGGGCGGAAGTGAAAGGGCGCTGGTCAGCTGGACCCCCCAGGGGGTGGGGTGTGTGGGGGGGTAAAAGTTACACAACAAATGTTGTAAAAATAACCATAATGCAGGGACCCGGTAGTGGAGGCACAATAGAACCATATAAGAAACACGTGCAGGGGCACCTGGGTGGCTTAGTTGGTTAAGCGTCCGACTTTCGCTTAGGTCATGATCTCACGGTTCGTGGGTTCGAGCCCCGCATCGGGCTCTGTGCTGACTGCCAGCTCAGAGCCTGGAGCCTGTTTTGGTCTGTGACTCCCTCTCTCTCTGACCCTCCCCTGCTCACGCTGTCTCTCTCTCTCTCCTAGAAATAAATAAAAAACATTAAAAAAAGAAACACGTGCATTGTGGTACCAATTATCTACAACGTGAGACGGAGGAGGAGTAGATGGGTCAAGTTTAGGACCGCGATCACAGCAAGGTGGTTCTCTAAGAGAAGCTGATGTGGGTGCCTGGGTGGCTCTGCTGGTTGAGTGTCCTACTCTTGATTTCGGCTCAGGTTATGATCTTGGGGTTGTGGGATCCAGCCCCACATCACGCTCTGCACTGACAGAGTGGAGCCTGCTTGGGATTCTCTCTCTCTCTCTCTCTCTCTCTCTCTCCCTCTGCCCCTCTCCCCACTTGCATTCTCTCTCTAAAAAAAAATAGGGTGTTCTAATTTTAGGGTACTTTATGGATGCCTCACGGTAATCACAAAGGCAAAACCTATAGTAATTTTGCAAAAGAACAGGATAAAGGAGCCTAAGCTCACCGAGACCCAAGACATCAAAACACGCAAAACAGCCAAGAACAGCCGGGAAGCCACAGACAAGTGACAATGGTGCCTCCTCACCTGTAGTTACTGGAAGCGCAGATGGACTAAAGGCAGAAAATCAAGGGGCAAAGGGCTGCGGGGACCGATGCCAACAGCCTTTGTAAGCAGCGCTTCCAGTAGTTTGAACTTCATCCTGCGGGCAGCGGGGAGCCCCGGAAGGTGATTGAGCAGCTGAGGGGCTCTGTCAGCTCTGTGACTGAGACGGCCCCCTGTCACTCTCTGCGGCCGCGCATCCTCTCAAACTGCGGTTCCAGGTCCCGCTGGCCCCCTGCTGGCCTCCGGCTCTGAGGTCCAAGCCCAGCCTTGCATCGCGGTGCCTCTGTCCCTGTTGACGTTTCTCCCCAGACAACTTTTTCTCGTCCTCCAAAGCCCGGCTCCAGCACCGGCTTCCTCCAGGCGGCGTTCTGGCGGCCCCACTCCAGCCCCCTGGGCACCCCAGCTCCAACCCCATAGGACGAGGGGTGTGTGGTTGTGTCTGTATCTCCTCCTGGGCTGGGGGGCTCCGTAAAAGCCAAGCCCAAGTCCCCAGTGTCCACCAGCCCAGGAAGGGCATAGGGGACACCCTTAAATATCTAGTGTAGAGTTAAATGACCCAAAGTTTGAGTCTAATGAGCCAAGGAAGAGGGGCTCCCTTGGGAACCCCGTCTGAGCCTTCAGGTCGGGAAGGGGACCCTGCTGGTCAGGCCTTGTACAGCAGGGGCACAAACATTTTCTGTAAAGGGGCAGAGTAGAAATACTGCAGGTTTCATGGGCCAGAAGGTCCCTGTCACAATTGCTCAGCTGGTCACTGTCACGTGAACACAGCCTCCAACAATATGGAAATGAATGGGCGTGGCTGTGTCCACATGAAACTTTTGTTTATGGCACAGATATCTGAATTTCATATAATTGTGTGGGTGAGATGTTAGTCTTCTTTTGGTTTAAAAAAATCTTTAAAAATGTAGAAGAGGCGCCTCGGTGGCTCAGCTAATTGAGCGTCTTCTGGCTCTTGATTTCACCTCAAATCCGAGTCCCAGGGTTATGGGATCGAACGCAGTGTTGGGCTCTGAGCTGAGTATGGAGCCTGCTTGGGATTCTTTCTCTCTCTCTCTCTCTCTCTGTGCTCCTTCCCTGCTCGTGCTCTCATTCTCTCCTCTAAAATAAATAAAATGTAGGGCACCTGGGTGGCTCAGTGGGCTAAGCGTCTGACTTCAGCTCAGGTCATGATCTTAAGGTCCGTGAGTTTCAGCCCTGGGTCGGGCTCTGTGCTGACGGCTCACAGCCTGCAGCCTGCTTCGGATTCTGCGTCTCCCTCTCTCTCTCAAAAATAAATAAATATTTTAAATAATAACAATAATAATAAATAACAAAATTTAAAAAAAAATTTAATTGTTTTAATGTTTATCTATTTTGGGGAGACAAAGAAAGACAGTGTGAGCAGGGGAGGGGCAGAGAGCGAGGGAGACACAGAATCCTAAGCAGGCTCCAGGCTCTGAGCTGTCAGCAGAGCCCCATGCGGGGTTTGAACCCATGAACCAGGAGACCATGACCTGAACTGAAGTTGGATGCTTATCACTGAGCCACGAAGTGACCGCCCACCCCACCCCCATTTTTCAGAAGGGTGGAAGTATTTTTAGTCTCCAGGCCGCCCAGAGACAGGCAGGGACCAAGTTTGGCGGGGCCTGCGGTGGTGACATCCCGGGGCTGTGTCTATACAGAGAAAGGCGCTGTTTTGTAATTTAAGTTATAACGTAGTTCCTAAGAGCTAAAGGAAACTAAAAAGAAGGAGGTAATTCTCTGGGGGGTTCTAGAAAAGCCAACAAGAAACGCAGCCAAATTTAA
>NW_027527386.1:1470852-1471058 GCF_008692635.1 Crocuta crocuta
AGCAATTAAAGAAGCCACAGTGAAAAATGGATACAGATCCCAAGGGAAACTTGTACACGCACAGCAGCGAGGCTCCCACACCCGCCGCCCCGCGGAGGCAACCAGACACGAGAGGCCACACGTGTGAGTCCACGTGTGTGAAACGTCCGGAACAGGCTCCTCCACGGACGGGAAGGGGGCTCGTGGGGGCGGGGGGGCTGGGGAGG
>NW_027527386.1:1471099-1478458 GCF_008692635.1 Crocuta crocuta
TAGAGGTGGTGGTTACACAACCTTGTGAATACAATAAAAGCCACTGGATTGTACATTTTAAAAGGCTGAACTTGCCGATATGTGTCTTATATCCCCAAATTTAACAAAAATGTATATATATGGATTTTAAAAATCTTTACAGAGAAAGTGCCTAGTGATGTCTCCGAGAGGCTTGTGCCGGAGTTGACCGTATTGTGCCGATTTCCTGGTTTCCATGAGGCACGATGTCTGCGTAAAATGCAATTACTGGGGGAGAGGTTCTCTGTGCTGTTTTTTGCAGTTTCTTGGGGGTCTTCAGCTAGTTCAACACAAAGGGTAACAATAAATAGAAATAGCAGCGGAAGCAGATGAGAGGCCCGGCCGGGCAGCTCTGGGCAGCCTGACGCGGGGACACGCGGCTCCCCACCGGCCAAGGGCCGGCAGACGCCCCCAGATGCCCGCCTCGCCCTTGCCAAGCTCCCAGGCTCCCCAGGGCAGGAGCCGAGGCCACAGGACTCCTGGAGAGGAGGACACTCAGAGACACCGCAGGCACCTTTTAATTCACCGCCCAAACGGCGTGAGGACATTATTAGTTTTCTTAAGATTTGATTCCATTAATTAGTTCCTAAATATCAGCCCATCCAGGCACGAAAAGGCAAACAGAGATAAATCCCAGCCCAGCCTTGCTTCATCTTTTAAAGGCAATTAACTCTTAGTTATTAGCTTTTAATTAGGGAGTAATAATGGCCTCATTAATACACTTTATTATACTTGTCACCAGGCAGCTGTTCCGAACAGATTCTGTTATCAGATGGTCATGGCCCTGGTGTCAACGGCGCAGACTCGGGACGAGGCCAGGGTTCGAGAGTGGCCTGAGGCCGTTCTCCCCACGGTGGCCCGTCAGGAGATCCACGGGGTCTGCTGCCCTCTCTCCGCCCAGCACCCCCCAGGGCTGCCCAGTGCTCTTCCAGTAGGACACCAGCCCCTCCGTGAGCCACTGGCCCTCCTGTTACTTATGCACCTCCGGCCACCCTGGTGGCCATTAGTGACCCTGGCCCCCCGCCCCCGTGCATCATCCTTCTCTGCTCTACGGTCAGGTGCAAGGACCGTCCCTGCAACATTCTTTAGAAGCACCCCATGCTGGAAGCCACCTTGAGCGCCCCCAAGCGGGAGAAGTTTCCGTGAGAGCGAATCCCAGGGGCAAATTCTGAAACGTCCACAAGAACGCGCAGGTGTGCGTGAGTTCACAGACGCTTCACACGCAGCTGCCCAAATGCCATGGACCCGTGCCAGTGAACGTCCCACGTGGACCGTGGCCCAGCCACGCGGCGGAATGCCATGTGGCCATGCAACAGGAATGGGCTTCGGCCGCACACTGCAGCATGAGTGAATCTTAAATGCATGGAGCTGAGGGACAGAAACCAGACACAGATGCCGGTGTTCTGCATGGTTCCATTTACAGAAAGTTCTAGAACTGAGGGGATATTCTGGAAGGAGGGAAATATTTTCTTTTAAGTTTATTTATTTATGTTGGGACAGTGCGAGTGGAGGAAGGGCAGAGAGAGAGGGAGAGAGAATCCTAAGCAGGCTCCGTGCCTCCAGCACAGAGCCCAATGTGGGGCTCGAACCCACAGACCGTGAGATCATGACCCGAGCCGAAACCAAAAGTTGGACACTTAACTAACTGAGCCTCCCAGGTGCCCCGAAGGGGGGAAAATATCGTGGTCTGTTTCAGGTGCAGTTACTCAGGGGTATGTATCTGCCAAGCCTGTGGAGCTTTATAACCTTGGATATGTTAATGGAATGTCAATTATGGCTAAATAAAAACATGTGTAATATTAGATTGATATTACAGTGTGGGGCATGAATATTTAATGATACGGAAAACGTGCATGGCGTAAGGTTAAGTGTAAAAGGAGGTTTATGAAAACAGCTACAAACCAGGGACTTCACGGGTGCACAAACCACAGATCTCTGCTGTGGATGGAACATTGGTGTCTTTCCTCCGAAAGGTGATGGGGTGGGAAGGAGGAAGCTTCGGGGGCGACTAGGTCATGAGGGTGCGGCCCCCATGAATGGGGTCGATGCTTTTATAAAAGAGACCCCCGGGGTGGGGGGGAGTCCCAAAGCCCTGTTGCTCCCTGAGGACACAGCGAGAGACAGGTGACTATGGACCAGGAAGCAGCTCTCGCCAGACGCAGAACCTTGATCTTGGACCTGCCACACACCTTGATCTTGGACTTCCAGCCTCCGGAACTGTGAGAAACACATGTGTGCTGTTTATAAGCCACCTGGCCTGTGGTATTGCATCATAGCAGCCCTAACGGAATGAGGGAGACCCCCTCCCCCACCTCTTGCAACTGTCATCAGGTTACAACTTGTACCGCAGCCAAAGGGGCCAAAAATGTGGGCTCTGGGCCCAGGTCTCCGGATTCAAATCCCAGGTCGGCCACTTGCTTGCTGTGTGGCCTTGGGCAAGTGACTTCACCTCTCTGTGCTTCCACATCCTCATCTATATGAAATGAAAATATGCTCGTAAGGTTGTTGCAAAGATCACGGAAGAGAAGCCACATCAGGGACCCTGCCAAATGGTATGGCGTCAAAGAGTGATTGTTGAGGGGCGCCCGGGTGGCTTAGTCGGTTAAGCGTTCGACTTTCGCTTGGGTCATGATCTCACGGTTCGTGGGTTCGAGCCCCGAGTCGGGCTCTGTGCTGACTGCCAGCTCAGAGCCTGGAGCCTGTTTCGGTCTGTGACTCCGAATCTCTCTCTGACCCTCCCCTGCTCACTCTCTCTCTCTCTCTCTCTCTCCTAGAAATAACTAAAACATTAAAAAAAAAAAAAAGAGTGATTGTCAATCGCTCACCTAATGCACGTGTAACACTGGCTGCAGCTCAGGCCCCGAGCTGCCCTCTGCGATGTCTCACCAGGGGGTGAGGCACAACGACCACAACGACCATCTGTCCAAAGCTGGAGTGAGAACACAGAGAGGAAGGGCTTAATTCTGGCCCAGGGTCAGGAGAATCCTCCTTGGAGAAGGAACATTCAGATCGGGGCCTGATGCACCCTAGTGGCCGTGCCCAGCTGAGGAGTTAGGACATAGAAGCCATGTTACTCTGAGTGTGGGCTCTGGGTCGGTGGATTGCTTCCAAGGAAGACGCGACAGCACGACTTTGCCTATAGTTCACAAAATTGAAACGCAGGGTCTATCTCACATTTTCCAAGAATCTCGTGAGATTGTCCCTCAAAGACTATGCCTGTGCCTCAATGGCATCATTGGCTGCTACATGCCAGCAAATACCTTTTATTGCTTTTTTTGGCTTCTTGTCCCTCCCGGTCCCTGGAGTAGCGTTTCTCATGGGTAGTTCTGCGTCATGCTGTTACCTTCACTTATAAAAACGCGAGAAGGGTGCGCCCCAGCTGTGCCCTTCCTGGGGCTGCACCCGCTTGCACCTGATGGAGACGGTCCTCAGCACTATTCGCGATGCCCCAAATAGAAACGACCCAGATGCCAGGATGGAGAGATGCGCCATGGTTTATTCATACGCTAGCACTTTGGAAACGTGCAGATTTTTATGCAAAATTAAAAAGGAAACACTGCATACAGATAGAGACAAAATGAATGAATCTCACAGATGCAATTTTGAGTAGAAGAAGCCAGACACAGAGAGAATAATACCCCGCATGATTCCATATCTATATAAAATCCAAAACAGGCAAAGTGAATCTGGGGTGATGAATAGGGATGGGACGTGGCCCCCCTTGGGGTACAGTGACCTGGAGGGCCATGCAGGGGGCTTCCTGGGGAGCGTGGGTGAGTCCACTTCTTGATCCAGGGGCTGATCGCACAGGTGTTCCAGCTGTTGAAATTCACCGTCACTCCCTTACATGTACGTTTCTGTGTGTTACACGTAAGCTTAAAAAACAAAAACAGCAATCAGTGGCTCAAAAGTGGTTCACTGAGGCGTAAAAGATGTGCAAACGCTCGTACGGTAAATACCGCGACCTGGAAATTAGCCGTGAGTGTGAGCAACGCCTTCAGGTGACAGCCAGGAGGGGGCGCTCGTCGGCGACAAGTCCCGCGCTGCCTGCTGCGTCGAGAACAGCCGGGCCGGCGATTTCGTCCTCCTGGGGACACAGCGGGGAAGGAGATGGCGGGTCTGATGGCCGTGGCCCCGTCACACTCGTCTGCCGAGCGACAAGTGGGGCGGCGGTGACGAGACCCCGCGCTTTGCCCGCTGAAGGATCGACGCCCGCCGGCCTGTCTGGAAGACGACTTCGGAGGGAATGTCTCTTTGTGGCACCGGAAGGGCCTGCCACGCGCGCGGCTGCTGGTCGGAGGGGGCTCGTGGGGCGGCCCGGGGCCATCGCTTTGGGGCCGACACCCCCAGCCCGGAACAAGTCGGGGCTCCTTAGAACACTGAGCTGTTGGAAAAGCGGCTCCGTCACCAGCCGTCCGACGCTCCCTGACACACGAGGATTTTCTTTTCTGGTTGGGGCACAGGTGGGTGGTCGTCAGGGNTTGTCTTTTTATTAAAAAAAAATTTTAGGGGCGCCTGGGTGGCTCAGTCGGTGAAGCACTGGACTTCAGCTCAGGTCATGATCACACGGTTCGTGGGTTCGAGCCCCACGTCGGGCTCTGTGCTGACTGCCAGCTCAGAGCCTGGAGCGTCTTTGGATTCTGTGTCTCCCTCTCTCTCTGACCCTCCCCGGCTTATGCTCTGTGTGTGTCTCTCTCTCAGAAATAAATAAAACATTAAAAAAATTAAACGTTTATTTTTGACAGAGTGTGAGTGGGGGAGGGTCAGAGAAAGAGGGAGACACAGAATCCGAAGCAGCTCCAGGAGCTGGCAGTCAGCACAGAGCCTGCTGTGGGGCTCGAACCCACGAACCGTGAGATCATGACCTGAGTCGAAGTCAGACACTTAACCACTGAGCCCCTCGGGCGCCCCAGGGAATATATTTTAAAAGAGTCCAGTGTCCTTCGGCTCAGGGCGTGATCTGATGGTTCCTGAGTTTGAGCCCCACGTTGGGCTCTGTGCTCACAGCGTGGAGCCTGCTTGAAATTCTCTGTCTGCCCCTCTCCGGCTCGTGCTCTCTCTCAAAAATAAACATTAAAAAAATAAAAAGTAGAGTAAGATGGTGTCCAAGTGCTCAGCAGACCCAAGCATCGGTGGGACCAGTTGGGGTGTCCTGGGGGGAGGTCCCAGTCCAGCCTGCAGGGGGTGGGGGGCAAGGAGCAGGTGTTCGGCTGCACTTCCCGGGTCCTGGGTGGCACTGTGTCCAGCACCGGCCACTTGGCACCACTCTCAGTGCACACTAATGACGGGCTTGGGTTTTCTAATTTCACAGAATCAGATGAGAGGTGAGTGGCCCTGGGTGCGGCCCCCGACCCAGGGCGCGGCGAGTGACGCTCAGCGGGATGGACACAGCGTGGACGGAGATCCAATACCAGATGGACCCTCTCACTGGTGGGAACGGTCACTGGGGAGTGTTTAAAATAATACGCTTGAAGACAGTTCTGACAAAAAGCTTTTAATCATGCGGAAGGGCGCTCGGCCTGACTCATTAGGAGGCGAAGGAACGTGGAAGCCACGGTCAGAGGCCACTTTTCACCCATCCCGCCGACAGAGATCGCCGGGTGGGTCCCGGCGCCCGCGGGGAGGGCTGGGAGGTGGCCTCCTCCCGCATCCCACGGGCACACGGCTATGAGGGCGTCCCCTGGCTGAAGGGATTAAACGTAATTTGACAGATGTGTCCAGCGGGCACTCCCCACCCCGCTTTTCTTTTCTTTAAAATTTCTTTTAATGTTTTATTTATTTTGAGAGAGAGAGAGACGAGCTAGAGACACAGAGTGTGAGCAGGGGAGGGGCAGAGAGAGAGAGGGAGACACAGAATCGGAAACAGGCTCCAGGCTCCGAGCTGTCAGCACAGAGCCCGATGCGGGGCTCGAACCCACGAACAGTGAGATCATGACCTGAGCCAAAGTCGGCCTCTTAACCAACTGAGCCACCCAGGCCCCCCCCTCCCCCTTCTTAAAGGAAGGTGTTCTAGAGCCTGGCACAGCCGCGACCGAATGCCAGCCTTGCCCGTAGGTGGCCCCTGGCTGGGAAAAACTGGAGACGACCGTGGTGTCCACCGAAAGGGGACAGTCCATCTCTGCTTTTCACCAAAGAACCGGGGAATTCTGTACGAAAACGTGGAGACCCCTCCGACCAGGCATTCGCTCCCCTGCTCCACCCTGACGGCCCCCCAACGAGGGTCACCTCTCCGCTTCCGCCTGGTCCCCCCCATCGTCTCCTGCTGGGGGTCCCGCCTTCCTGCCCCCAGGCTCCCGCCCTCGCCCCCACAGTCCCTCCTCCCCGCAGCGGCCACCAGAGGGNTCCCGGGGGTGGAGGCCCAGATCCTGGGCGGCTCCGTCCGTTAAGCATCCAACTCTTGACTTTGGCCCAGGTCATGATCTCACGGTTCGTGAGTTCGAGCCTTGCGTTGGGCTCTGTGCTGATGGCTGGAGCCTCCTTGGGATTCTCTGTCTCTCCCCCGCCTCCTCTCTGCCCCTCTCTCAAAATAAGAAAATAAACTTTGAAATATACATATCCTAGAGGGAAAAACAAAGCCCAAGTCCTCCCTGAGGCCCCTAAGGCTCCGCCCGCCCTGTCCTCATCCCTCCCGTCCCGTCCCCCCTCGCCCAATCTGCTCCAGCCCCAATGGGCCTCCCTGGTGTTCTTCCAACACTCCAGATCCGATGCTGCCCCAGGACTTTTGCATGTGCTGTTCATCTTGCCAGGAACACCTTTCCTTCGGGTCTCCACCTAGTTCAACTCTCTCACCTCCTGCTGCTCTTTACTGAAATGTCACCTCCTCAGGGAAGCCTACCTTGACTTTGTAGCCAAAATAGCTCCTCCTCATCACCTATCCCTTTCCCTGGCTTCATTTTTCTTAAGTCATGGTATCCAGTAGGCGTTTCATAAATATTTAATCCACTTATTGTCGTTCTTGTTCACCCTGCTGCAGCTACACGGGCTTCCTCAATGTCTGCCCAACATGCCAGGCCTCGTGCTGCCCCAGGGCCTTTGCACTGGCAGCGCTCTCCACGTGGAGCTCTCATCCGCTAGGTGTACCATCGACTCACCCTCTCACTTCCTTTGGGTCTTTGCTCAAACGTCACATTGTCAGCAAGACCCCGAATACCCTGTATCAACTCACCCCCCAACCCCCGACCACTGTCCGTCTTTCATTCTTGTCTTCATGGAGCATTTGCGGTCTTTTAACTTACTGCATAATTTGGTTCTATGTCACGTCTGCCTCCCCTGAGAGGCTGTGAGCTCCTGGGGGGCTGGGCAGGAAGGTGGGTCCCCTCCACCCCCCACCCCCCCCCCCCC
>NW_027527386.1:1478607-1481037 GCF_008692635.1 Crocuta crocuta
CCAGCTCGGCCAAAGCTGCTGGAACGCAGCCAGAACGTTTGCCGACTGCGTGTAAGCACCGAGAGCTGAGCGCAAACGCCTTTCCTCTCTCCCCTCCTCCGCTCAGGAACTCGACTCCATCCGTAGGGAGCGCGCGCCCTTCTCCCCTCCCCCATTTATTCATTCATTCAACTATTTATAGGAGTTTGCGGATTTCGTTTATTCTGTGGTTACAGTCCAGCGTCTCCCTGAGTCCGCCGATCCGGCCTCGGCCACTGGGAGCGGCTTCGGTCTGGGTAACGCGTCCTTTGCACACGTCTCTACCCTTTTCTGATGATCTCCTTGCTTTCCGCCCACGTCAGTCGTGTTTTCCCTGCTCCGGACAGAGTTAATGATTTCCGCAAGGGGACGGTGTTTAGAAGCCCGAGTCCTGGTAGCGGGTGTGTTCAGGGCCACGGGCGCCACTGCACCCACGCGGGTACACACCTCCGGTCACGTCTGTGTCCGTCTGTCCACACCCGCAGTCTCTGCAGGCACTAACACCAGGAATTAGTTCTGACCCTGCTGGGTCCAGCCGAGGACAAGTCCATTCTGGAAGCCCCCCCCCCCTGCTCATTTGTGATTTCTTCCTCTGACAGAGAAACCTGGCCCTTGTCACCCATCTGCCAGGGCGCCTGGTGGCTCCATCCGCTAAGTGACCGACTCTTCATCTCGGCTCAGGTCATGATCTCACCTTTTGTGAGTTCGAGCCCCGGGTCGGGCTCTGTGCCGATGGAGAGGAGCCTGCTTGGGATTCTCCCTCCCCTTCTCTCTAGCCCTCCCCCGCTGTGCGCCGTCTCTCTCTCTCTCTCTCAAAAAAAGTTTTTTTTAAAATTTGCCCATTTGTTCAACCCTCTGTATTTACACAAAATAGCTCCAGGACGGCTAGGCTGTGGGGACACGGCTTTTTCTAACTAGCGTGAGGGGTTGGTACGCAGGGAATTTTGGTCTGGGCCTCGCAGTGTCCCGTCGAAGCACTAGTTACGAAACACCATCCGCGGCCCGGCTGCGGCTTCGTGCGGTTTTCCATTTTGGGATTCCCACCCCGTCCTGCCCCCACTTGGTGCGTGTGACACCGGGGGGTGACAGGAAGGTCCCAGCTCTTCTGAAGGGTGTGCCCGGAGAGGCTGCCCCGCACTCTGTTACTCACTCCCATCCCCCACTTCTTGAGACCCTTTCCGCCCCGCCCCTGCAGGGAACCCGCCTCCGAGGCTCCCTGGAGCCCGTCCACCAACACGGGGACCCAAAGATCCACCTGTCAGGCCCTGGGTCCAGCATGGCGGCTGGCAAGGGCACCGAGACCACGTCCTTACGCGCATGGGGCCCGTAGTCAGGTAGTCGGACAGTCACAGGACCAGGCAGGGGTCATTCGGTCTGTTGGGGGGGTGGCGCTGGAGCGGCTTGACTGGGCCCCCAGCACATTCGCCCACGCCCGACTTCCGGTGCCTCTGACCTTATTTGGACAAAATGTCCCCGCAGATGTAGTTAAGGGTCTGCCGGTGGGCCCTAAAGCCAGGCTGATGGCCACCGGCCAACGCTGTTTGGGGACAACGGAGCCGTCATTGTCCAGGGGCCGGTCAGGGCCACGGAGGTGGCAGTGCCACAGAAATCACTCCTAAATACCCTATGTCCCATGCATACCCTGGGTTTTGTGTTTCTAAGTATTAATTCTTATGTTTTTAATTTTTTAATTTTTAAAATTTTTATTTTTTAAAGTTTTTTTTTATTTCTGAGAGAGAGAGAGAAAGGCAGCGTGAACAGGGGAGAGGCAGAGAGAGAAGGAGACACAGAATCCGAAACAGGCTCCAGGCTCTGAACTGTCAGTACAAGAGCCCGACGTGGGGCTGGAGCCCACGAACCGTGAGATTGTGACCTGAGCCCAAGTCAGACAACCGACTGAGCCACCCAGGCGCCCTTATTTTTTATTTTTAAACTTTAAGGGAGACAGAGAGAGTGAGCGAGCACAAGTCGGGGAGGGACAGAGAGAGAGAGAGGGCGGGAGAGGGAGAGGTAGAATCCCCAGCAGGCTCCAGGCCCCGAGCTGTCCGCACAGAGCCCGAACCGGGGTTCGAACTCACGAACCACAAGATCATGACCTGAGCCAAAGTCCGACGCTCAACTGACTGAGCCCCCCAGGCGCCCCCTGAGGGCGCAGATGCTAGAAACGTCACCCCCCCACTTCTGCTCTGAGAGATCTCTGTGACCACCAGCTGACCCTCTGCCTGCCTGTTCTGGTCCTTGAGAGTGTGAGTCAAAGCTGTGTTTGTGCCCCCCCCCCCGCATTCCTGAGCCCTAAGCTCCGGAGAACCAGCAGCTGGCTTTCCCTTCTCCTCCGGCTTCGCTCCAGGGCCAGCACCCCCAGGGCACCAGGCGCCCCCATCGGCCCACGGCCATGGCCACGCCCCCGAGCGG
>NW_027527386.1:1481169-1481480 GCF_008692635.1 Crocuta crocuta
GCCCCCGAGCGGTGGACCCTCTGCAGCCAGACAGCCTGGGTCTGCGGCCCCCCCTCCCCTGTAACGGGCGGGGGAACAGAGCCCTGGAGCCGTTGGGAGGACACGGGGTGCAGGGGCTCCCCGAAAGGGAGGGCCTGAGGAGCGGGGCGAAGGCTGCAGCGGCAACGACTTTGCCAAAGGAAATCGCCGCGGCAGGTGCCACCGCCTGGCGAGGGCGCCCTGTGCGGGGAGGACAAACCGGACCCCCCATGCCTGGCTGCTCGTCCCCAGTCCGGCCCCGGCTCCCGGGGTCCAGTCCCAGGTCCCGTCTC
>NW_027527386.1:1481552-1486315 GCF_008692635.1 Crocuta crocuta
TCATCCTTGTCTGTGGCCACACCTCCTCTCTGGGTGCTCAGGGAGTCCCCTCCACCCAGGTCCCAAGCTCCTGCCCCAGTCCGTCCTCCCCGCAGCGGCCACCAGAGGGTGCTCGTGAGCACCAGAGTCAGGTCACGCCTCCTCTGCCCATAGCCCTCCCGGGCTCCCACCTCCCTGGGGTAAAAGCCCAAGGCCCCAATGCCCACAAGGCCATGCACCACCTGACCCGTCCCCTCCCTGTCCTCATGTCCCAGACCCCCCCACCTCACTCTGCCACACGGCCCCCCCTCACTGATCCTCCAATGTACCAGGCCTGCTCGTGCCCCAGGGCCTTTGCACAGACCGTGCCTGCTGGCACTGCAGCATCTCCTTCAAGAGTCCCCGAGGGAACAGGACCCTCTTTCCCCATCCTGCTCGTTCTACCCCCCCCCCCATGAGCCACATGAACCACTTACCAGCTGCCACGCCCAGTCTTCTTAGGTCTGCGAGGGTGGGATCAGACCTGCTGCATTGGTGCCACACCCCCAGGGCTTGCTGGATTCGTGGCACATTTGCAAAGCCTGGGGGCCCAGCCTCATGCCGGGCCTGGGCGACCCCACGGTCTGGCAGCTCCTTGGCTCGGACGTCACTGGAACTGGGTGGTGCTGACGAGGGCAGTGCCAGAAGGTGGCTGTTGGCCCCAGGCAAACAGGGGGTCAAAGACAGAATGTTTTTTTTACCTTTCTTTAAACTTATTTGTTTATGAGAGAGAAAGAGGGGTGAGTGGGTCCGGAGCAGAGAGAGGGGGAGAGAGAATCCCAAGCAGGCTCTGCGCTGTCAGCACAGAGCCCGATGTGGGACTCGGTCTCATGAACTGTGAGACTGTGACCTGAGTGGAGATCAAAAGTCCGACGCTTAACTGACTGAGCCTCCCCGGCGCCCCGAGATTTGTCTTTCGGGGGCACCACCAGCCTGCCTGTGAGCGGAGCCCGGTGGCTTCAAGGAAGGGATGGACAGTCGTGGACTGGGAAGGCCGCCCTCCACCCGGAGCCAGAGCCGGGAGCAGGAGGGAGGGGCCAGGCCGCACCCCGCCCTCCTGGGGGCCCGCCCCAGCCCCCACCCCGAAATGAAGACACCGCCACGCCGGGGAGCTGTATTTCGCAGTGCTCACGAGCCTTTAATTCATTATGAACCTAGAGGCGGGGGATTAGGCAAAAATACAGCGCATCCTTANAGCAGATTCTGCGGGCGATCCCGGGCAGGACGGCAGGGGCCGCCGCGGCGGGCAAGGCTCCCTGCGGCAGGTGGGTGAGGGTCCGGAGTCCCTCACAAGAGCGCCTCGCAAATCCCGGGTTCCCCGTGCTGACAGCAGTGTCCCCCACACACAAATCCATGCTTCTTAAGCAGGACACGGATGTCACTGGCCCCTCGGGGTCCAAGGCAGGCGCCCCCGCGCAGGTGGGGCAGTGGCCGGCCAGAGCTTGGGGCCACCGGGCACAGCNGGACACTCTGGGGACACAAAGCCTTTTTCAAACACTGGAGGCCCCGACGGCCGTGCGGTCACGAGGGGAGGAAGCAGAAGATGGCGCAAACCAGGAGAGTGTTTATTTCGTGAAGGCGTGCGCGGACCCGAGTGGGCTCCTGGACCCCGGCAGCTGGTGGTCGCCCCCAAAGGGAGCTGCCGCCGCCTCCTGTCGGCGGCCCAGGAGGCGGGGCCAGCAGCCCGGAGGGCGGGGCCAGCAGCCCGGAGGCGGGGCCAGAGGCTCCGANAGCACCCTGCCCGGCCGCTCGCGTACACTAGCAAGGTTTTAAAACAACGACAAACAAACCAACAAAAAACCGAGATGCTTTTATCTCCCTCAGCGGATCTTGGTTCTGAGAAAAAGAACGTTTGTGTTTTGTTTTGTTTTGTTTTTAAAGCCACAAATCTAGAAAACAACTTTAGGGATTTTTTTTTTCCTTTTCTTTGTTTTCCGTTTTTTCCTTGTATTTTTTTTTTAAACAATAGGTATTTCTAGAAAGAGCCTCACAAAGGTGATGTATGTACACAAGTCACAATCTCCAAGGCTGCTGGGGAGGCGGGCAAAGCAGTAGCACCTTTTCGAGAAGAAGAGCTTACGTGGTTTACGAATCCGAGGAGTGGGGGTGGCGCGGGTCCCCGGCCGGCGCCCCAGAGCCCGCGTGACCCTGCTCCCTGAGTCCCGGGCCACGCGCCGGTGGCCTGCTGGCTCCTGTCGCCGCAGAGCGGGGCGGCCTCGCAGAGGTAGCCTCTGGGGGAGGGGGGGGCGGCGAAGACAGGACTTCACAGCAAGCAAACGCCAGGGCTGGCCGCCGCCTGCCTTGCTGGGCCGCGGGGTCGTCGGCGCGGCTGTCCTAGAAGGAGGCCCCGGGCCCGCACTGCGCCTGCAGGAGGCTCTCCATGAATGCCAGGTAGTCCGGGTTCCGCCCTGAGTCCTCGGGGGCGCGCGGGGTGCCCACCCGCGGGCGCTTGGCGGCCTTCACCTCCTCTCCCGAGAAGATGTTCTCCTGAGGTGCCCCCGTGCTGAGCGACTGCGGGAGACAAGAGGGCAGGGGTTAGCGGGGCGGGGGGCCCCAAATCCGTCCATCTGGGGGAGCGTGACCGAATTAGGAGGGGCCCTTGTGAATGGGATTGGTGCCCTTGAGCACAGAGGCCCCACACGGAGCTCCCCATCTGTCCCCTGCCACCAGAAGGGAGGTGTCTGTGATCTGGAGGCTGCTGTCCTCAGCCACCAAATTGGAGCCCACACTTAAGCCTCAGCACCCCAGATGCCTCGTCACAGCAGCCCCCCCTCCCCCGGGGCTTGCGCAGACACCCAGCTGGAGCACATGCCCACTGCGGCCCACGCGCCCTTGGCCCCTGGCTACTGTTCCTCAGCCAGTGACTTTCCGAGAGGGACACTGGTCGCCAAGGGCGGCCTCTGCAGGAGCCCCCCAGCCTGTGTGTGAGCCGTCCAGGCCCCCCAGTCATGGTTGGGGGAGCAGGTACCCAGAGCCCGGCCGAGGGCCCCTGTGCTTCCCGGAGAGAGCCCGGGGTCAGGTCAGCCGTGCGCCCCACACCGGCTCTTACTCTGAGGTCATTCACTGGCCGCCACAGCTGCCTGTGCCTCAAAACTGCCTTTACGGTAAACCCGGGAGAACTGGCAACCGCAAAAGTCCCAGGCGCAAAGGGGCATCACCGTTCCTCGCCTCTGGGACTCACTGTTCCCTCTGAAAAGGGACGAGCCTCGGAAAAGCGTCGGAGATCCAGTTTTGTGTACGGGTGGCCACGCGGAGCACAAGGGCCGGGGGCCTGGCTCCTGCGGATTCGCTTCCTCCTGGCTGGGCTGTTCCAGCCCGGTGACCGCCCTTCCCGTCGCTCCCCAGGCTCCCTCCCAGGAGCAAGGATGAGGGGGAGGTCAAGGCCATTCAGACAGGCTGCTTCCCCGAGGCCCACTAAGGGCTGCCAGGGGCAGTGCCCCCACCTGCTCCGGCACTTACCAGTCGCGACCGGACCCTCTTGGGGAGCGCCTCGTCCAGGGTGAAGATGTCCCCACGCTTCACCGTCAGCTGCGACCCGTCCTCAAACTCCACCTGCAAAGGGCCTGGTTTTCAGGGGTGGCACCGCTGGCCAGCCCTGCCCTGGTGGCCTCCCTGCTCCCCCACCCCCCCGCCCTGATCAAGTGCGAGCAGCCAGAGGAGGGGGTGTGTGGTGGCCACAGAGAGATCTGGGTGCTGGCAGACAAGAGAGAAAGCAAAGCAGCCCAGGACGAGCGGCCGTCCACTTTGGTGGCTGGACTGTGGGCGATTTTCTTCTAAGATTTCAGGCTACTAAGTAGTTTCCCTTCCACAATCGTGGGAAGAAACGGACAACCATTGGGATTAAAAGAAAAGCCGGGGCACAGAACGGGTCGCCGAAAATGCTTCAAAGAGTACATTTTCCTGCGGTATTTGCACCACACACGGAATCAGGCACCTCGGTGGGGAAAGTATGGGACAACTGGTGACCCCTCCGGGTTAAAGATCTAAGAAGCCCTGACGGTTTAGGTCCCCAGCGGGCAGCTGGCCACGGCCCACGGTGCCTCCGTCCCTCCGCCCCTGGAGCAGGTGCTGGCTCACCTGATAGACGTGGCTCGTCACGGAGGAAATGAACCTGGCCTTGTACATGTTGCCATCTGCCCACCGCAGCTCAACAAACTCCCCCTCCGGCGGGGGTCCGAGCCGGACACAGTCCCTACTCTGCAGGGGAAGAAGGTGGCGGGAAGTGAGACCACTGGTGCCCTTGGCCTCAGCTGGGTTTCAGGGCACCCCTCCGTGTCCCCCCTCAGACACTGTCATCTGCCCCTGTGCTAGGTGTTTGCGCAAAGGAGGGGAGTGACGTTCTGGGCTTGAACGGTCCAGGCAAGGGCTTGCTGCTGGCTCACCTAGAACTGGCTGCTTCCTGGTCTGCTTCTGCACAACCCGAGGCGCCTTCCTGCAGGGGCCCCAGGGGGCAGCACTGCAGGGGCAAACCCCCCACCCCCACCCCAGCCCACCCTTTCACGCTGGCAGCCACGCCCCCTCATGCTGGCAGCCCCGCCCCACGCACCGTGATGCTCTCCGGGTACAGGTTGTCACTGTAGGACCCATCGTCAAAGTTCACTTCGTAGAAGGTTTGCGTGCTGGTGCCGATGACCCGGCACCGGTAGTAGAGCCCGTTGCGGTTCTTGGTGATGACCATCTGGCCTAAGGACACGGCCCTCAGGAACTGGACCTGGGGGCGGCAGGGACAGGGGCGCGGCGGCGCG
>NW_027527386.1:1486343-1492673 GCF_008692635.1 Crocuta crocuta
CTCAAAGTGTGGCCCCCTGACTTGTGCTTGAAGCAGGTAATGGAGACAACGTAGGGCCAGTCGTCAGGCTCCATGAGGACCCCGGCAGCGTGGGCGCAGGTCACGTGGAAGGAGGTGGAGCAGTGCTCGCAGGAGCACTGGATGCAGGCTCCCGACACCTTCTTCATCCGTTTCCGGCAGTACACGCATTTCTGGGGGGTCACGGGCAGAGGAAACAGGGCTAGGAGTCCCTTCCGGGGTCCCCAGGACCACCTCCTGGGAGAGAGACCCGGGGCAGGAACTCAGCAGCGCCAGGGGTGGGCGTCTGTTGGTGGAGGCTTTGTGGGAAAAGCCCGCAGAGCTGCGCACGGCCGGGGGTGCTGACCGTGGTGGAGAGAACCAGCCAGTGGCTGCCTCCAGAAGCACTTCTGGATTCTTCTCCACCCACTCTCTCTACATAGCTGCCTAGTACAGGCACTGAAGAGCCAAATATCACGGCCGCCAGCGGGAGCGAGGCGCCCACACACCCGCCGCCCCGTGGACTTACCCTGAACATGGGAGGCTCGGGGAGGGAACCAGATGCGAGGGGCCACATGGGGTGTGAGTGCGCGTGTGCGAAACATCCAGAACAGGTTTCTCCATGGCCGGGAAGGGGCTCATGGGGGCGGGGGCTGGGTGGGGGTGGTGACAGCTGACGGGGGCTGGATTTCTTTTTGGGGAGGTAGAATGTTCTGGAACTAGATCATGGTGATGACCGCCCCAATCCATGCATATACTTAAAGTCACTCAACTGTACACTTTAATGTACACTTTAAAATGTGAATTTTATCTTAATTTTGAATATAAGGCACGTGAAGCTGCCCCCTCCCTGCCTGCGGAGCCATCACTGAGCACTTCCTGCATTTACTAAGCAGCCTTTATCGCTCTGTAAACCGTGTTCAAAGGCCAGACAAGCAGCGCAGCACAGGGCGCTGCAGGGGCGCCGATCGATGGCAATGAGATCTCATTATTAAACTGTCAATACCTAATCCCCTCCAGCCTGCGGAGCTGGATGCACAACCACAGGCGAGCTGGGCCTCCTCCGCAGAGCCGGTCGAGGCCCAGGAGGACCCAGCAGCTGGGCAGGCACAGCGCTACCTGGTTCAGCCCATGGGGGGCGGGCCCTTATTCTGAGCTCCTGCAGCAACTGGGTCTCCCTGGGTGGCGGCTGTAAGGAGGGGGGCAGGGAGGGCAGAGGACGCCCCTGCAGAGCTGTGGTCTGGGGCAGCGGGGGTGGCCGACGGGTGTGATGGGTGTGATACTGGCCGAGGAGGCAGCTCCTGCCTGCAGACAACCCCCACCCCACTCCCCCCTCCCAACCAAGTCCTCTGTGCTCAGCCTGGCCCTCACCCCACCCACGGACCTGCTTTGGCAAAGGCCCACCCTCCCTCCAGCGCCAACCTGACGTCAGTCCNNNGGCCACGACCCGGCCACGACCCCCCCCCTCCGGCCCCAGCCTGATCACAAGCCTGGAGTCCTCACCAGACCTGGAAGCCCCTCCAGGGACCATCCCAGCCTGGTGACGGGGCTGAGCATGGGCACAAATCTGGCTGGCCCAGCTAGGGAGGTCATCTGGGCTCAGGCCACCGTATGGATGGGGCCGCCCCCACTACCAGGACAACCCCGGCACCCAGGGCCAGAGGCCAGGTAGTCACAGGGACAGACCGATGGGCCGATGACCAGGAGCGACTGTCCCTGAGCCTGTGGCCAGCACGTGGCCCTGTAAGGCGGGCGTGTGGCTGGACACGCAGGAGTTAACTGCCAGCTTCCTCGCGAAGCTCCATTAGGCAGTACAAGTGAGCGTCGTGTAGAAGGATTTTTAATTCATGGCTACAAGCACTGGTAATGAAGAGGCTGCAAGCTGGAAATGTCAAGATGATGCAGAAGGCGTCTGGGGGGGAGGACCTATCAGGGCGCCGAGCACTGTGAGCACCGCGCCATCACTTGCCCTGAATAATGAAGCCTTTTACGCGCGCCTTCCTGGAGGAGTCACGTGCGGCCGCGGCCCTTTCCTAACCACCTGTCCGGACCTGGAGGAGGGGTGCTGGCACGACCGCCCCCCGCTAGTGACCGAGGTCCCCCCCACGGGCTCCCTCCTGCGGCCCCTCAACCCTGCCGGCGGCCCCGCGTCTGTGGGCTCTGCGAACCACGGCCCGAAGCCCGATTTCCCTGCCTCCTGCCCACCTGCCCGCCTGGAGAAGCAAACAGCCTGCGGCTACGCGCGCGTTCCTGCGAGGCTGCCCGGGAACTCCCGCCTGCGACAAGCCGAGTGCCAGAGCGTGTACACGGTCAGGCACCGACCAGTGCTGCTCACACACAGGAGGCCCCGGGCAGCCCCACTGGCAGGTGGAAGTCGGCAATCCGTCCAGAGTCACAGCGCAGGCCACCGGCCAGCGCCTCATCCTGCTCCCTGCACTCCGCCCACTGCCCCACGGGCTCCCCCAGGGGTGACCGTCCTCATCAGTGCGCGGAGGAGGCCACAGTCCACCTGAGGACGGCACGCTCCATGCTGGGAAAGCGCAGCGCGCATTAAGAGGGGCCAGTTATGGGATGCCTACAACTTGGGAGCAAAAAAGCAACGTGATTTAAAAATGAGTGAAGGACCCGAATAGGTATCTTTCCAAAGCGGACATCCCGACGGCCAACAGGTAGGCGAAGAGGTGCTCCACCCACTCGTCGTCAGGGAAATGCAAACCCAAACCATAAGCCACCAGCTCACAATGGCTCCCCCTCTATACTGGCTCCTACAATCAGGGGAAAGGGAGCCCTCGGGTGCTGCTGGTGGGAATGCAAACTGATGCGGCTGTTATGGGAAACAGTACAGAGGTTCCTCGAAAAATTAAAAATAGGGGCACCTGGGCGGCTCAGTCTGTTAAGCCTCTGACGTTGGCTCAGGTCATGGTCTCACAGTTCGTGGATTTGAGCCCCGTGTCGGGCTCTGTGCTGATGGCTCGGAGCCTGGAGCTGCTTCGGATTCTGTGTCTCCCTTTCTCTCTCCCTCTCTGCCCCTCCCGCACTCTTTCTCTCAAAAATAAACATAAAAAAATGTAACTAAAAAAAACCAAACAGAAACACACAGAACCGCCAGGGGCGGCCGGCCACCTCAGTCAGTACATCCGACTCACGGTGCCGCGTGGTTGTGTTTGAGCCCCACGCTGGGTGTAGACATTACTTAAAACATTAAAAAAAAAAAAAGGGGGGGGTGCCTGGGTGGCTCAGTTGGTTAAGCGTCCGACTTCGGCTCAGGTCATGATCTCACGGTTCGGGGGTTTGAGCCCCGCATTGGGCTCTGCTGACAGCTCAGAGCNGGAAATGAAAATCTCAGAGAGGTATCTGCAACCCCGTGTTCAGGGCCGTGGCCGTGACCCAGAAACAGCCCAGGTGCCCATCAACAGAGGACGGAGGCAGATGTTGTGGCGCAACTGGATGCCACTCAGTCACGGAAAGAGGCAAAACCTGCCATCTGCAGCCACACAGACCTGGAGGACACTGTGCTCAGTGACAGACACCAGACCCAGGACGCGTGCAGCATGACCCCACTCGCCAACTCTGGGAGGCAGGGCAGTGGGGGCGGGGCAGGGTTGGGGGAGCGGCGTGGGCGCTCAGCGTGTGAAGTTTGGTCACGCAGGACAAGCGGCCCGGACGCTCCGCCGCACAAGGTGCGCCGCAGTCAGCCCTGGGCGGTCTGTCAGGAGTGTAGACCCCGAGTAAGGGGTCACGGGAGACCACGGCGGTGTGCGGTGCCCCCTTCGCAGGACGGCAGCAAGCGCACGCGATGCCGGATCCTGCAAAGGACGTCTCTGCACAGAGACGCGCAAGCCAGGAGCCGGCTGCGCCTTTAAGAAGGAGTAGGTTTGATGGGGCGCCTGGGGGGCTCAGTCGGTTAAGCGTCCAACTTCAGCTCAGGTCATGGTCTCGCCATGATCTCGCGGTTTCTGAGTTTGAACCCCGCCTGGGGCTCTGTGCTGTCAGCGCAGAGCCTGCTTCAGATCCTCTGTCCTCCTCTCTCTCTGCCCCTCCCCCAGACTCCCTCTCTCTTTCTCAAAAATAAATAAACATTAAAAATAAATAAATACATGTTAAATTAGAATGAAAAAGAAGAAGGAACAAGTCTGGCCACACTGCGCCCATGGCCCAGACCCCGCGGGACGTACCAGCTTCCACCGCTGCTCGGGGATCCCGCTGATGTCCACGGGGTGGCGCTCCATCACGTTCAGGAAACGCACTTCAGGGACTGCGATGGCACAGATCACGTGGATCCACCTGCGCGGGGAGGCTGGGGTCAGGGCTCAGGGTGCCCCGCCCCTGGGGCTGCCTCACAGAGGCTGGCATCACCACTATGCACCCCTGCGCCCCGCGTGGCCNGCAGGGCTCCGCCCCGGAGGTTACAAAGACAGCACTCCTGCGGGAACCAGACCGGCAGTGGTGAGGGGGTGGGGCTGCCACCGCCCTACCCTGGGGCCTGGCCCCAGCTCTGCCCTCAGTCCCCACATTTCCAGGAGCGCATCAGGCTCCACCCCCTCACAGCCAGGTGAGGACACCCAGGCAGGGGAGGCTACTGGCCCAAGGTCACCTGGGGCTGTGCGGGGGGAGGCTGGGTCCCACCCCCGGGGACCCCACAGGCCTCAATGGCTTCCAGAGCACCGCCCAGCCGCAGGGGCGAGTTACCGCGGTCCAGGCGTGGGCCGTGCAGCGGGAACACGTCCAGCCCTCATTGACCAGCTCGGGGCGGATGCCGTAGCAACCTGCAAGACAGGGGGGGCGGCATCTGTCGCCAGGATGCACGTGGCAGGTGATGGGGCCTTCTGGAACTGGGCAGCAGCATTTAGGGCAATTGCTCTCCCCGCCCGCTTCCCTGAATCCAGGCCACTGCGCACAGCGGGGTGGTCTGGAAATGGCTTGTTTGGAGCTTGAGTAGAGTGGGGGGAAGGAGAGGGAGGCCCCCCTGCCGGGGCTGCTCAGCCAAGGGCGTCCCTTGCTGTCTCCAGTCTTGTCTAAAAGGCCCTGCCCAGGCTCTGCGGGCCAGGGGAGGCTGGGAAGCGGGGGAAGTGACCAGGCAGGCGTGTGCAATGCAAGGTGGGCCTCCTGGACACTGGAGTCCAGACAGCAGCGCCGGGCCCTGTGTTCAGGCCTGATCGCTACTTAGCAAAGCAGAAGTTGGGAGGCTCTGGGTTATTCCAGATGGTTTTCTTGGGACCTTAGCCCTGGTTTAGAAATGGGCAGATGGCATGGAGGAGGGTGGAGGTGGGTCAAGAGGTCACGCCCCAGAGCCAGGGCTCTGTCCCACCCCCGGATCACCCTCAGGCAATACTACAGGGGCCCTCAGGCAGCTGGGATCGGGCCGACAGGCCACTGGGAGAAAGCAGGGCCACAGAACTGGTCTCCTGTGTGCCCACAGAGGCTCTGAAGCCAGATCCCCTGCTCTGTGCCCTGGGGGAGGTCCTGACTCCTGGAGGGAGAGGGGGCTCAAGGGGTTATGCTGGGCCTTCTGCCTCCCAGGTTTGTCCCTCGAAGTGAGACGCAGGCCCCTCCAGAGGGTGGACTCAGCCTGGACCTGCACTCCCGGCCCCCAGGAGCCTGCCTGCCCGGGGCACCTCTCACACTTGGGCCCAGCAAGGCAGGGCAAACAGGCTCCTGGCCAGGTGACAAAATGAGCTCTGGGCAGGACTCTGCCGGGACAGAAGCTGGACAGAGATCGCGGCTGCCTTCCTCTGCAGGGCAGCCCCTGAAATGAAACAGCTCCGGAAAGCTTCCTTCCCTTGCTGGGAGCTCAAGCTCCAGTCTGCTCCTCCTGACGTGGGAGAAAGGTGGGTGGGGGGGTCACCGATGGCAGGGACAGATCTGATCCCTGGACCATCTCTAGATCTCAGGTCTCAGTGGAAAGGTCCGAGCTAGCCAGGGGGGAGGCCACCCCACGACTCCAGGTCCTGTGAAAACCCCAAGACAGCAGCCCAGAGGGAAGGGGCCTGCTGAATCCGCAGACCCAAGGCGGGGCAAAGCCACAGATGTCACAGCTGCCCCCCCACCGGGCACCGGCGGGCCCAGGACTCACTGGCATGGACCTGCAGGCAGCACTTGGCACAGGCGATCAGCAGGCTGGTCCCGTCGTCGCCGATGTAGGAATTGGCCGGGAGGGGCTCTGTGTTCTCACCGCCCGACGTGAAGCACATCTCGGGGATCAGTGGCCGTGTCTTCTGGCCACTTTTGGATGGGGGGGCCACTGAGGGACCCTCCCCAAGGGAGGCCTGGGGAGCCTCCTTCTCGGTCTGTAGAGCCTGTAAGAGGAGGCTGCTGCCTTCAGTGGGGGCACCT
>NW_027527386.1:1492694-1497369 GCF_008692635.1 Crocuta crocuta
AGCCCCCGTGGGCTGCTTCTCACTGTCCCCCTGCAGCTGCCCTGTGCCAGCTGCCCAGCCCTCATCCCTGATCCCAGAGACCTCAAGAGATCCTCCTCAGTTAGCCCCAGTCCTGCCCCCACAGAACCACCTCCCAACTCAGGGTCACATCNGCGTGGCCCGGCTGACTCGAGAAGCACTGGGTGCTAGGCTGGGAGCCAGGGACCCAAGGTCAGCTCAGACTGGGTCCCGTCCTGCCGGGACTCACAGTCCAGGGGCTGCTGAACACAGAGTGGGNCCCCCGGAGCCCCCTCACCTGGGTGTAAGGGTAGAAGAGGGTGCAGATGGCGCAGTAGGGCTCGGTCAGGGCGGCTGCCGCGTTGAACTTCCTCTCAGCCTGGAAGCTGGCAGCCTTGTTCTTCCACTGCAGGGAGAGCAAAGACCTCAAGGCCTCGGGGTCACTCATGTCCTCCTCCCCGGAGAAAGGGAAGGCTTCTAGAGGAAAACAGGAGGGCGGGAGGGGACGGAGAGAAACCTGGGCATGGCTGGAGGCCCAGAGAAACCCGTCCCCAGCCGGCGGGCACTTTACTGCAGAGAGCACGGGGGTGACCGAGCAGGGGCAGTGTCACTCCCACGCTCCGCTGACTCCGTGTCACGACCGAGATGAAGGCCGCAGACGGCCGTCCCTCCCACCTCGCCTGTCACCTGTCGAGGCTGCTCTTTGCTGGCCTCGGTCAGCAGCCAGCCGCGCCCCAATCCCCCGATGTCCCACTGCTGTGGTTCCTGAGGACACGGGGCTGAGCCTCGGAGCTGTGCAGGGGCCCACCCCGTGGAGCGGGCGCTCACTGCTGAGGCCCCAACCTTCACCACAGCTGGGCCAGCAAGGCATGGTGGGAAGAGAACGCGGACAGGAGCCTGGGGGCCCGGGCCTGGGGACTCATGAGAGTGAGGAGGAGGTCAACGCAGACCCCTGGAGATGGATCATCTACGGCCCTAGAGAGGGGGTCTGGGCCTGACTGGAGGGTCAAGGCTGCTCTGCCCAAGGACACGGAGACCCCAGGCAGGCCCAGGCACCCTGCGGTGAGGAGAGCTGCTGGCCTCCCTTCTGGCACCAAAGATGAACGCTGGGCTCTGGGGCCCCGGCAGAGTAGGGGTGGGGGAGGCCTTGCAGGCACTTTCTGGAGAGGTGACACTACAGTCTTTCCGCCTGCAACGCCACGTCTGGCCCTCCTCTGAGCCCCTCTTGCTCTTGGGGGCTCTGGCCCTGTGATCGGGGCGCTTCCTCTCCCCCGGCCCTCCGGTCGGATGGGGAATGGAAGGAGCCATCTGGATGAATGTTACAAACTCCACGTGCATCTTACACGAGAGGCTGAAGCCGAGGATGAAAACCTGGTTTAGCAGAATCTCTGCCTGAGGCTCTCAGCTCCCCAGGTTTACTCCAACCTTCCTATGGCGGCCCGGCCACAGCCAGGTCTCGGTGCGGCTCTGGGGACAGCGCCCCCTGCATGTCAGGGCAGCGCACAGGGACAGGCGTCCCAGAGCCAGGCCCGCACAGCCCCGTGATCACTTAACACGGAGTCATTTCTCAACCCCCAACTTGGGGCTGGGGAGGCGAGGGGGGTGCGGCCGGCACACCGGGGCCTAAGTATGCACCTCCCCCTGGCTCGCTTGCAGCCTGCTCTGTCAATGTTCGGAAGCCTGGGCTGTACCAGGCATCTGAGCGGGCCCTGAGCCCGCGAGAGCAGAGGGCACGGTCCTTGCCCACCCGGGGGCCATGGGAGCTGCGGGCAGCCTGCCCCGGCCTGGGGGAAGGGGCTTCCGGCAGGAATAGCACCTGCTGGGCTCTCACAAGAGCAGGTGTGCGGAGGGGAAAACCATAGGTAAAACCTGCCACGTCAGCAAGCACCCAGCCTCGGCAGTCCCAGCGCCCGCCGCGGGCTCAGCACCACGCAGCACGCTTCAAAGGCGTGGGCTCTGGGCGCCTCACAGGGCTGGCAGGCCTCATTTTACAGATGGGGAAACAGTCAAAGAAAAGTTAAGCGGCATCCGAGTCTGGAGCTCCGAAGGACCATGTTGTGCCTTTCAGCCTGGTAGCAGCTGCAAAGCATGCTCCGCGCTCCGCGCTCCCCAAGGTGGGAAACGAAGGAGTGGGGCGGCCCTAGGCTGACTGTGGGGGGCACTGCGGGAGGAGCAGAGCCTCCATCTGATGTTCTGTGCAGGGGCGGGGCTCTGAGGGCCTGGCTGGTGGTGGTGGCAAGGGCAGCAGAGGGAGGCCCGGGCATGGCCACCGGGGAACAGGTGCCCTGGCTCACCCTCATCACTAGAGGCCTCCTGCTTGACCACGGTCAGCGGGGAGCGGGTGGGCGGCTTGCCCAGGGGGTGCCGCCTGCTCTTCTTGATCTCCATCTTCAATTTGGAAAACGTGGACGGTGCCTGAAAGGCAGAGCACGCAGCATCTGGGGGGGCGTGGCTCTGAGGCCCCCAGTGGAGCCCCGCCCCCCAGCAGGCCCCGGGCCCTAGATGTGGGGTCAAGGCCGCAGGCAGGGAGCTCCTGTGATCTCCGTGCTGGACCGAGGGGACTGGTTCGGGAGAGCAGGGCTGTGGTGGGGGCGCTGGGGAGGTGGGAGCCCCAGGGCCCTGGGCGGACACGCCCCTACCTGCACCTCTCTGGCTCCGCCTTCCTCCTCGGGACCCGTCAGCTCCATGGGGGCCGCCTGTTCCTTCCAGGTGGGGCCCCTCTGGGCAAAGTGCTCAAAGGCCTGCTGGCAGGACACGCGGCCCTTGTCACACAGCGTGCTGGGCCGCGGCACCACGTATAGCATGGGGATGATGGGGCGCGGCTTCACCTCTGGCTCCTGGCCAGGCGCCTCGGGGGGCACGACGTTGAGAGGTGGCGGTGGGGGCGTCCCGTCGGCCAGGGCGGGGCCTGGGGCCAGCACCGGGGACTCCAGGGGCGGCAGCCTGGGTGCCTCCTCGGCGGGGAACTGAGTGGGTGGGGGAGGCAGCTGGGGCAGGAGGGTGTGGTGCGGGTGCAGGGGGCCATAGCTCTTCTTCTTCCTGTCGCTCCTGGCCTTGGCTGGCCGCAGCTTGCCCCTTCCGTCTTCTGTGGGGAGAAAGGGAAAGACAGGTTGGTGCTGAGGCCGGCAGCCACACACCGTCCTGCGAGCCCCCCAGCCCAGGTGGGACATGGCTGGGGGTGGGTGAGGGCCCCTGAGTTTCCCCAAAAGAATACCAGCTTCCAGCGAGTTCAAATTGCCACCCGGTCACCATGCCTGAGCCTTGGGGCGGCCGCGGCCCGGCCCTCCCTGTGCTGGCAGGTGTCCGGGTGTCTCCTGGAATTGGCAGGGAGAAAGCAGAAGGAAGAGCCGCATTGAGGTTCGGGCCGGGGGTGGAGGGTGTGGGGAAGAACTGCTCCAAACGTCCTTCTTAAGGAGCGGGGCGGCCGCAAGGCGGTGCTGGGTTTTGTCAATTTCCACACAGAACGCATGCATCTGCGAAACCGCCAACAGCAAACCATGAAAAGTGGTTGCTTGAGCAGAACCGGAGAGCCCGCTGGGCCTGGAGGGACGCCCTCAAGTCCCCACAGGTGGCAAGGCGGGACGCAGGCCAGGCCAGCACATCAGGTCAAACAGAATGGATGACATAGGTCTGGTGGAATCGCGGTCCCCAGAGATGCCCGTGTCCCAGCTCCAGGCTGCATGCGGAGCCTGCCTGCGTGGTAAGAGGCCCTGCAGGGGCTAAGGACACAGGGCAGGGGAGGGTTCCAACCGGACCCTTAGAAGCCCAGGGTCTTTCCCAGCTGCGGCCGGAGGGAGGGGCACCCGCACAAGAAGGGTCAAAGAGGCGCTGCCCTGCTGGCTTTGGCGATGGAGGAGGGGCCCCGGGCCAGCGACGCAATGCCTCCAGAAACAGGCAAAGGCAGGGGACAAGTTCTGCCCTGAGCCCCGTGCAGAGGCCAGCCCTGCCCACTCCGTTTCAGCCCCGTGCGGCCCAGGGTGGGTGCTGCCCTCCTGGTGTCGGAACATACACATGAGTCTGTGGTTGCTGTTACAGCAGCCACAGGGAACTCGGTGGGGGGTGACCTCTGTGAGGACTGCTGTGCTCAGGGCGAGGCATCAGGGACCCTTGCCCTCGAGGACAAGCAGCCCAGTGGCCCCCGGGACACAGAGCCCACAGCACAGCGAGCCCCAGAACCCTCGGGCCTTGCCCGCCCCACCGGAGAATGCATGTCCTGGGTCCCTTGGTCAGACGTTACATGAGGAGGGCCAGCCTGGTCTGCCTGGGGAGCCCGGGAGGCAGCGGTTGTCCTGCTGAGGGTACTCATGAGGCCATGGGTGCCTACGGTCCCCGTCTCCCTGAACTGGCCCCCAGGGAAAATGGGGGAAACTGAGGGCCAGGCCCCCTCCCCAACTAAGCCACTGCCAAGGCACAGAGTGCAGTGTCCCGGTGTGCGACGGGGCAGCCATGTGTCACCTCGTGCTGTGAAAGCCCCTCCCCTCAGCCAGAGATGACAAGCAAATGCAGTTGACCTTGAAAGAGGAAAGGCTCCCGAGGGGAGGGTGTTTCACGTCACCCTTGACCTGCGCGGACCCAAGAAGCCGGCAAGCATGGGTGCTCTGTTCCAGCAGACAGCCGGTCCCAGGCGCCAGGAGGGAGCCCTACTGTCAACCGGCCCCCCAGACCCTGTGGCCTCTGG
>NW_027527386.1:1497393-1498679 GCF_008692635.1 Crocuta crocuta
CCCCCCCCCCCCCCCCCATCTGTCTGCTGCAGCTCAGCCCCGGCTGCTGGGATGGCCCGCGCCCGGGGTCCTGAGCACTCCAGGGACCCACGGAACTCCCCCCACCTGTGGTTGCCTTGACTGCTCCCCAGGATCCCCTCCAACCTGAGCCTCGGGAATGGCTATCTGGCTGAGGAAAGCACATAACAGATGTTCCGCTCCACAGACAAGACCCATTCTCCCCTACAGATGCGGGGTCGGGTGGCAACGAAAGGTCGCCCGTGAGATGGGAAAGATGTGCCTGGGGGTGCTGAGAGATGTGGTGGGGAGACCGCATGGGAGGGAAGAGACTGGAGGTGGGCAAGAGATGCGGCGGGGAGGGGCGTAGGGGGAGAAAGGTGGCTGCAGAATGACGGTGCAGGGAGGGGTGTGGGGAAGCCGTGGAGGGGGCGCAGGGAGGGACACGGTGGCAGCGGGGAGACAGTGGAGGAGACGTGGTGGGCAGAGACACACCTGGAGGGAGAGACGTGGCAGGGGATGACCCAGGGCCCCAGGGGCGAGCGGCGAGGTGCGTCACGGCTGCTCGTGGCCCTGCTGTTTCAAGGACAACGAGGCTGCCCTATCTGTGGAAAAGGCACTTCCCAGTACACGGCTTTGTTCTCTAAGGGACCTCCGCGCTCCTCCTGCCCTGACAGCGCGAACCTGTTGAGTGGAGACCTGCTGAGCCCTCTCTGGCCGGAGGACACTGGGACCGACTGACTGCCTGCTTGCTGTCAAGCAAGAGGCCCTGCTGTCAGAAAAGAAGGTGCCAGGCCTCCTCCCATCTTGCAGGCTAGAGGAAACCCACGGGGGACACACCCAGGGGACTGGTAGGGGATAAGCCAGTGGCCAGGAAGGACACCTGGGCACTCAGGGCTCTGTCTTCGCCTGGGGGACGGCCACAGGCCTCCCCCTTGGGACCCTGTCAAGCCCCTGACCTGCCTGGGCCTGAGGGAGCGTTGGCATGAGCAGGGGACAGTCACACAGACAGGGCCGAGAGTCCCCACCAGGTTATCTCCTCGGCATGTGAGCCTCGCCCCTCCCTTGAGAATGGCAGGGACCGTCCCCAAGCTGAGGAGGCTCCAGCACCTTTTGGAGGGTAGGGTAAGTCACGGCCCAGAAGGCCCACCCGGCTGGGGAGCTCACCGTGGCACCGATGTTCACCAAGCGGGGGCCGCCAGTGTGCCAGGCAGGTCTGGGCCCTTGAGCTCAGCGTCTGCGGGGCCGCTGCCCATGGAAGGGGGGTGAGGAACCACCCGGGCGGGGCT
>NW_027527386.1:1498725-1499925 GCF_008692635.1 Crocuta crocuta
CGCCTGGCGGGGCCGTGCTGGGGGCGGGTGTCCTGGGTGGAGGACACATGTGTCCAAGTGTAACACTCAGCACCTCTGAAACAGGCCTGCCCTGACTCCAGTTGCACATGATCAGGTCCCCCCCGCTGTGAGAAGACAGGGCGGTACAGGCACAGGCAGGGGGGGCGAGCTCCTGAGATGGTCACGACCCTCCAGGAGGCGGGAACCCCTGACGGCCGGCAAACCAGGGCAGAGATGCCCACTGCCTCCTTATCTCCTGCTCAAGACCCCCAGGTCGGGGTGGGGTGGGGTGGGGTGTGTGTGTGTGTGTGTGTGTGTGTGTGTGTGTGTGTGTGTGTGTGTGTGTGTGCGCGCGCGCGCTCTCTCTCTCTCTCTCTCTCTNACCACAGGGTCCTGGCCTCCCCCCCCAGCCCCAGGCCCTAAGGAGGCTTCTTCCCTCCTGCCTGGGGGCCTCCTCTCCTGCCCTCCGCCCTGCCCCCCAGGACCCAGGACGCTGTGGGGAGCCACAGCGTTCAGTGCTCTCCCTCCGCAAACCCCAAACAGAACGCCCCACTGCTTGCCCACAATGTGGTCGCCGGCACTTACAGCTCTGAGGGACATTAAGCTAATGTTAAAGGAAGCCCGGAAAGCATTTTAAAATCTTCCACTCGTTTGACAAGCCTTTGCCATCACCCCCGACTGTGAGCACTTGTTTATTCAACGCGTTCAGAGTTCTCTTCCACCCCGAGGGCTGGGGGGGGACGCTCACAGGACTTCACTGACAGAAGCACAGGGCTCTTGGCTGCGGTGGCCGCTGCCCCCACCCCTTCCTCCCGTCCCTGGCCTGGGGCACGGATGGTGTCTGGAATCAGGGGGCGGGGGACGGTGAACAGACACCGCCCGCCTGGCTCTTCCTGGGGTCCACGTGCCCCGGGAAGCTGGTGGGGTCCCAGATCGGGGCTGGGGAAGAGGACAGGGAGGGGCAGCAGATGCTGGAAGGCCAGCTCCTCCTGGGGACAGGACGGGGGGGGGGGGGGGGNNNAAGGGGGGGGGGGGGAGGAGGGCTGCTCTAGACAGCAGCCGTCTCCCCGCAGGAGGCCAGAGAAGAGCCGGAGGCTCCCTGGGAAAGGGGTCTTGATGTGCCAGCTCTTGGAATCTTGAGACTCAGGGAGGCCAGGCCCCCGGTGTCACCAGAATGGGACCCAGCAGGAGCGGCCGGGG
>NW_027527386.1:1500045-1508883 GCF_008692635.1 Crocuta crocuta
TCTCAAGTTACAGGTGCGTGAGTACATCGACCACAGCCCAGGGGCAGATCACTCGCTGCTCCAGCACCACCAGGGACACCCCCCAGGCTCCCCACTCTTCGGGCCAGAACCCCAAAATGGCTGCATGTCTTGCTCCCTTCTCACTTTCCCTACAGATCCCAACCCTCCAGGGTCAAATGCAAACCCCAGGGCCCTGTCAGAGAGGTCTTTACTTACCCACCACAGCCCAGGTCCCCCCCACCCTCCTACATCTCAGGGGACGTGTATTCACTCGTGAGCGTTTGTTAGGTCCCTGAGGCTGCGTGATGGGGGTGCAGGGCCTAGAGGGCCCATTGCCCGCCGGCAGGGAGCCCCTTGGAGTGGCCAGGAGGACAAGAAGGCAGCGGCCACAAGCCAAGGGGCGGGGCCCGGGACAGCCTCTCCCTCAGCCTCAGAAGGAGCCAGCTCTGCCCACACCTTGAACTTGGCCTCCGGGGTGCTTGGTTACAGCAGCTGCAGCGGGCGAGGCTCACGCTCTCCGTGAATGATGCACCATCTGGCTTGGCATGTTCTCTGAACTTGAATTTAACGGGACGTAGCGTATGTGCCCCGTGACATTTGAGTGGGACATGCCACCGAGCGGGGGATCTTTGGAGCGCTCACAGATCACTACCCCAGACTGCAAGGGCTTTGGATGGTATGTGGGGCATGTTTCCGGGGGGGCCCCCCGTCCCCAGTTCACCCTGACGTCTGAAGCCCACCAGACAGAAGAGGGTCTGTCCCCGCTGCGCACACCCACGTGTGCGTGGCCGCAAACCGCAAGCTACCCCCTCTCTCTCACATAAGGGACAGGGAATACCCATTATGGGCTGAGCGCCTATGTCTCCCTGCCCGTGTACGCTGAAAGCTGATGCCCGTGGAGACAGTATCGGGCGGTGCAGGGGTGAGAGGCGGGGCCTTCATGAATCTAACGGAGGCTGGAGATTCCCTACCCTCCCCCCCCCAAGGGAGCAGCTGAACTGGACCCTTAAAGAGCAGGGACTCCGCGGGCACAGTGAACACTAGCTTTTCCACCAGCTGAGGCTCAGCAAGGAGACCCCCAGCCACGACTGACCTTCTGTGGCCTCAGCCTCCCGGCCCTGGGGTGGCATTGGCTGGGTCTCCTCCTCCTCCTCCTCTTCGGGGTCAGCCTCCTGTGAGGTCTCCTCCTTCAAGCCACCAGCCTCCTCCAGGAGGGCGGCCCCGGCGGCCCCCTCCCCGGGGGACTTGGGGTCTTCCGGCTTGGGCTTCTTGGGCTGGCTCCGTTTCCGGTGGGACCTGGAGAGGGGCAGTCATCAGGCAGGAGGCCAAATGACAGGGAGAAGCCCTATCTGTGCGCCCCACCACCCAGCCGGCAGAACGGAGCCCTGGATGGCATCCCACAGTCACAGGGCCAGCAGGGCTGGCGTGGGGACAGGGGAGGGGGACAGGCCCGGGGGCCGTGTGGGGCAGAGCGGGTGCTGATGACCGGGAGGTGGGATGGGGGGCGCTGGGGAGGGGAAGGGACAGGCCTGGGGACCACATGGGGCAGAGCGGGTGATGACCGGGAGGTGGGATGGTGGGGCTGGGCAGAGAGAGCCGCCGGGAGGTGGGGGGAGGCAGGGTGACGGTGGAGATGCCTGCACAAAGGGACAAGGTGCACTTACGGCGGCCCCGGCCTCCTGGTCTGCTCTTTCTTCCTGTCTAGACTGGCCTTCCTGTCCTCCTCGGTCTTTCTCCAGTGTCTGTTTTCTTTCAGACTAATTTGTCTAGAATGTAAACGTCAGGGAGTTTTTCTCCAGCGCCTGCGCTGACTCCCCAGACGCCTCATCTGCGGGCCTGGCCTCGGGCACCTGGGCGTCCCATCCCCGTGCTCTGTGGCCCTCACTCAAAGGAGCTGCAGAGGCCGCGGCTCGCCTGCCGGCAGCCAGCCTCAAGGCCACCACAGTCTGGGGGCAGCGCTTGGCCCCAAATGAGCCGTCACCTGAGGCTTAGCTACGGCTTCTCAGTGCAAACCAGAGAGAATCGGTCATAAAGGCAAAAAAGAACGAGACCGTGGTGGGTGGGCCTGCCGATCAGTGCCCAGGGCCTCCCTGTCCAGCTCAGGGGGGACTTTCCAAGGAGGGAAGAAGTGGCTTTGGGGCTGACACCAGGGTGTGTGCTGCACCCAGGAGCTGAGGCGGAGGCTGGGGTGTGGAGAAGCCGCCTTGGGCCAGTCACGAGCATCCTGCAGCTGTTGAGGGCACGCCCCTACGGGGTCTCAGGCTCAAGGCCTCATAACCTTTCTTCATAGCCTTTCTTCCCCCTCAGTGTCAGCGATGCCAAGGGGAGGTGCTGGCTGCGGCTCCCCTCCCCCTGGGGGCTCTCGGCGTGGCCCCCGGGAGGTCGGTTTGGACACAGAGCCCTATGGGGTCCCTGCAGCAGTCACACCTCCAAGGATCAAGAAGTCACCGAGCAAAGCAGGGCTACTTGACTGGGGCTGGGTGGGGACCCGGGGAGGCCTTGAGGGCTCCAAGAGCCAGGACCCCACGTCCCACCCAGGGGGTGACCACCAGAGTCCTGCAGTCCCCGGACACGGGTGCCTGATGGCTGGTGGGCCCTCTCCTGACTGACCCCTGACGCTGACTGCCCTGGGCCTTCCCACTGCGGGGCTGCCTCGCTCAGGGTCCCAGGCCACGCCGGGCTGACAGGCCCCATGATGCTGGCGCAGGAGCCTTCTGATGACCGGGGGCAGGAAGCAGGGGAGCATTCCAGGGTAGGGAGCATCATGGGCGCAGGCATGGTGTCACACACATCATGGCGTGCACGGGTCGCTGCGGGGGTGCAGGGTGGGGTGGGCAGGAGGACACACGGGCAAGGGACCAGGCAGGAGGGGGCGCGGGGGCCAGGGGGAGAACGCACTCTACCGCCACAGAGCCCCTGGGACCTACACGTGGGGGACTCTGGGAGGGGCGCCCCCCCCAAACAAGTCCCAGGACAGATGTGTGGCCCAGCTGGCTCTGTCACCTGCTGCCACCAGGGGGGAGCGGGGGCTGCAGGGCAGGGAGCCCCCAGGGGGGACCCCGTGCTGGCCCCAGCAGCAACCAGCAGGAGGGCACCCTCCGGCTGAACTCACCTGGCCTTGGCTTCCTGCAGCTGCCCGGCTCCTTGGCCCCCCTCCTACCCGCCCTGCCCTCAGAAATGGAGGCCCTTCCTGATGCCGCTGCCCCCAGGGTTGACAGGGGTGGGGGTGGGGGTGGGGGTGTGGTCCTGTCTCCCAGGGAGCCTAAACCTGGCGCCTCCAGCCCCAGCGCCAGCCCCCAAGCACCACTGGGCCTTTGCTCCTGTGGAGACCCCAGGATGGGCAGCATCGGCCGGCGGACAGAGGCAGAAGGCCGCCCCTACTGCAGAGTAGGAAAAGCGAGCGGAAGGTCAGCATGCAAAGAAAGATCTGTTTCGTGAAAACGGAAGCTGGAAGAATGGTGGTCAGCTGGTCGGGGTCACAGGAGGCGGCGGCCACCACGCACCTCCTGGTCATGCAGTCTGGCCACCCCGGCGTCCCCCGGGCCAGACCCCCAGGTGAGCCTCCTTCCCCGCTGCTAGTTGTTCCTGCTCGTGCGGACTTCTCCACGTCTCCCCTATGGCTGTGGGGACAGACACGCGGGGTGTGGCCATCCCACCACCAGGTGCCACATGGCGGAGTGCCTCGTTTCCATTTTCCTGACTATAGATCTGGTCCATCCACGAGCGACGGAGCCGCCTGCGTCCTCTTCGTGAGCCCCTCCCGGTGCCGGGCATTGGCCCCCGTCTCAAGACGCTTGCCATCCAGGTGATCTCCAAGCTCCCAGTGTGGCCTCCTACGCGGGCTGTCCCCACACTCCTCGATGATGGCGGGCGGCCCGTCCCCTTGAGCCCCCTTGGACCTGCCTGGGTGGGATCCAGGGCCCTCCGCTCTGTCTTCGTTGGTGCCCTTGTTTAGTTGCAGAACGTCCTCTGGGAGCGCCCTCAGAATGGGAGCGACGCCTGAGGCTTTGGAGGTCCAGAAAGATCTTTATCCCCTTGCATGTTTAGTTGGTAATTTCACTAGATACATACTATTTTTTTTTTTTTTTTTTGAGAAAGCACATGAGTAGGAGAGGGGCGGCGGGGGGGAGGGAGAGAGAAAATCCCAAGTGGTGCAGAGCCCAACGGGGGGCTGGACACCACGATCTGCGAGACTGTGACTTGAACCAACGTCAAGAGTCAGTCACTCAGCGGACTGAGCCCCCCGGGCGCCGCGGAGGTACATGCTTCAGTTGAAATTCATTTCCCATCTGAGTTTTGAAGGCCTTGTTCCTTCGGGGCTGGCCCACAGTATTATGGATGGGAAGCCCGACGTCTCCTGGCTCTCTCGTCCTTTATGTCGACCTAGCTGTTCCGTGCAGAAGCTTCTGGCATCTTCTCTTTAATCCCAGAGCTGCGAGGCCGCACAGTGATGTGTGCAGAGTGTGGGTCACCCTCGTCCTCTGCACCAGACGTTTAAATCGCTGATGCCGTGCCTGGGCCCCAGACAATGTCCTCCTCTCTTCCCAGAAATCCTGGAGAGGCCGGAGCTGCTCCAGGAGCCTCTGCTGTCCGACCTCCCGGCTCTGGGACCTCAAGGCGACCCCAGCCTGGAGGGATCAGGCGGCTGGAGGCTCACGGCTCTTCTCTCTTGCGCTGCAGAGGCTGCCTCACTCCCCGTCTTCTGCTGAATTTCACCCTGAGCCCTGCGGCGCCTCATGCTCGGCCCCCTGCCCCTCAAGCGCCCTCCATCTCTCTGCGGCCTTTCCAGGCTGTGCCACCACGGCACGCCCAAGTCTTAGCAGCCGCCCTCCCTGCACTGTTCTGTCACCCCCCGGGCTCATCCGTGGAGTTTCAGGAGCGGGTGGAGAGCATGCACTGACCGCCCAGGCCTGACGGGGGTGGTCCCTGCCTTGGGTGCCTATGAAGCGAATACCAGGACCGAGTCCACACACCTACACTAAGACTTTCAACACGGAAGCAGACGTCTCAGGACCTCGGATGGCAGGAGGCAGCATGGGGACTCCTCTGGGACTCCCACCCATGCAGCAGGCTGTGGTCTGGTCGACAGAGGGGCCCAGAGCACTCAAGGCGCCAGCTCTCGCAGGACTGGCCGCTGCCCAGGGTCTCTGCTTCCACAGGGGACACCCAGGGCTGCATCAAGGTCCCCCGAGCCCTGTGCCCCAGGTCCTTCTCCCGGCCGCCTGGCCCCCAGACGCGCTCCCCCCTTTCCCCTCCAGCACTCCATAGCCCCAGAGGCAGGCAGGTCCACGGCGTTTAAAGGACTTCACCTTGAAGAGAAGGCAGCGGCGCTCTGGGGAAGAACAATCCAGGGAACGCAGTGGGCCACGGGGCCAGTTCGTGAGCAGCCAGCAGGTGTGTCTGTGGGGAAGGGCTCGGCAGAAGGGCTCGGCAGGGCAGGGCTTGGTGGGGGCAAGTCAGAGACGTGGTGCTGCCCAGCCTGGTCGGGGCATCAGGCGCAGGGGTGAGGGGAGATGGGCCGCCCACAGGCCAACAGGCATCAGAGAGCTGGGAAGCTGGACCTTGGCTCCGGGTCTCCATGGTGCCCAGAGGTGGTGGGTGTGGGTGGAGAGGGGTCCGGGTGGACGGCTGGGGGTCAAGATCAGCAGGAGCAGGCAGAGGCTGTACTGTACACCCCTGGGTCCCCACAAGGAGGCGTGCCCCTGTCCGTGTGTGCAAGGCGCGCGTGCGGCCGGCAGGTTGCACGCCCACTGGGACACATGGCTGGTGCACAGCGTCTCTTGAAGCGCTTGCCGGATGTAACGAGGGGCCGGGAGGAACAGACAGGTGCGCCCGCAGAGGGGCCACTTGTTTGGAACAGGAGGAGGGAGAGTGGAGACACTGGGGGGGGGGGCCTCCAGCAGGGGGCAGGGAGGTGATGTTTGTGACGTCTGTCAGGGGGTCAATTCGCCGGAGCAGATCTCGGTGTGGAAGATCCCCCACAGGAAGGCAATGAGAAGGGCGCACGTCACTCTCTGGGGGAGGCCGACACCCGCCTTCTGCTGGGAGGTGACGGCTGGGTATGGTGTTGGCACTGAAGGAAGGCCGAACCCCTGGGGGTTGGGGGCTCGGTGGAGCAAGGACCACGAGCTGCTGCTGCAGGTCGGGGGAGGAGGAGAGGCCGCGCGGGCACCCACCGCATGGAGGGAAGAGGCGGGGAGGTGAGGAGCCCCCTAGTGCCTCTCCCCTGGGCGGGGGCGCCAGTGTCTGGGGGCATCTATGGTCGTCACAACTGGGGGTGCTACTGGCACTTGAAGTGGGGGTCGGGGCTACTCCTTAACCTGAGCCTGTGCCTGCCCAGAGTGACCCAGCCCCAGGGTCCCCAGTGCTAAGGGAACAGAGCTGGCATCCCTCCTGACCCTCTGCCCAAGCCAAGGGCGCTCTGGGGGCGCCGCCCCACCCGAGGCTCAGGGGAGAGACAGCGGTCGGGGCAGGGCACCACGTGGCCAGGAGAGAGTCATGCGGGACTCTGCGTGGCACTGAACTCGGGCCCCCAGGCAGCCTTTTCGGAGAACGGCCCCCCTAGCCCGTGACTTTGAAGAAAAAGAAGGGAATCAGCTGTGTTTTACGTATTTAAAGGCTTTGAAGGAAATTGTATTCCTTGGATCATGACGAATTTGTTAGTCAGTCTCCCCGCAGGAGGAACACAGCCCCCCTAGTCGGCAGCAAGGGAGGGAGGCGTGAGGCAGGAACGTTCCAGAAATGAACAGTGTGTGGACGACACGGGCTGACATGGGGGCCAGGAGGGCGCAGGGCGCTTCCTCTGGCACAGAAGGTTCTGGGCTGGCAGGCTGTGGCCCCTTGTCCCAGGCAGGCTCTTCCAACAGCCTCCAATGCCACTCTGTTTCTGGCGGTGGTGTCTGTTTATTGGCAATCCACTCTGTTGACCAATTAGCCTGAGCCACGATCAATCAGCCATTATGCAAACGCACGTCTGGCCTGGGGGACAAGCCTTTGGATCAGCTGCAGACTGGCCTCAGCAAGAAGGTGCACTCCGCAAAGAACACACGAGAGAGAGAGAGAGAGAGAGAGAGAGAGAGAGAGAGAGAGAGAGAGAGGAACAGAGGGACAGAAAGAGACAGAGAGCAAGGGAGAGAGCACGTGCGGGAGAGTGGAAAATCAAAAGGACAGATGACAAAAGAAATCAGAAAAAAAGAGACTCACCTTCACAATGGCTATCTGGAGCTGCCGGAACATTCTCAGAGAGAGGGGGCCCAGGGTAGGAGAACATGCAGGGCGGCTGAGGCTGCCCAAGGTTTGTGGATTCACAGACGGGACACGTACAAATAAGGACAGCGGGTCGGGNAGAGAGAGAGGAACAGAGAGACAGAGAAAGAGACAGAGAGCAAGGGAGAGAGCATGTGCGGGAGAGTGGAAAATCAAAAGGACAGATGACAAAAGAAATCAGAAAAAAAGAGACTCACCTTCACAATGGCTATCTGGAGCTGCCGGAACATTCTCAGAGAGAGGGGGCCCAGGGTAGGAGAACATGCAGGGCGGCTGAGGCTGCCCAAGGTTTGTGGATTCACAGACGGGACACGTACAAATAAGGACAGCGGGTCGGGGGCAGGTTCTGGACCGGCCCGGCCACTCGGCCAGGATGGCTGTCCCCAGAAATAGTTGCAAGGATGTCCCCACAGGGTGTGGGAGTGCCGGCAACGGGGCTCCCAAAGGAAGGGCGTGGCCCAGACTCCCAAGCCCTCAGCGGCCGGGCCCCAGGGAGTTGCCAGCGGGGCCAAGTTCAAGCCCAAAGTGACCAAGTGCTGCACCGGAAAGGCCTCACTGGAGGCGCAGGTCCACCTGCCGCCTGGTCTGGGGCAGCTGAGCGTGGGGAGGGTGGTTCTGGACGGTTCAGGAAGCTAAGAGGACAGCAATACTTTGTGGCAGGTGAAAATGACACGAAATTCCAATTGCAGCATCCATCACAGACATTTCACAGGGACAGGCCATGCTCGCTTGTTTATCGAGTGTCTTCCGTGTACGGCGGCTTACGAGGAGTCAGGTGGCTCTGAGAGACCGTGGGCCTGTCACTGCAAGGGCCCGGCTCACGGCTGGGGCCCCGTGAGCACTTGCTGACTGGTCCCTGGGCACCAAGAAGGAATCAGCAGAACAGCATCCATGAGCACTCAGGCCCGGAAAGCCTGGCGCTCCCACGAGAAGCAAACAGACTGACGTTCTGGGCACCGCGGCCGGCTGTCTCTCGTTCCTGGCACGCCGACTCCCTCCTCAGCCCAGACCTGCCACCCACGTCCCTACAGCCTTGATGACACACCAGTAGGGCGCTGGCGCTGCGCCCTGTCCTCTCCCACCCGACGCCGGGCATGCGGTAAGGCGGCGCCTACGCAGTCCTGGAAGGGTCCACACTGTGGAGAGAGGCCTCCGAGCTCAAGAGGGGTGCAAAGGACGTCCCGGGGGGAACTGTGACCGCGGCTCCAAGCAGCACGTTTGTGCCAAATGAACGTCCACAGAGGTGAGAAGCTCACGCGGGCCCTGGCACGACACGGGCCACCACAGGTCCCCACGGAGGGGCCAGAGCGGCGCCGACACACGGACACAGGGCTCTCGCGCCCAGGGTCGTCCTCCCAGAGAGGAAAGCGTGTAGCCCCAGGGCCCCAGGGCGGGCCTCGCAGGAGCTGGTGAACGGGGGTGGGAGGGAACCGGGATCCCTGTGACACACACGCCACCTGCCCCAAGGCCCATGGTCCATGTTCGGGGAAGTGGAGGCCTGGGAAGCACACTTGAAGATGAAGCAGGAGGAGGAAGGAAAAGGAGAGGAGGGGGAGGGGAGGGGGAGGGGAG
>NW_027527386.1:1508955-1530326 GCF_008692635.1 Crocuta crocuta
GGTGGATGGGGGGAAAGCAGAGGGAGTGGAGGAGGGGGGACGGGGTAGAGAGGGAGGAAGGGGAAGGAAGAGGAAGATGAGAAGGAGGGAGGAGAGCGGTCAGGGACAGCCTGCAGCTGCCAGCCGGGTGCAGAGTGAGAGCGAGAGTCACTTACGGTCGCCACCAGGGCTGGGCAGGGCGCAGCGGCTCGTCTGCTGGTGACTCACCTGCGCAGGAGCTTGGCCTTGAGCGAGGCCCGAGAGGCGCTCCAGGTGCTCAGCTCCGGGCTGCTCAGGGCCGTGGGCCGAGTATGGTCGAGCACGGTGAGGTCCTTGCCTTGCTTCCACAGCTCGTACCGCTCGGGCTGCAGGATGCGCACAAAGACGTCCATGGAGATCTTGACCATGTCCTTCCGGCACGTGCACTGTGGGGGAGGGGGGCAGGGAAGATCGGCTGAGCTCCTGGCCAGCAAGCTGAACAAAGGTGGGGTGAGCCCAGCCCAGGTGGAACTGCTACCTCCAAACAGGAAATGGGACCTTTCTGTCCCAGGTGTAAGGCCCAGGCCCGCCTCTGTGGGGTCACGGCCACTGCCCAACACACGGCCCAGGGAGGGGAGAGGAGAGCAGAGCATCTGTGGGGGCCCCGGACGTCAGCAGGGCGTAGAGACACAGCTCAGGAGCTCGAGGCCACAGGGGTCCGTGTTCCTGCGGCTGGGTTGGCTCTAACCCAAATCCCCCTCGTGTGGGACACACGTGTCCCCAAGTGGGTAAGAACGCAAGGGGAGCGTGCCTCCCAACACCAGTGACCCCACAGGTTAGGAAGAGGGGAGAGCCGTCAGTCCCAAAAGGCTCAGAGAGAAAAAGGAAACCCAGAGCGGCGCCCAAGGACGCACACAGGCCTGGCCCAGTCTCTGCCTCGGGGGTCTGGGCAGAGGAAGCCAGGACCCGGAGGCTCAGCGGCTGGCCCCGGGGTGGCGAGAACTCAGACACAGTGGCTGGCTGAGGAGGGTTGGCACGGTGTGCCGGGAGGACTGGACGAGTGCTGTGGGGACCAGAGGGTCCTTTGTGTCTGGGAGCTTCGGGCACGGGGCAAACAAGTGTGGCGAAGGCAGAGGCTGAAACGGCGCCTCTCTTGCCCTTCCTGTGCTGTCTAGACCCGCCTGAACGACTCCCACGTGCCACCTGCTCCCGGGGGCCCTCCTCCTCCATGTCACAGCATAACCCCCAAGGCTGGGCACTGCACAGCAGGCAGCCAGGTGTCCCCGGGACACATAACACCCCAGGGAGCCATTGACCAGAAAAGCCAGCTACGGGTTCTGGAAGCCGAGCTCTGGCTGTTGAGCCAATGACCTTCCTCTGTCAGCAGGAGGGGTGCAGGCAGCCCCGGTCTCCTACTTACCTGTGGGATAAGACCAAGACGGGGCTGGGCAATCACCCTACTGCAAAAAGGGAGGGAGACGGAGGGGACGCTGGTCTAGGGCTGGCCCGGCAGACTGTCCACCGAGGGCCCGGCAGGGAGTAGTTTCAGCTCTGCGGGCTACAGTCTCTGCCACAGCCTCTCGGCTCTGCTGCTGGGGCTCAGAAGCATCACAGAGTTAGGCCCTGGAGCAGGCGGCCTAGGGGGCCCCAGGGGGCGGGCGTGACCCCGGGGTGCTGCACCTGCATCTGTCTAAAGCGGACATGGTCTTGCCCCCTCATGGGGACACACACCTGGGACACGCCTGTGCTGAAAGCCCTGACAGGAGGCTGCAGGGCAGCCACCCTTGGGGGACATATGTGCCCAGGGACACCTGCACTACAGCCCCTGTCGCTCGGACTCTGAAGTTCTGCTCGGAACTCCCGCGGCCCCTCTTTCTGCCTCCCAGGCAGACAGGCTTAGGAGAAGCCCATTTCCAAAGCTGAAGCTTAAAACTATTTCCATTTTAACCTCACGTCTCACCCTTTACAACAGTATTGCCATCACTGCCACTTTCACAGCGAGAAGAAGATATAACTGAATCCGGGTACTGTGCACCCTCCCTTGCAAGCTTCCTGGATCTGCTCCAGAAGCGGTGAGGGTTGAGGATTGAGGTGGGTGCCCTGGGGCTGCAGGAGGGACTTCGGGAAGCGCCCAGAGGAATTTCCTGCTGCCCCAGCCCCCACCCTGACTCCTCCCGGATCCAGGACTGACTTGGGGACAGCAATAACCTCGCCACGCTGCGCAGGAGGGAATATTTATGGACAGGCGATTCCCAGCAAATGCAATTCATTTAATGAAAAACTGTGCAGGAGAGAAGGGCTGGCGGTGTAATCTGGCTTCGGAGTGGCGGGAGCACAGATGGTGCCCGTGTTTCAGATTCCTGGCCCGCCAGCGGCCTCCCCAGAGTCACCATCGACGGCGGCTTAAGGGATTTGTATCGAGTGGCTTTGCAATTGCTTTTCCTTAAGTAATTACAAAAAGCACCTGTGTGCCCCACGGAGGGGGACACACAGATGTGCCCCACGGAGCACTGCCCGGTGGCCTGGAGCCCGGCCCACGCAGCTGCACTCATTCTCTGCAGGTGCTAGCTGCCGTGGGCATGTCACTGGCAGGGGCAGGGACCAGGGCACACGGGCATCCAGGGAACAAGCAGCGGGACACAGGGGGGAGCGACAGCCATGGGGATTTAGGACACGGCCATGTCACCCCACAATGGGGCAGCCATGAACCCACGGCTCCCATCAGCCCACCACACGGGGAGACGCGGCTGCTAAGGCCTGCAAACACACCCCAGCTCTTCCTCACAAGCAGTTTCCCGGGGTGAAGGCGCCAGCCCCCCAGCAGCCCTCCTGGGACCTTCAGGCAGCGCTGTTCGTCTGTGGCCGGGAGCACGTGCAGAGGCTCTGTGCTGCAGGGGTGACGTGGGAGAGGGCCCGGGGCAAGAGCTTCAGGACGGCCTCTGAGCAGGGCCCGTGGAGGGCGGCCCGCAGCAAATGGCTCTGTTTGTCTTCCTCCTCCCCCTCTGGCCCCCACCCCACCCCCAAGCCTTCTGGGACACGCGCTGTCAAGATCTGCTGGAGTCCCTCAAGCTGACAGTCCCTGCTGCTCTCACATTAGCACCCCAAGTGAGAGGCCCCCCGTCGGCGCCGGCGACAGAGCGTGTGCTCTCAAGAGAGCTGGCCATGTCATCAGCGTCTGATGAGAAATGGGGCGTGGATGGGGGGGGTGTGAGGGGCCCCTAGAGGCCCGAGCCCACCCCAGGGTCCCTGGTACCACCGTCAGGGCATACAGCCCTCAGCCACCAGCACCAAGTGTGGAGGGGCTCTGCGCGGAGCGAGGCTGGGTCACTGCGGCGCTAAGTGGCCCGTGTCCTGCCCAGATTGGCCAAGGCAGGTGGCTGGTGATTCCATTCGTGCCAAGAGGGGCCTTCTGGGAACCGAGGAGAAAGCAAAGGCAAGAGGCAGGGCACTGGGGTGTGGGAGGGGGAGAGAGGCTCATTGCGGGGCGGGGTCCCCCCTCTGCCAGCCTCGACCCAACGGTCTGTCCCCAGACAGCTGCATCACCTGCGGGCCCCACCCCGGACATGCCTGCCTGCCTGCCTGCCTTGGGGTCGGCCTCTGGTCCACAGCATGGGGACCCGTTCAGCACGGGCTGTGGCCCTCGCCCCCTTCCCAGGCTCCTGTGGCTTCCGCCCTCTCTCTCACACCCTCCATCGGCCTGCTGGCAACGAAGACGCACGGCGTGGGCTGGGGCAGGTGGACACCTGGTGGGAACGGGGTTCCCTGATGACGCCTCGTACGGAGAGGGGCCCGACGGCCTGCACAGTGCTCGGGCCACAGCCGCGTGGGCTCTCCGACAGCAGGGTCGGAACATCCCACAGAGACCGCGTGGCCTGCAGTTCACGATCGGGTCCTTTACACAAAGTCTGCCGTCCCTTGAGGTATGGGGCACAGTGCTATGGACAGAGTTGTGTCTCCCACCCCAAATTCCTGTGGTGAAGCTCTAACCCCCAATAAGCCTGCATGTGGAGGTGGGGACATGAGTGGGTAATTACAGTGACACGAAATCCCCTCCTCCCCGCCCCATCCCTTCCCCACCTGCTCCATGCAAGGGCCCCACCAGAAGGCAGCTGCCAACAGACTGCCGCATGGCTCTCACCGGAGCCCTGCCCTGCGGGCTCCCCAGGCCCAGGCATCCAGTCTCCACAAGTGTGGGGAACACGTTCCCCATTGTTAACTGACCGCCACCCGCGCCGAGTCTGTGGTGTTGTGTTACAACAGCTTGAGGTGACCCACACGGATGTCCCCGCGAAGGCTTCCTATAGTCCTGGTTTTCACAGTGAGGAGAGCGGGCCACACACTGCCTACCACCCGCTCCCAGAATCCGGCCAAGAGCACCCAGGCTCTGTCGCCTCCGGGCCCCCTGCCTTCCACACGTGCAGCCCGGACTGGCCAATGGCCGTGAAAACACATCTGCCAGGGCCCGGGAGGTGCATTTCACCCACACTGGGGTCTGGGGGCCTGATGGACCCTCCCCGTGCTGTCCAGGGGCTCTGAGTCCCCTCCTAACAAGGACATCAGCTCCTGACCCGGAGAAAACGAGAGGCAAAGAGCGGGGGGGGGGGGGGGGTCTTTTTCCTCCCGTCTGTGGTGGCGGATTTTGCTCCTGAATCACCTAACAGCAGAAATGTCCCGCGTGCGCAGCTGAGGGACAGACCTCAGACGAGGCCCATGTTGCGGGACTGGCTTCCCTGGGCGACCCCCATCACCCCAGGGCTGACCTGGGCCTTCAGAACAGCAGACCCACAGCGGACGTGTGCTTTGTGGGCCTTTAATTTCTGAAGGCTTTAGATGTTTAAAAAGAAAGGCACCAGGGTGCCTGGGGGGCTGTCGGTTGGGCGCCTGACTTCGGCTCAGATCATGATCTCACAGTCTGTGGGTTCAAGTCCTGCGTCAGGCTCTATGCTGACAGCTCAGAGCCTGGAGCTGCTGTGTCTCCCTCTCTCTCTGCCCCTCCCTTGCTCATGCTGTCTTTCTCTCTCAGAAATAAATAAAACATTAAAAAAAAAAGAAGGAGAAGAAGAAGAAGAAAGACACCGATATTCGAATCTGCAGTTGAAGGCGTCAAAACCCAGAGCAAAATGATTTTGGGCCCGCAGCTCAGAAAGAGTCGGGTCCCCGGACGTGGACTACTGCGTGCTCGGAGCTGCAGAGACTAAGCTGTGAGGGTCCCTGCACGCTGGTCCCTGCCCGGCAGCGGCTCTCGCTGTAATGGGGGTGAACAGGCGCGAGGGGACAGGCACACACAGGGCCCTCCCCTCGTCCAGCCCCTCCGGTAATTGCTGGCTTTGACCAGATAAGCACCCTGGGTTGGGGGGGTGGGGGGCAGGCCTCAATGCCTCTGCACCCACCTGGGGCCTGAGTCTCAGGGACATCTCACCAGGGTCCCCGAGAACACTGGTGGGGGAGGCGAGGGGAGGGGACAGGAGAGGGCGAAGGCAGGAAGGCTGTGGCGGCAGGAGCCTCCAGGCCAGAACCCCACCAGGGCCCCGGCTGCTCTCTCCACAGAGCGCCCCCCCCCCCAGCCTGCGGTCACAGCAGCACAGGGCTCTGTCACCCCCCAGGGGACCGCTCCTGTCACAGAGCCGCGCAAGAGGCCGGGCATCTTGAGAGCACCAGCCAGAGGCTCAACATGAAGCGCTCTTGTCACCCCCCCAGACAACAAATGACGAGAGTTACGACTATGGGGGCTTGGGGGCCCCGGGCCCAATGTGAGCACCAACCTGGGAGCAGGGAGGCCGTCACCCCAGAGGGAGGCCTGACATGTCAGCTCTCCGGGGACCTGCCGCTGAGCCTGAGGAAGATGAGAGAGCAGGACAGGGAGGAGGTCGGCCTGCTTATGAGCAGGGGCCGCGAGCGGAGACAGACGGGCTTCTCTCTGGAGTGTGAACGCATGGAAAACTGGCAGATAGTCAGGCTCAGAGTGGGTGGCCCTCGGGGCCCAGCAGCCCTCGGCTCAGGCTGTGTGGGCCGTGGGGGACAGGGGACAGGCTCAGAGGCCCCTGGCAGCAGGGACCCCCCAAACCACCACCAACACGAGACTCGGATGACAACCGAGCTCCACAACCTTGACTCCAGCCCTCCTTCCCTCCCTCTCTGGGCTGGAAAGCAAAATACACTCAACCTTCTGGTAGGAGTCTGAAAGGCCCCTGACCACAGCGGAGCACACAGCCAGCGGGGGGCACCGAGTCTGTCCCAGCGGATCCGGGGCTCCCGTGCAACTCTCGCTGGCTGTGTGGAAAGCATCAGCCCGGGCCCAGAAGTGCACCCTGTGTCCTCCTCGCTACAGAGCCGGGGAGGGGACAGAATATCACTGTGACAAACCCTTCTGAGGGCACGCTGCAGGGGTGTTAGATGAGATGATGCGGGCAAAGCCTCCAGCCTGGGGCAGGCAGGTCAGCCAACATCAGTGCGTTTCTGATCATAAAACCAGACCCCTTCCTAGTCCTCCAGCCCCTCCCCCCGCGACACTGAGACGGTTCTCTGCACCCGAGCCATCAGCCTGGCTCCTGGTTCCCACCTCCGGAGGAACCCCCAAACCAACTGCACGCGGAACGACCGAAAACACGCAAACCGCTGTCTTTCGTAAAGTATTAAAATACCGCTAGAAGCGAGACAGGCCTTGAACACTGTGGGCAAAAGGAGGGCTCTCCCCTGTGCCAACCCACTGGTGGCCCCCCCAACACCTCCACGGCCTGCCCTCGCTGAGCTCAAGGCCACACACCCCGCTCTCGCTGGCGGGGTCCCGGGGTCAGCACCCCCTCTGTCTCAAAGCCTGGGCCACGCTCCACAGGTCTCCATGGGCGGGACTTCAGACACGACCTCCCCAAGCTGCTCCTGGGGCTCCGGGGGGAGCGAACGCACAAAACTCCATGTGCCTGACAGCTCCCAACGGGCGCAGGGGCCCTGAGCACCCACAATCTGGGGGCCAGGATGTGCCATGTGCAGCAGGGTGGGCCCCACCAGAGGAGAGCGAGGCACCATCTCGCTAGCAGCCGCTCACCTTCTGAACACAGACAGCTCAGAGGAGACTTTGGGGACTGCGACTGCTAGCACTTCATGGGGTGCAGACCCACGAAGGCCAGGGGAGTGCAGGACACCCGTTCCCTTCCCCCACGTCCCACCCAGAGCACCTGCTGCACCCACTCTCCTATGCCCCCTTTCAGAATGTTCTCCATGTACCAACACAACACAGATGCACTTTTCTTTTCAGACAGAGGACAGCCCACGATCACTGTTCACACCTGCCTTCCCCCCGGGGTCCGTTTTTGGGGAACGCCCCAACTGACACGTGAGGAGCTGCCTCCCCTCTCCCGTGGGCAAATGGCATCCCAGCGCCTGGGTGGCTCCTCACACGTGTAGGCGTCTAGGTTCTTTCCAGTCTTCTCTGTACTTAAGAAGCCCCCATATACAGGGGCGCCTGGGGGCGCAGTCGGTTGAGCATCCGACTTTAGTTCAGGTCATGATCTCACGGTTCGTGGGTTTGAGCCCCACATCGGGCTCTGTGCTGACAGCTCAGAGCCTGGAGCTGCTTCAGACTCTGTGTCTCCCTCTCTCTCTGACCCTCCCCTGCTTGTGCTCGGTCTCTCTGTCTTTCTCAAAAATAAGTAAACACTAAAAAAACAAAAATAAAAACAAAATTAGCTCTTTAAAAAAAAAAAAGAACCTGCCATATACTAAGGTATGTTTCCAGAAGATGAGACTGGATCCTACTCTTCCGGCTCTCTCTACCCCATGTGGGTACAAGTCCACAGTCTTTAAGATGCAGATTCTGATTTAAACCAACCAAATGCTCAGCCGTCCCCTCCTGGGCCTCCCCCCACAGAAGGTTTCGGCCTGCCCCTCCCCCCTGTGCTACCAGGGCACGCAGCCAGCAGGAACCGGGGTCCCCCAAGGACCTCCCTGCTGAGGGGAAGACTATTTATACTGCTGGAAGTCAGGTGGGGGAGGGCCTGGGGGGGAGGGGACATTTGGACCCAAGGGTCCCGCTCCAGGCCAACAGGGCCGGTGGCCTCCACGGAGACCCGTGTCACGACCCCAGCTGCCCCAGGCCCCATTTGCTCCTGGCATTCCTGACTGGCCGCTCATGCTCTGATCTGTGCTGGGCCCCATGGGGCACAGAGACACCTGAGCCCGATGGCTGGTCACAGCCAAGGTGGAGGTGTCAGGCAGGACCCACAGCAATGAGAAGAGGCACCCCTTGCTGGGGGTCCCAGCAGTGGGTGGTCTGCCCGGGGCGGCCCCAGAACACACGGGCGGCCCTGGGAACGACAGGAACACACTAGACCGGGAACACACTAGACAGTACGAGGCCAGGCTGCCTGGAGCCGCAGAGACTTGTTAATAGCTGCCTTTCCCCCCAATTTAAATAGCACCGAGCTTTAATCAGCGGCCATCTCTTTTTAAAACATTGAAGAGACATTAGAGTCTGCTCATGTAAAAGAGCAAAATGGGATGGAGAAGATGCAGCGCCGGCCTAAAGAGGAAATTATTAAACATGTGGTCCAGTGAAATCATCTACGTAGATAGTGTGCGTACCCAGGGGCCCCGCGCTTCCCGCTGAGGCACTGGCGCCAGCACCCGGGCCGCCAGGAACTGGGGGGAACACGCAGGGTTGCGCCAGGCCCGGCGGGCAGGTGGGCAGCCACGGGCCACAGGCCAACTGTGGCCTGCCCGGCCACCTCCAGCGCGCACGAGGACGGGCACCCTCAGAAGCAGCCAAGCCCGCAGTGAGGCCAGGCCAGCGAGGGCTCCCTGTCCCCACAGAGCCACGTGTCCAAACCCACACGCCACCCTCCACCTGGCCAGGCAACCGACGAGCACGCTCCTTCCAGAGCACTCGGGCCCACAAAGCGTTAAACGCCCAACGACAGGCAGAAACGCAGCCTTGGAGCCCCCATCTGCTCGTGACGGCTCACAGACACCGTGGCCCCCCGGTTCCGATGTAATTACCAGCGCTGCAGTGAGAGACATAACAAACCAGTTCATTAGGAAATCCGCTGGAAGTTCTCGGAAGCGCTTCATAAACAGAACAATTAGGTGCATGGCTCCTGGGGCTCCCCTCGGTTCTCGGGCGAGGCTGCCTCCTGCGGACCCCACAGTCAGCCAGGCTGTCACGGTTGCTGACCTTGGACCCAGCACAACTCAGCCCCAGAGGTCAGGCCTCCAGCGACACACCTCCCCCCTTCGCTATAAAGAAACCCTCACCGACTGTCACTGTCATCTCCAGGGCCCACCTGTGTGACCTCTGCCTCCTGGGACAGCCCGGACAGCCTTCCTGTCTGTCTGCAGCCTGGGCCCCCCCGTCTCCCATTCCAGCATGGTAAGACCGATAAACTGGGTGCTCCGTGCCAGGCGCTTCCCAAGAGCACAGGCACCACACTAACAGGCCACAGAGGAGGATGCCACGTGCAGCTGAATCTCAAACAAGACTGAGAGGCCTGGGGGCCGTCCTCAGCTCCTGTACGACTGTAACCCCCAAAACATCTGCACAGGGAAAAGGAGAGGGTGACAGGAAGCTCCGGGAAGGAGCGAGGGGAACACACATTTCCCAGGGCAGTTTCCTGCGAGCCCCGCGCACCTGCCTGGCCAGCGCCACAAATCACAGGGTCACCAAGGCGCAAAAGGGCAGGTGCCCGGCCCACCTCCAGCCCGGGCTGCCCCCCTGCAGCCCCCTTCCCCATGTCTCCACCCTCACCCCTCACCCCTGCCTCCTGCCCCGGCCCCTCGGGCTTCTGGATAATCGCTGTGGCAGGCGGCATCCTCACCAAAACAGGAGGCACCGACCTAAATGAGGCGGTTCCCGGTTTACGGTAACGAAGACGAACGTGTTCTAGGCTGGGGTTTCAGAAGGGGTCCCTCACTCTGCAGGCAGGGTGCTCCTGGGGGCCCTCTCCCCTCTTCCACATGCCACAGAAGCCCCCCTCCCATAGATTCCTCTGGAGGTGGGGGGGCGGCCTCCCGAGAGCTGCTGGAAACTCAGGTCAGTGACCCAGGCTCCTCCTGGCCATTTGAACCGGGTTTTGAATCTCTCTCGCTCTGTTTCATCTGAAGGAGGGGAAGGAGAGGTGGTCTGCACAACCTCAATGCGGGGGAGAGCCCCTTGCTGGCTCCGCCCAGGGCCGCCCACTGCGGGAGCAGCCGGTGGAGCTAATCCAACTCGGCGTGCAGCCCTGTAGGACTAATTCGAGTTCAGACCCAGGAGGGGCGGTGCGGGCACATTTATCTTCTCTGAGTGAAGCTGCTGCATCCCTCTGATCTCCCCTACAAAGCCTGCCCGGCTGAGCAAGTGCCCAGGGAATTCTGCTCCTAGAAATGGAGCACAGGCCTCAGGAGGCAACGAGGCCACCCCAGCTGAGCCCTGGAGGCCAGCCAAGAGGAGGAGGCCACCAGCCTGCAGGGACGCCTGAGGGCGGCGGGTGCACGCCCTCAGGTGGGAGGGAGACAGGAAGGAAAGGCACCAGTGCTCTGGGCTCAGCCCTCTTGCTGCCGTGACCTTGGCAAAGTCACTTCACCTCTCTGGCCCTCAGAGGAGATCAGCCGGAGGCAGGGCGGTGCCATCGGTAAAGCTGGAGATGGAGACGGAGGAAACAGATGGAGGAGAGAGCAGAGGAAAGGGGGACACAGCGCTACCTCCCGGGAAGGGGGGGTCGCCGAGGAAAGGCAGGGCTCTCAGCAAAAGCAGCAAAAGCAGCAGCACGTGTGACCCAGGAGGGGTGGGGGCGGCTCCCTGCAGGAGGAGGAGGGGACCCTCCTAAGCACAGCAGGCCTCAGGACGCTGTCTGCCCGTGACATTCTACACTCCCTTTGCTTCAGGCCTGGCGGGGGAGAAGGGACGCTGGGGCTCGACTGAGTGACCCCGTTCTGGCCTCTTGGCCGGTTTGGCTGATTCCCATCATATAAGACAAATGACCAGAACCGCCAGGAACACAGCCTTTCCCTCCAGGGGCTGCAGGCCACGTAGGGGGAGGCACCTGGGAAAGGCGAGGCCGCCCCTCCCACCTCTGAAAAACTACACTTGTTTGTACAAAAAAGTTGTAAAAGAAAAACGCAGCAACATTTTGAGAGAGTTTTTAAGGGACCCAAATCCCGCTGCGTGGAGCTAACACCTAGCAACGTTTGGGCCACCCCGCCCTAGTCCTGCGCATCCACACAGTGGGTTCTGCATTTGTCACTCAAAGTGCGGGGCCCATCTTTCCCCCTTGCTGGGGGGTGGAGCCAGCAGGAAGTCCCCTCCACCCTGTCCCTGCAGTCACTGCCTCTGCCTCAGGGAGTCCCAGCCCTGACCCTTAGGGACTCAGGGGTCTCTGCTCACCCTGGCCCCCAGCTGTGTTCTCCTTAATTACACGGAAGCCTGGCCATTTTGGCTGGCAGTGCACTGGGGGGGGGGGGGGGGANGGGGGGGCAATCTCCCTCTCTGCTCTGGCCCAGAGGAGGCCCAGGCCCAGTCCTACACCCACGCGACCAGAAGCCAGGGAAGTGAGGGGTCACATCTGCTGCGCCTCTGTGACGGGCTGTGTGATCCATGCATGGTGGCAGGACTCAGGGACAGAGAGACAGGCAGTGTCTTCCCGCCCACCCCCCACAGCGCGGGCCTGGGAGGGTCCAGGCTCCTCCTGCACGCTGGTGGCTGGTGAAGCTCAGTGCCAGCAACGTGGCTCAGGAAGGAAGACCACTGAGGACAGCAAACACCAAAATACCACGTTGACTTGCCGGTGAACCCAGGGCAGCTCGACCTTCGGGGGTGAGGGGACAAGGGGGTAGGGAGGCTACAGGGTAAGCACTGCCAGTACTGCCAGCCTCACAGGCCAGAGAGCAGACCTTGGCTCCAAGGCCACGGTGCTGGCACTGTTCCGGGCCAAAGCAGCCAGAGACAGTGTGTCAATGAATGGGCGTGGCTGCGTGCCAATAAAACTTTATTCATAAACAGGAGTTCTGAGTCTCATTAAAGTGTGTTGCATATTCTCCTTGTGATTTCTTTTTTGTGCAACTCTTTAAAACTTTAAAAACCCTTCTCAGGTGGCAGAACACACAAAAACAGTCCGCCAAATGTTCCCTGTGGGCCCTGCTTTGCTGACCCCTGCTCTAGAAGGAGAAAGCACGTGGATACCTGAAATTCAGCGGCCAGCCAAGTGCAAGAGCTGGGCTTCTAAGGTGCCAGCATGGAGGCAGCAGGAGATAGGAGGAAGAAGCTGAGAACCAAGTGAGAAGTCTCTAGAATCTGGGAAGTGGGAACGCTCCTCCCTGGGGCCTGAGGAAGGGGTTGGCAGGAACGGGGCCAGGCAGAGACAGGGGTGGGCAGCACAGTCAGGCGGGGGAGGCCCTTGCTTAGATGATCCTCGGGTCCTCCTCCCCCAACCCCACTCTCCATTCCCTAAAGCGTGGCCAAGGACGAGCAAGTCCCTGAGACCCTTCTGGCCTGAACACTCTCCCTGCACCTCCAGGTCCCGCCTCAGACACATGTCAGTGGTCACCTGTACGCCCGGCCGCCTCTCCTGCCTGGACTGGACTCCTGATGGGGCCGCAAAGCTTGTAAGAGGCCAAAGCTGCCACTCCACTCCCCTGTCAGAAAGCCCGAGAGCGGACGTCTAGGACCACAGAGCCTGACACCTCCTGGTGGGACCCCTGGCCTTCCTGGCCCGGGGCCAGGTGGCTGGGGTGGCCCCGCAAGGGAGCCTGGCTTGGGGGACCCAGCCACCCGCCAGAAACCTGGCCCGCGCAGAGCACTGCGCGCCACTGGCTCAGTAATTTCACGCTACGCCGCCTGGCGATGTAAGCGTGGAGGCCCGTCTATGGCAGCACCTCCCAAATGTCACTTGCTTGTGAATGCGTGGCTGAACCCGAAATTGCTTTTAATATCCGGGCGGCCTCTGCCGGCCTCACTGCAGCCCCAGCTCTGACAGCGCCGCCGGGACAAGCCTGCAATCTGGCCCAGATCTTACAACTCAATTGCGACTCACACTGCGGCCGGCCCCGGGAATTCTCCAGTGCAAATCCATACGCCCACACGGGATGTTTGATCGCTCCTTTACATCAGGAGAAAGAGTCCCGGTGCTCACACAGCGAGGACCACGGTCTCTGCCAGAGACCCCCTCCCTCATCGGTAAAAATCTCGACTTCAACCCCAAAGGGCCTTTCCAGACTCCTTCCTACAAAGCCGCGTCCGGTTCTAAACTGCACTCACACCGTGGAGCCAGAGACAGGGGTAGTTAGAAGAGCAAAGGTTAGCCAAGTCATCCAGACCTGAGCTGCCGCCAGAAGAACTACGTGATCTTTGTTTTTCTGGTCTCCACGTTCAAACGGTAAAAGGAAACAGGTGATATTTTGTTTAACCCAATCTATCTAAAAACATCATCTACATAACCAGCGTGAACCAAGTATTTGTGCCCTATTTCTTGTCCTTGGTTCCTCAGAGCCTCGGACGGCGTGCGTGTCACCCTCACAGGTCACGGCCACGACGCCCACACACAGCAGTGGCCGCGCACTGGTCACCACTGGGTCACCACTTCTGGATCTGGTGGGAGATGCACCGTCTGCCCTGGTCCTGGGCCCCGACTTGGAACTTGCCGCCACGCAATTCCTTGCGGGAACCCCCAGGCTCCAACTTGGGAGCTGGTGGGATGTACCCCATTTTCATGCTGCACGAGCCCCGCTGGAGGGGGCTCTCCTGTGCCGGGCACCCCTGTGCTAGGGAGCCGCCATGAGTGACCGGCCCGTCTGCAGCAGACAGAGGCGGAGGGGCCGAGACCCTGGGCCAGAGCCGAGTCCAGCCCGACGGGAGAAGTGCAGCGTCTCCTGCAGAGGGCGGGACAGGGGCCTCGGGCCTCGGCGTCGATGGCAGGCCTGGGAGGAAGGCCCTTGGGTGGAGCAGCCGTGAGCCCACCTACAGCCCCTCTGGGCTGCCTGCCCTGCCACTAACTAGGGGGTCTGCAGTTCACAAGCCCCGTGTGTGTCCCGTCCCCGGGGCCCCTAGATGGAGCAGAGGGAGCTCATGGGGGAGGGAGGCAGACCCGAGCCCACCCTGTGCCCAGCAGCCCCAGGGAATCTGCCACTCTTCGAGCGGTCAATCGAAACCACACAGATGGGTCTGTGTGAAGCCAAGGGCATTTGAGAACGAGAACTCAGTTCAGATGTCAAATCTGTCGGCCAGTGATCAGCTCTCTTAGAGTAGAGCAGGAAATCCCTGCGAGGAGACTCCCAGGCTTCAGTGACCTCCACAGAGAGGCCGGGCCACCAGGAAGCCCTCGGGCCCCAACAGTAGAGTCTGCCAGGAGGGAGAGCCCTGGGCCCCAGGTCCCGGCTCTAGGCTGCCACGCACCCACCCACCTGCCCCAGGCCTCCTCCCTGATTGTTCCAGAAACACATCCAGATGGAGAGGCCGGGACACACTATATAAATGGAGGCTGCCCCGGCCCTGGTCCGTGGGAGCGGGCTAAGCGGGGCCGACCGCGCGGACCCTGTCACGGCCTTGCGGATGCTCACCTGGCTGGCCACCTTGCCGTAGTCAATCCACCGCAGGGTGGCGAAGTTGGTGGACTCCGCACAGTTGAACCCGTGATTGAACCCAGCATGGTAGCCATAGGGGAACGTGATCATGAACTCGCCGGCCTCCTGTGTAATCTGAGGAGGGAAAGGGACAGGTGAGCGTGGAGCCCAGAGCTGAGGGGCGAGGCCAAGTGAGGGACGGCATTTACTGCTCGGCTCACCTCCCAGAAGCCACGCTGGCCCAGGCCGGGCTGGTGGCAAAGGCCACCAGGAGCCACCGCCAAGTACCTCAGGGGCACGGAGCCAGGACTTCCCAACGAGTGCCAGGGAGCCCCGACTTCAGGAGTGAGTGGGGTTCTGCCCGCTGGAAGCAGCCTAACTGCCCGGGCTCCAGCCGATTCCCCACATGGTTTACACGGCAGGCATGGCCGTGACCAGGAGAGCTCTGCTGTAGCCCGCTGCTCACCAGGGCCCAGGCGGGGCCCCAAGGTGACAGACACTCTCTGTTTTTTGTGGGGTGGGCGCTTGTGCTTGGGTGGCTCAGTTGGTTGAGTGTCCGACTCTTGGTTTCAGCTCAGGTCATGTTCTCAAGGTTCATGGAATTGAGCGCTGGATCAGGCTCTGTGCTGAAAGCATGGAGCCTGCTTGGGATCCTCGCTCACCACCCCTCCCCCACTCACTCTCTCTCTCAAAGTAAAGAGTCTTTACAACTCTCTAGACAACACAGGCAGCTATGCCTCTGGGTGCTCTCAGCTGCAGGGATGGAAGGGCCTCCCGGTCTGGAGGCAGGTGGCCGTGTCCCATCTGCCGTCCACTGTGAGACGTTCCGATGCAGCACGGGGGCCGGTGAGGACGTGCAGAGCACTGAACAAGTACAGGGTCTTTCTTGCCCTTGGGAGGAAAGACCTCCAGCTGCTCGCAGAAAAACATTCCTGGAAAATGACCCGAGTCCTCCGGCCCTCGTAAGAACAGGGTTCATCCCTCATATCCTGGGAAGTGGCTCCTTCCAAGTGAGGTCAAAGAGGCCGGAGAAACACATTATAACGCGTTATAAGTGTGTTATAAGGCCACAATGTCATGGTCGGAACTCTGTCAAATGAGCTGAATGTTTCTAGACTATTCAAATGGTCTGATCCGACCTCTGAAACAGATCCCCAAACCAAGGAGCTGGGGGTGCGTGATGAGGGAGAGGGCCCACGTGAGCCCAGACAGGCTTCTGGAGCCTCCGAGCCCAGGCCTGGAGGAAAAGGTGGGGGCTGCAGCCGCACCCCTGCCTCACTCCACATTGCGGGGGGGCACTGAGCCCATCGGCACATGCCCCAAAGGACGAGTGATGCACAGGAAGGAGGACAAGTCCCAGAGCGCGACGGGCAGGGCTGCTGGCCCACTGCACGGATGTGGACGCTGAGGCTGGCAGCGAGGGAGGGGCCGTCTGGAGCTCTGAGTAACTGGCGCCCCAAACAGGAATGGACCCGCCGGGAGGCCCCTGCCACCCACAGTCCCCAACCTGGGACATGGGCCACCGTCACTGAGGGCTACACTTCTTTCTAGGGTTTCATTCGGCGGCTTCGCTCAGGCTGTGCTCCTGCGTCCGACTCTGTCCTCACTGTGTCTTCGAGGTCCCTTATCCCTTCTCGCTCCTCAAGGGCACCCCTCCGTGTGGACGCACCGCTGTTTGCCCATCGGTTCTGCTGATGGCGGACGCTGGGCTGTTCCTGCTCTGGCGAGTCCGGCCGCAGGGGGCGCTGTGCTCCCGGCTTCCATGGGCGCGAGCTTGCGCTTCCGCGAAGTCTCCAGGCAGCGGCAGGAGGTAAAGGTTCCCAGGCCTGGGGCCCTTCTGCAGCAGCAGCGGTGTGAGTGTGGGTTTTCCACCGTCCCTGCAGGTGGGCTACGGCACCTCCCAGTGGTTTCCGCCTCCTCTCCAAGGTCTACAGGTGCGTCCGGGTCCTTCTGCCCCTACTTACGCAGCTGTTCACTTCTCTACTGTAGCTTCGGAGAAGTTATCGAGCTTGCTGATCTTTATTTATTCCTCCAGAGAGAGAAGTAGAAATTGCTGGGTTCATTTAAGTAGCCCATAAGAAGTCAAACCCTGAGGGGGTGGGGGTGGAGCAGGAGATTGGGGGCAGAAGACTTCCAGAAGCCGACCACAGAGTCAAAAATCAATCAAAACCGACACAGCCTGGAGAAAAGCCAGTCCTTAAGACACGAAGATATTTTTCTTTTCAAGTAATGAATTGCACCAATCAAGGGAAGTCAGTATGCATTAAGTTATATTTTTAAATTCCTGTCCAAGTGACAGGCATGTGGGGGATGAAACGCACGCATGGCGGGAGGTGGGAGCGGAGAGAGAACACCCAGGGTCCCCAAGGCCCCAGCAACCCCCCTCCCAACATCCACAGCCAGGATTTTCTGGGCTGCTTCCTGCCACAGGACCTTGTGAAATGGGTTGCAGATAAAATTTAGAGATTTTTTTTTTTTTAAATACTGATTACTGATTTTATCTTTTTTTTTTTTTTTCTGAGCTGACCTTGGACAGAGCCATCTCACTCTTCCTCCAAGCCTACACCTGCTCCCCTCCATCCCTCCCTCCACCAGGCCCGCAGGTGTGGGGGTGGGGGGCTCTCTGCAGGGTCCCCATGTGGGGAGGTGCCCCAGGCAGACTTCAGAACCCTGCTCTCCCCACCGACCCCTCCAGAGCCCACGGCCCAGGGCAGATGCGCACCCAGGGAGGATGGCAAATAGATTGTGTTCCCGTCACCGAGCTCCACATCTCAGTGGCTTGTCTCCAGCTCACAGTGTCTGTCCTCCGTCACAGCCATCAACCTCATCCGACAGTAAAGGAGAAAGCAACAGCAAGGCAGGAAGCAGGGAAGGGAACGGCAGCCACAAGCGCCAGTCATGGAGAAAGCGCAAGTTCAGCTGTTTCCTCGAGCTCTCGTGGAATAAACGAGGAAGTCCATGGCAGATTACAGAAATACATGCTTTTAATTATTAAAAAGCTCTGCCATTGATCTGCTTTTTCTTCTAGAAGTAAATACCATTATGAAGATTTAGAAGTGGCGTGTGGGAGTCATTCCCCCCAGGGCTGCCAGGAATTCAGATGAGGACCCTGATGGGCATTCATCTGGAGCCCGACGCCGCTCCCTGCAGGCCTGTGGACAGCAGGCGGGGCTGGACCAGGGGGGAGGGGAGCCAGCCTCTGAGGGTCGGCAGACGCCCTGGGCCAGTAGGCCAGTGCCCACACGGACAGTGACGCAAGGGACAGGAGGGTGCCCACCAGCCGACCCCTCCAACTGGCATCTCTCCAGGAGCACCGGGAGAATGTTTCCCACAAAGCATGGAAAGCACGTACTTCTCACTCTGCGAGCAGCGCCGGGTCCGTCCGCAAGGCTCCTGGTGGCCAGCGGTGTGCGAACGGGGAGGGGAGGAGGGGGAGGCATGGCGAGACTGTGTCTCTCACAGCAGAGCACCCGCTGTCTGATGGGCGAGCCCGATGGGAAGAGCGAACCCCCGATCTGAGCACTGAGGCCGCGGGCGGTTTGACTGAAATGTCAGAAGCAATTTCTGAGTCGCTGACACCCGGGGCCAGAATGCGGCGTAAGGATCTGATGGCACAACTTGCTCAGGTGCCTGACAGTCGCTCTTGGAGGGAGACCTTGAGGACCCAGGTTCCCAGGAGGCTCCTCCTCCCCAGGCCGGCACTGGGTACCCAGCCCAGAGTCTGCTCAGGCCTCCCCGGAAGGTTCCAGGCATGTCCCTCTCGGGGAGGCGGGGCTAGGCAGTCCCAGGCACAGGGCTCACAACTGCTGCGCCCCACCTTAGGGCAGACTCCCCCCACTCCTCCCCTGCAGAGTCCCTGCCACCCAGATTTCCCAGCACCAGGCCTCATTCACACAGCCTGCGAGGCAGCCTCTGAAGCAGTAAATTGAATGAGTTCACAGTCTTCGTGCTGCTGGGGAGCCAGACAGTTCATCTCTAAACAGGTACTTCTCTCAAAGGGCTTGTCAGGCCCAGACATAGGGGCAAAGCTGGGGGCGTTGGGGGCGCCTAGAGGCCTGCCCGGTTCTCCAGGGGCTTCCTGGGAAGTGGGCAGGAGCCACCCCTCCCCTGCTGCGCTGACCCTGAAGGGCCCTGCTGGCAGCCACCGGCCACACTGGCCATAGGACTGGGGCTGGGAGGTAAGGGCAAGACCCCACTTGACTCCCTTCTCTTCCCATCCTCACCCAGAACCACAGCAGAGCTGGAAGCTGACTGCCCAGCCCCCTGCCAACCCCCAGCTTGCCAGTGTTCTAGAACCTTCTCAAGGAGTGAGAAGTCAGTTTCCCCAGCAGCACCTACGTACCCGGCTGAACGGGATCCCGTACTTCTTGAGTATGATGGGCGAGATGAGGGTCATCTTGTGCCGCAGGAAGGCGTCGCAGCCCTGGGAGCTCCCGGGGAAGAACCCTGCAGCAGAGAAGAGGGGCGTCGGCCTGACGGGCGGTGCTGGGGAGGCCTCTCTCTGGGCGGTGCGTACCTATCAGGCATGGAGTACACTGGCCCGGGCTCCGAGGGAACGAAACGCACAGGACCCTGTCGCGAAGCTGCTGGTGGACATGACAGCAGCCCCTCGGACCCCCAGTCAGGGAGCCCGGAGCCGGGGATGGGCCAGCTGTGTGATAGCGCGTGCCCTCCGAGTCACAGGTGGAGTGTGGGCAAGGGCGCTGCTGTGCAGACCTCCCCTCCCAATGGCCCCTCTCAAATAAAACCCACTGCATCGCAGTGGCACAGTCGCTCAGCCAGCACGATGGTGCAGCCCGGGGACAACATAGCAGGGGTGCTCACCGCCTGAAGTCACATGAGCAGCGCCCCCCACACACAATGGGATCTACGACAAAGGGGAAGAAGGGCCCCAGTGCGGGCATGGGCTCTGCCTGGGCTCTTTGCACACACGGTCCCCGCAGCAGGCAAGGGGACGCAGGCTCCAGCTGTCGATGGACCCCCGGAAGCCCTCAGTCTGGCGGGAAAAGGGCTGAGCAACCTGACCGGGCCTGCGGCCATGTCTCCACCCTGAGCATCCACGACCGCGAGGTGGTCTGAGTTCCTGTCGGGGGACACTATCTCAGGGAACACCAATCAGCGTTTAAAACGATGCTCGCAGGGGCACCTGGCAGCTCTGCCGTTAACCATCTGACCCTTGGTTTCAGCTTAGGCCATGATCTCAGGGTTTATGAGTTCAAGCCCTGTGTCAGGCTCTGCACTGACAGCGTAAAGCCTGCTGGGGATTCTCTCTCTCCCTCTCTCTGTCTGTCCCTCCACCCGCTCTCAAAATAAAAAAACAAAAAAACCCCATAAAGTGATGTTTGTCAATGTGCAGAAGTCAGACCGTCAGTTCTGCCTGCTTAGGAGTTGTGTTTAACTGACACACTTCGGGGACGTTTCCAAATCACTTGTTGGCTGAAGCTCAAATCAAGGACGTGTAGGCCCAGCAGTTAAAGAAAAGCTGGCCCCGGGACTGCCCGTAGAGGTGCAGGCTTCTCACCCAAACCATGATCGAGAGATGGCGCCGACTCAGTGACAAGCAGGACGGGTCACAGCAGCCGCAGGGGCTCCTGAGGTCCTGCTCCCTCCAGGACTGACCCTCAGGCACACCCGGCCCACTCAGGGACCCTTCCGGGAGCGGGAGCGACCCAGACCTTGGGCCCCCAGCCTCCAGGGAGCGCAAGTCCCCATGCAAGTCCCCATGGGCCGCCAGCTCGGGAGGGGGCACTCACGTGCACGCTCAACGTGTGCAGTAAGCCCGCGCTCGGGCCCCACCCCCCCACCTGCTGGAGCAGAGGAGGACTTCAAGTGACAGTGTCACAGTGTCGGGGGTGGGGGGCGGGGCGCCCACCAGCAAGGACAGGCTGCCAGGTTCTGGAAAGTGCGAGGGCTTACTGAATCCAGCAACTTTCCTCTGTGCTAAAAGCGTTTCAATTAGAGTTATGGCCCCTGCCGCCCGGCCCGCGGCCTCTCTGCAGTTCCTCTTTTTAATGCACAGTTTAAGTGGCTCTCATTAAAGCTCTAATAAAGGCACACATTTTAAGTGATTAGCACCAATAACGCGCCAACACATTAATGCTCTCTCCGTGGGCTCCACGACTCTCCCATCGAGCCCATTTGGAGCTCGGCTATTCATTTTCCATATTCATTGCAAACTCATTCCATCCATCTCAGTAACGGGAGTCTGTGATGCATGCCCCCAGAAAAGTTGGGAAGAGACACCGAGGAGGGCAGTGACTCACGTGCCCTAAAACCTCTCCCGTCCTCCCCCCCGAGGAGGGGGGCGCAGGCCTCAGCGAGGGGCGCAGCGGGAGGTGCGGAGCCATGCCCCCAGGGCAGACAGGAGAAACTTCCTGAGTCCACACTGGGCACAAAGCAACACGGGGGCGGGGGGAAGGGGGGCTCCCACTGGCCCCCCAGCTTCCGGCCCGACCCGGCCCCCTGAAGGCCCCGAGAATGGGAGCCAGGCCAGGTCCCCGGGCACCAGGGCCCCAGCCCTGGGAAGGGCGTGGGGAGCCGGCCCCACAGGGTCCCGCTTCCAGCTTTTCTGGGTGGCGCTCAGATTGCCCAGAACTTTTCTAGCAGAAAAGGCACAGAGAGGAAGGAGGCGCTGGGCATGGCTAACCGCAAACCCCAGGGAAACCAGGCCGGGCGATGCCAGCGCTGTGGGCACCGGAAGCTGCCCATGTGGGCCACTCCGTGGCTGTGTAGGCGTGGGAGGCCCATCCGTGGCCCCCTGAGATGTCCACGTCCTGCTCCCCAGTACCGGCGACTGCTGCCTTCAGTGTGGCAGGGGCTCCGCAGAAGGGACTAAGTGCAGGAGCCCAGGATGGGGGGGCGACCCCGTGTCACCACAGGGTCTCCACAGG
>NW_027527386.1:1530331-1541232 GCF_008692635.1 Crocuta crocuta
CCCCCGAGCATGATGGAGCGAGTCTGTGGGCGGATCAGGGCTCTTTCAGAGCAACTCCAGGCTCACATCAAAGCCGAGAGACTGGTGCTGCTTGGAGCCACTGGCTCCACAGTGATCTGTCACAAAAGTGACAGGAAAGAAAATGGCAAGGAAGGTCTTTTCTGACTTGTATTTTACAATTAGTGTTTGTGTTTTAAATTTATGTTCGAGACGGTACACAGGGAAAGCATTTCAAATGGGTGTCACTTGAGATGTTAAGAAGAAAGAGAACTGGCTCTTTGCTGGGACGGTGACTGGCGTTTCTGGGGTGAGGGGCATGCTCCTGACAGCGGGTCTGACCACACCCCCCGCCGCGGGGCCGCCTCACCCCCAGGAGAGCCTCCCTCTGTCCTTGCCCTTGGGGGGAACAGGCATTTCCTGAACCGACGTGCGAGTCCGCGTGCAGCCAGGACGGGAGGCCCAGTTTTCAGAGAGAGCCGCCATTTCCAGCTCCAAAGTCAAAGGGGGCAGGGGAGGCGGGTGGTGGGCACTCTGGGAGGGAGGGGAGAGGAGGGGACAAAGGGTGCAGCAGGGAGTCAGGGGAGCTGCGCCAATGCTGCGTGATGGCTTCTGGAAGATTCCCCCCGCTGCCTGCCACAGCCACCCGGAGGGACGGCCCTGTACTGTCCCAGGGACTCCTGTACAACAGGGCCATCGCCCCACCCGCCCCGACTACCGGGTGCCGCCTGCCACCAAGGGCCCCACGCTTTGGGCCAACAGGGTCTGTTAACGTCCTCGTAGGCATTTAGGGGCACCTGACGTCCGAGCAGAGAGCGGGGCGCCGTGACAGGGAGCAGTGCGGAAGCCCTGGTCACACTGGCCAGGGCCTCAGCGCCACCCTTGTCTCCAAGGACCCTATGTCCTGAGGGGCCCGCCTCTACCCCGAGGGGTCAGTACCCCCTCTCTGGACACAGCTGGGGACCCTCTATGACAAATCCCGTCTGCTCAGGAGGCCCCTCAGGCCCAGGCCAGGCATATGCAGGCAGTGAGGCTCGTGGTCACTGCGGGGGAGGGGCTCCGGCCTGGACGTCTCATTTTCTAACCTAAACACAGACTCGAAGGCCTGGAGGGCGCGACACGGTACCGGGCCGGGAGGGAGCCTGCAGTCACGCCCGCCCGCAGCTCCGTGCTAACAAACTGGGAAAAAGAGTGTTTCAGGCAATGGCATCTGTGCGTCACTTGCCAAGTGACAAACCCCAGAGGGGGCCTGTGATCACAGAGGGAAAGGGAATGGAAAATCAGCCGGTGACGTCTTACAGCACGGCTCCCCCCACAGGTGGAGACTCATGCAAGGTTGGAGGGGGAGGCCCAGGATGCTAAGGCTGTGCCCCCTCCCCCCGCCCCGGCCCGGGTCCCAGCGCAGACACCTACCGATGGCCAGCCGCTCCAGGCGCTTGCCGTGCTCCGGCGGGATGGCGTACCTGCGAGAGAAGGGAGGCACGTTAGAGGCGAGGTCCTGCGGCCACCACACATTTCAGGGGCCCCGGGGCTACAGCCAGGGCCTCAGGGAGATGGAGCAGAACTGGGTGCGGTGAGAAGGGTGAGGGGCCCATTCGGAAGCAAGGAGGGGTGGGGAGGGAGGGCAGGGCCTCCACTGGCTGTGACGGCGGCGCCCCACACCAGCACTGGAAACGTTCCCAGCTCAGAGCCACTAAAGCCTCAGTGAGGCTCAGAAAGCAAACCAGAGAGAGCAAGTGGGGGAGGGGCCCCAGGGGAGAGGAGGAAGGCCCCCAGCCTCCTTGTGGCCTCCGTGCCTCCCGCTCCTCCAGCCCCGGGACCAGGAGCCAACAGGGGAAGAAGCTTCAGGAATGAGGAACACTCCACTTGTCACCGCTTCGTGAGTTTGAGTTTTACACGCTCTACATGTGAAAGATTGCTGAGGCTCTGTCATAAATAAGAAAGATGTAAGGTGAAAGTGTGCAAACAGATGACGTGAGAGCAACATCACTAATGCCGGGTGCGGAAGCGGGTGTGGGGGAGGGGGGCACCGGGGACTCCTTCCTGGCGGGGAGTGTGCCAGGATGGGGCAGAGGGGCGGTGCCGAGGAGCCCGCCCCAGTTGACCCAGCACCCTGGCCGCCCTGAGGGGGACTCGCGGCAGGCTGCAAAGCTTCGCATCCAAGCCAAAGGCAGGCGGAGCCGGGGCGTGGGTCCTCGATGCCCAGAGCGCTGGGTGCGGCCGGCCGTCCGTCTGTCCTGTGGAGGAGGGCCTGGAGCGGTAGCTACTGCAGCATGAGTCCTGTCCTGGAGAAACCCCAGGGCAGTGGTGCTCGCCCGGGCACGTCCCAGGGCCACGTCCGGGGACATCTGTGGTTGTCACTGTGGAGCGTCTCCTGGCATGGGGTGTGGGGGCGCCCAGGGGCCGCCCCGTGTCCGCAGTGCCGAGGGAAGAGACGCTGTGCGGGCACACTTCACGTTCTAGAACGAGGCGGACGCGGGGGCGCATGGCGTGGCTCGCCAGCCACCCTTCCTCACGGCAGGCGATGCAGGACGGGAACAGAGGACACGGAAGCCGGCCTGGACTCCGTGGCTGGTTAAGTCCACTGTGATCAGAGGTTTATTATTGCTTTTTAACAAAATAAAAGGGGAAGGAGTAGGAGATAATGGCTATCCCTAATCTAACAGGATAAAAATAATTAATTTCTGGGCACAGCGCAGGGCCCTGGCAGAGACGGCACCGCACCTGCATTTCTGTTGCTGCCGGAGAATTTTCTGCTGTCTGGACAAAGAGGAGGTGACTCTTCTTCAAACAGCCTTTTATCACTTACATAAAGATGATAAAAGTTAATCCCAATCCAAAGCACCTTTGTGGGATGAACGACCCCCAAACAAGGAAAAGAAGCATTCCAGCCCTTCTGGGAACCGGCCGGACGACAGGAGAACTAATTTATGACTCCAAGCCTGTGATGATTAATGCAATATCCCCAGTCTACAATGCTGCTTTCACTTAATTACCGCCTGTAATTGGGAGTTGTAAAGATAAGATTAATTGAATCTGGTGGATGTTAAAAGTTTAATACGTTGGAACATGGTGCTCTGTTATCGGAGAGCACAGGCTGCACAACGCTGCGGAGCACGGAGGAGCACAGCCCCTGGAGGGATTAGGAAGGACTGGAGGACGGGAAGCCGACAGCCGCAGGGACTTCTGGACTCCAGTGGCCAAGAGAGGGCTGCTCGCCCATGGCTGGGAACAACGCACGACAGCCTCAGGTGCTGACAGCCCCAGTGCCAGCCCTGCGCCCAACCCCAGACCTTCCCCTGGGGGCTTGACAAGATGCAAACTTCAGATTTTGGGGTGAGATGAGCAGAACTGGGGTACAGGTGCTTTACAACACACGGCTCTGAGCAAGTGCTATGTGCCCGTCTATTAAAATACGCTGGGGCTTTCTGACGGCCGGGAGAAACCCCAGCACTGTGGGCTGTTCCCTCAGACCCAGCCTCCCAACAGGGACAGTCATGTGCTCCCAGGGCAAAGTCCCCTGGACCCCACAGGGCCCCCAGAGCAGAGCTGTGTTACCCTCATCCTGGCTGCAGTCGGCGGCACACTGCCTGGTGGGGGTGGGGGCGGCCCTGCCCCTCAGCCTGGCTCAGGGAGGATGGGGGGGGGGGCAGCTATCTGGGCTGCGCATGCTCACCTGCTAACCCCCGAGGCAGGAGCAGCTGTCTGCCCATTAGTGAGTTCTCAGGGCCATAAAACAGAGTTGGTTTTATTGGTCACCAACATGGGGGCAATTTGTCTCGCTCCCCACGACCTCCGTCCCCATCCCAAGGTCAAACACCACGGCTGAAAGCAATCTGCTCTGCCTGCCTGCAAGCCCGGGGACCGGTCTTTGGACATGGCAGCCCCAGTCACCCAGGGGCAAATCGTTCCCGCACGGTTTCCTCAGACAGACGGCCTCCCCGGGTCCAGTCCATTCAGGGTGGCCAGCAGCGCAGGGGGCCCAGAGGGCACAAGGCCCAGCTCACAAGTCGTGGTGGAAGAATCTGGAGAAGCTGGGATCAAAGAAGGGGACAGAGAAATCTCCAGAACCTAGTGAGTCGGGAGGGGGTGAGCTGACTGGGGGCCTTAGAGAACAGAACCAGACATGGGGGGTTGGGGGGCCGGGGAAGCCCCTGGGGAAGCCAGAAAGAGGCAGCCCGCAAGGGGCTGCTCAGGTGCCCTTGGGTGCAGCCCCCGCCCCGGCCTGTGACAGTCTGGCAACTACCCTGGGCTCATGGTGAGTCCTGCACCTAGCCAGGCAGGATTCTGGAACTTTCTCCAGTGTCCTGCTGGGTATCTTCATCTCCCTGTTTCCCCAGCCCTCCCCCCTCTACCTGTTCTCTCTGCTTCTGAACCTTCTCCACAGAGCGCTCCAGAACAACACTAAACCAGAGAGCCACAGAGCAGTAGGCGCTGTCGGAGCCGCGTCCCTGACAACCACGCCAGGTGACCCTGCAGGGGCCGTGGCAGCACTCGACAGGCTCCATGACGCCGGGTTTAATGCTGCAGAATTGTCGAGGAGGCTGAGAGACACCAGTCCGGGCATCGTTCGCCCACCACCCTTTACAGAGAGCCGGGGGTCTGCAAACGTCAGGGGCTCCGGTGAGAAAAGGAACCACTTCTGGAGTAGGAATGAGGCATCCAGGGGGCAAAGGGAGAGACAAGGGCCCCGGGACCCCGGGGGCAGAGGGAAGACATGTGACGCGCAGTGGCCGAAAGACCATTACCGTCCAGCCGCTTCACGGTTCAAACGACCGACCAAACCGAAGGAGCACGCTTCACGCACGCAGTGAGTGGCCAGCCCGACATCCCGACAGCGTGTTCCAGAAGGAAGCGAAGCCCGGGTCGAAGGGGGACAGGAGGGGCCGCTCTGGGAAGGCGGGTGCCCCCAGTCTCCCCCGTGTCTCCCGGTCCTTCATTTACACTCTGAGGCACTTGAGGAGAGAGCACCCCCGCCAATCATGGCCGCCCCACGAGGCAAGCCTGAAACCCACCTGCCCACCAGCCGCGTCCGGGGCAATGAGCAGTCACATCCAGGGCCCATAGCCTGGCGCTCGGGGGCGTCGGGAGCACCGGCCACACAGCCCGCGGGCCGGGGCGGGCACCGCACGTCAGCACTCTTGCTTTCCCGGTGAGGCCAGAGGGCAGCCCCGCCGAGGCCAGGCGACACGGGCCAGGTCGCAGGCGCCGGGACGGGCAGAGGCTCTCAGGGGCCAGCCCGCGTGGGGTCATTAAAAGGAAATGCGAGCTCCGCGGGCAGGCCGGCCCCGGGACAGGCCGCTTCCATTTTACTGACTCACCGGCCCGGGAAAGTCTTCCTGTCGGCCGCGGAGGATGCTATTAATAGTGTCATTTTCTTGGTGTTTTGTTTATTCCCCTGGAATGGGTTGATGGATGTGAATAATTATCAGACTATAAAAGCCAGCAAATGTGCTACTTTCTATCGCTCTAAATCATCAAACAAATAAAGTGTGAAACAGCATTTTTGAATATAATTTTCCCCTCTAATGGCTTAGAATTATTATCAAGAACAATGAAAATAAATAAGCAAATGCCTTGTGAGTTAAAAGTTAAATGAGCGTGTCACAGAGAGGAGCACAGACCGTCTTGAAGAGCAGGGACCTGCTCAGGAACCGTCAGTTACGACAGGGACGAGCCGCAGGGCTTTGGGCCACAGGGGCCCCTGCGGCCAGAGGAGCGAGCGCCAGGGCCGCCTGCCTGTGTGGGCAGCACAGTGCCTTGGACCAGGGCGCTGGGGTGCATGTGCCGCAGCACCTGGAGCCCCCCAGACCCCGACAGCCCCAGGATCCAGTGTCACTGCCCGAGGACAGTCACAGAAAGGTGGCAGTGTGTGTGTAGGGGGCTGGCCACCGCCTCGCCTCTCCAGGGCCCCCACCGGGTGACGCCAGAGAGGCCTGCTGCCTCTTCCATCAGCAAGAAAACCTAGGGGCGAATTCTCAGGATGAGGAATGTGAGACTCCGGTGGAAGTGACCCCACCACCCCACGGAGCCGGGGGGCTGCACCGGCCCCTAGCCACGCCTCATGTCCTCGAAGGCATTGGCTGCCCTGGGCTGTGGGATCCGTTGGGGGGGGTTGGGGGGGGACCCTTGGCAGGAGGGCAGTGTTTCCATGGTAACTCCCAGCATGCTCTCCTTCAAGGATAAAAGACTCATTTGGGGCCCAAGGCTCTCAAGTCCCAACCGCCCTTCCCTGCAGGCCCGTCAGCACCTGCTGGGGCCCCTGTGCTGCCCGCACCCGTCTGGCGTGGGAGTCGGGACACAGGACACAGTGACGCTGACTTCCTTTTCCCCTGAGACTCCTGGATGACGAGCGCCCAGCCTGACAGCCTCCACGGCACGAGGCTCCTGGCAGTCGGGTGCCGCAATGAGGAGGGCCTTCCTGTTGAGGGACGTGTGCCAAAGTCAGGGGGCCAGCCAGGAGGCCCTGGAAATGTCAGCTTGGCCTGCCACACGTCGGAGGGCGAGGAAGTTAATTTCACAGTGTGTGCACAGGGCCTGCGGAGACGGGCTCCCGGCCGTTTAACACACCATAATTACGGAAACAGGGACAAGAAGGCAGGGGCCACTTTAAGTGCGGAGACCGTGTGTCAAGGTGGAGGCCACATGGCACGAGCAAGCCACCCGCACGAGCCCAGGAGGCCACGCACGGCGGTTCCAAATGCCAGCAGCCCCACCAGGGCCTCACGTGCCCGGTGTGTGGAAAGGGCATCGTTACCACTGTCCTTGAACCCAAAGGCCCGCCCATCCCAGCCCACAGCCCGCGCCCTCTCTAGCCACGCATTGGCTGGATGGTTCCAGCACGCTGCCCCAGGTCTGGGCAGGCCGAGCAGAATGACCTGGTCACAGAATGGGCGTCCCCACAAGCCTCCCAGCCGAGGGGGCACCGCCTCTGAGCTGGTGAGCAGAGCGGGAGGGCCCTGAGGAGCTCAGTCACAGTGGTCACCCTGCATCTGAGGACCAGGGAGACAAGCCACGTCAGCCTGATTTCCTGAAATGTCCGAGCACGACAGGCAACTTCTGCATCTGGCATGTCATGTGTGGTATGGAAGCTATGCCTCAGTAAAGCTACCCACAATGCCCCAGCCCTGTGGACATGGGAGTGGGGACTCCCAGTCCCTGCCCTGTTTCTGGGCTCAGTACCAGAGATGCACTGAACCAAAGCACCCAACAGGGTAGCATGAGCCCTCTCAGAGGACCCAGAAACCTTCAGATGCCACCTCTAGAAAAGGCACTGGGCCCTGATAGCTTTACTGAGACCCCACAAAACTTTCACACTAAAGGGCCAGTGCCCACTTACACATACGGTTACCAAGCAGACAAGATCGGATGCTACTGAACTCCTCTTATGAATCTAGCATGTTTCCAAATGAAGGAATGAATGGGAAACGTGGTCACCAACACAGGAATAAGACACACAGGAAAATGATAGGTCTGTCTCACACAGCTGCAAAGCCCTAAGTAAAATATCAGAAAATCAGACCCAGAACTGTATTATGCAACCAACCCTTGATCCCAAGGATTGCAAAGACAGTCCAACAAAGAACAGTCTACCTAAAATATCGAGTCGTTCAGTGTTAAAGCTCTTGGCCGACTAGGAGGGGCCTCCCCACGGTCACAGGTCATGAGGAGGCCAGAGTGGCATTCCAGAAAGGCCAGCTGCCCGTGATCACAGCGTGCATCAACACCTACTGAAGATGCCGGCCAAGGCCACAGGTCAGGAAAGCGATAATAAGGGCAGTAACAACTAGGAGGGAAGAGACCAACTCTTTTCTCTCCAACAGCACAGTCTTCTGCTCGGGAAAGCTGAGAGCAAGCTGACAACGACCGAGTGGAGCAGTCCCATCCGGGAGCAGGATGAGCGACCAGCGTGGGGACAGCCAGACGTCCTCTGCCCTGGACAGACGTTCCCGGCACGCCAGACCCACCGGGACAGACCCCGCCCCTCGTGTGGGTCCAGAGGTAGGAGCTCCTCACCACGGAGGAGCCTGAACGTGAACCCGGGTGTGAGCTCACCAATGACAGACTCGCAGCGTCTGAGCCAGGAGGGCGGACACGCATCTCTGTGGAGCTGACGCCGTGGGCCAGTAGCACGGCTCATGGCCTCTGTCCAGTTCAGGGGGGCCACACACACACACACACACACACACACACACAGAGACATCAGAACGCTCCCTTGCCTGCGAGCTAGGCCTTCAGCCAATGAGGTAAGGAGGCCACATTGTGATCAGGCACTAGGGCCGACTGACTTCATGACCTAAGTGTGGTGGGGTCACGACGCTGGGCATGAGCAAGGCGGCCTTAGCGTGACAGCTGGAATGTGACAGAGGCGTTAATGACAGTCACACCACGGGGGACACCTGGGCTGCTCAGTCGCTTAGGGTCCAACTCTCGATTTCGGCTCAGGTCACGATCTTGCAGCTCCTGGGATCGAGCCCCACATCGGGCTCTGTGTCAACAGTGTGGAGCCTTCTCGGGATCCTCTGTCTCCATCTCTGCCCCTCCCCTGCTTGTTCTCTCTCTCCTCCTCTCTCAAAATAAATTAATTTAAAATAATAGTCACACCAGATGGCAGGTGCGCCCCCCTGCCCATCAGTCTAGAGAAATTAAAGATGTTAGAAAAAGCACTCAGCAGACAGACGTGCCTTTAAAACGGGAAGGAAGAGGTGTCAGGGGCCTGTAGGGACGAGCTGCTTGGGGTCCCTGTGCCCGCTAGCATGGGAGGAAAAGCTGTTACCAGCCCAGTCTACCCGGGTGAGAAGACTGACTGCAGAGGGCGGCCCAGGGAAGGAGGGGCACTAGGACCCTGTCCCAGACACGCAGGAGAGACCCCTGCACATCCTCTGGTCCCTGTGCAGGTACAGCCCCCAGTGGGGGCTCCAGACCCAGGGCTCCCTGCAGCCCCTGCTGGTCTCTGCTGCCCCAAGGAGCTCAGCCTGGACCACACACCCCCTCCCCACGCGAGCGGCCGGAACTATCTGACAGCACAAGGACGCCTGCCCAATTTCTACTGAGAAATCGCATCTTGACTTCCAAGGAGCCTGGTTTCGCTGAGAGTCAGCCTCCCTCATTTGTCCTGGCGCCGGAGCCCCTTTACACGCCCAGCACAAACACTTGCTGGGGAGATAGGATCGGCAGAGGACCAGGGTGGCTCGTTCCCAGGAAAGAGCCTCATTGAGTCACAGTGGTTTTATCTTTAATGGATCGTTTTACGGGACAACAGGCGACGGAATTCGGTGTCTGGCACCGGCAGCGTCAAGGATCTCAAATGATGATGTTTTTATGGAGATGCGCACAGGAGGTAAACAGAGAAAGAGGGGCATCTCCCGTGAGAGGAACAGCCCACTGGTGGGAGACAAAGGCTGCTCCCAGCCCACCCCTAAGCGGCCAGGGGCACTGGGGCTCCAGGCGGCTTACACAAGGACAGGCCACATTAATTAAGGACCAGACGTTATGAGGCCAGTGGTGTGGAGCCTGCCGTTAACTGCTGGCTAGGAGGCGTTGGATCCCAACCCAGTTTGCTGTCGACCCGGGAAGTATTTCTGTTGCGTGACGGGACTGAAAATGTTCAGGCATGTGCGTCTCGTTGTCCATGTCTGAAGGCGGTGGGGGGACCCTCCTCGGGACACTCTTCACGGCAGGCACAGAGGACGGCGCGTCTGGTCGCGGCCCAGAAGGGAGATGGATATGTGGGATGTGGGGCTGCCACGGAGCACCCCAGTCTCCCCCTTGTCACACCCACACCCACGGCCCCCCAACTCCCCCAGCTGGAGGCATGTCCGGGGGGGCACCCCCAACGCGCTGGTGTTCAAACACACACACACACACACACACACGGTGGCTTGGAGCAAAGGAAGAAGGACAGGTCTGTGCGGGAACGAGAGCTCGGAGAGACGGCAGCTCCTTGTCGTCTGCAGCTGACAGCAGCTGCCCTGGCTCCGTCCCCGCATGAGCCCAGGACATGACAAAAAGTGGGGTCGGGCCTGGGAGGGTGGCTGGGGACCCAGGACGTGTCAACGGGGGGAGGCGGGTCTGTTAACATGGTTTCCGACGCCCTGGGCGTCGTGCATTCGCCATCACACACACCCGGGGACAGTGGGGCCCCTGGGACCGCAGGACGGGACATAGGGGCCCCGAGATCCCCACCTCCTGTGGCTGCGCCGTGAAGGGGGAGCACATTCGTAGGCAGATTTCTGAGCGAAGCCGACAAAGACTCTCTGCTCACAGATCTGCAGGAATCTCCCTTCAGAGGAGCTGAAACCTGCCCACAGCAAGCTCGCCAGCCCGGGAGAAACTTGCCCTGGAAACCAGACCCCGAACCTCTGATGGCTCCTCTGGAGAGGTCTCCAGGCCAGGCCGGTGGGCCCTGCAAGGGGTGGGGGGAAGGGTCCCCGCCCACGGCCACAGGCGCCAATGGTGAGTCAAAGGCTCCTGGTCCCAACACCGCAGGTGGGAGGCTCTCAGGGTGGGGGTGGGGACGCATGCCCTGCGGCGATGTCTGGAACAGAAGAACCAAGAGTCTCCAGGAGTGCTGGGCATGGCGGGGGCGCAGCTGGCACGCGGCCTGGGAGCACAGCTCAGGCCGCCCCGCTGCACAAATCCTCCTCCCGCAGCACCGCCGATGCTCGGCACCAGCCTCGAACAAAGGACTGCAAAGGGAGTGAAGGGCCATCTGCTCCCGCCAGACCAAGCCAGGGGGGGCGAGTGACAGGCCAGCGATGCCTGTGTCCTCTAGTGGCAGGCAGAGGATGGTGCCGCCCAGTGGGGGGGGCGGGGGGCTGACCCTTTGGCCTGAAGCCCCTCCATCCGAAGCTGCTGCATCCTCTGGGCCAGAGGGACCTTGCTGGGATTTGGAGGCATGGAGG
>NW_027527386.1:1541247-1545384 GCF_008692635.1 Crocuta crocuta
CCCCCCCCCGCCTCCAGCTGGGCTCCCTCCACAGGCTGCTGGGCTCCGTCTCTCCCTGCAGACCTCAGCCCTCAGTCCTGCGGGCTTCTGGCCACCGCGCCGCCTGGCCCTGCTCTGGGGGGGTGGGGCCACACCGCCTGTGTGGCATGGTTTGTGTGGGCACGCCGTGAGGACATGAGCCTGAAAACCACTCGTGATCAGCACCCATGTGGTGGCGAAGCCACTGCTCATCCCCCCCTTTCCCTTCCATGGACACTGGGAGGCAGAGTCCCCCAGCAGAAAACCCTCCAGCCATAAGAATGAATGCATTGCCGCTTCCTGTAACACGTGCATCTTCCGTCTTCCTCACAAACTCTGACCACAAACGCCAGGTACAAGTCAGTCCATCTGTATGGAGTTCACATCCAGCCAATACTCAGCCGCACAGCCCGGGGCCACAGACACGTGTAGGGGAAGGACCTGGCAGGTAGGGAGGAGGACATCGCGGAGGGGAGTAGTCGGCTCGGGTGGGGAGGAGGCCGCGAAGGGGGGGGCCGCGGCGGGCGGGCAGGTGGGTTCTTTTCCCAACGCCGTCGGGGTCACACGGGGCAGAGCGCGCAGTCGTCAGGACACGGTACGTAAATGTGTACCTTTGGGGCACGTCCACATCTTGCATACCCTCCTGTACTGCCTTCTATCCCACAGCAAATTCTTTACCGCAGACACGGCTCTCGCGTGCCCAAGACACTCGGCCCCGGCTCCGGCTCGCATCTACCTGGCTGCTCTCTTGGTGCCAGTGTGCCAGGTTTTTGCTCTTCTAATTAAGGTCCCACATCGGGAAACCCTAAAATAGGGATATTACCCTGGGTGGGCCTGACCTAAGCAGGTGAGCCCTCACAAGGCGCGGGGACCTGAAGGGTGCCTGTGGGAGAGGGTCCCATGCTAGCCTTGAAGATGGGGATGGCGGGGGACACATGGCGCGCCCTGAGTGACCTCTGGATGGCCGCCGGCAGGAACGTGGGACCCCACTCCCACCAATGCGAGGATCTGACTCTACCAACGACCTAAATGAGACTGGACGTGGACCCCCCCGCCCCCCGCCAGAGCCTGGAGACACCTCGACTCCAGTCTCTGGGACCCTGAACCGAGGACCCAGCTGGCCCACGCCTCAGCTCTGACCTACAGAACCCGGAGCAAGTCAGTGCAGGCCACGAGCCCACCCGAGCAACAACAGGAAACCAAAGCCCCTTTCACGAGAGGGAAGGGGGGAAGTGAGAGATGAAACCCTGGTGGGGGGGCAGGATGCTTGCGGCCACCACTGCAGGCATGGGGCACGGGGCTGCTCCGTTCACTCTTCCCTTCCCTCTGATACTGGAAATTCCTTTCCTTCCCTTCCTCCTCTCTTCCTTCCTTTCTCGCTTTCTTTCAAGAGTGCCCTTTAACTGGGACAGCACGGAACCCGGGAGGGGCGTGAGCTCACGGTGGAGACACCGGACAGCCCACCTCAGCCAGGCGACCAGGACCAACATCCGCGGCGACAGGCCACGGTGGCAGCCCGCACCCCTGGGGTGCTGTCAGGAGGAGGGCACCTCACCCTGGGGTCTTCCTCCCCAAACCCATCACCCCAGTCTCACGATGAGAAAAGCACCCAACGCACCCAAGGAAGGGCCTTCTAGAAAAGCCCTGTCTGGCCTCCTCGAAACTGTCATGGGGCCTCAAAAACAAGTCCGCGAAACCGTCGCAGCCCAGAGGAGCCCAAGGAGACGGCCGACCCTACGTCACGCGGGAGCCTGGGACACGTGGGACGCAAGTGTGGGCTTTACTTCCGAAGAATGTGTCAAGCCCAGTCCGTGACCTGTGACCAATGCTCCGGCCTAACAGGGGGTCCCCCTGGGGAAATGGTGGGGGCGGGGGGCGCTGGGCCTGTCTCCTCTGCGCCTCTATAAAGCTGAACCAGTTCTAAAAAACCAAAGACTTTTTCTAAGGAACAGGAACATGAGGAGGGGCCCGGCAGTGGAGCGTCTGCCTGGGGAGTGCGCTCCGACTCAGCGTCCCCGCCGCCCCCACCCGCTGCCCGCTGTCCAGGGGCTCGTGGCAGGCTGTCCGCGGAACCCCCACCTGGTCCCACTGGCTCTTGGAGGGGAGCATATGGTGAGATTTTCCCTCAGCAGAAGGCTGACCCTCCTCCGCCTCGCACCACGTGAAAATCACTTTGCTTTCCCTGAGCAGACGCCAACTGTGCCCGTCCCCGCTGGCACGCGAGCTGCCAGGAGCCACCCCGCGGGCACAGATCCCACCGCAGGCCGGGTGCAGCCCCTGGGAGAGCGCCCCACAACGCGCCAGGCCCCCCGCACCCTCTGATCCACCCGTGTGGCACGAGGCACCCGCGCTCATGTGACGCGCTGTCAGGAGCTGCTGGGCCGTTAGGCTGGAGGGCGTGTGAGGCTGGAGGGAATAGGTGGGACAAACGGAAAGATCTGGAATTTGCAACGCGCCGCATCACGCCGTGCAAAGTTCTCCAGAACTGCCAGTCAGACCCGCCGTGGTTAACGAGGCAAAATCCTGGTCACAGTCTGATGCCACCTGAGGCCCCGGTTTGAGACGTGAAGGTGTCTGCAGCGTCAGGAGCGAGTTTTCTGATGACAGATCAGCTCTGGGCTCCGGGTTCCATGCCCGCCCACTGAGGACGAAAGCACGGTTCTGATAAAGGATCGGGCCGAGGGGTCTCTAAAAACAGGGAGGGGACGTGGGAGGGCCTAACACGCCACATTCCCACAAGCTTCCCCGTGCTCGGGCCCTCCCGGCCCCGGCCACAGTGGGAAGCCACTTATCCTGCCGCTGAGCCAGGGCCTGAGGCCCCCATGGCTGTAAGTGGGGTGGCTTTAGTGACCTCCTGGAGTGTGGGTTCCAGGCCTTCTGGGCACAGGCACACACACCTGCCCACTCGAGGGGCCCTGGGACGCAGGGCTGTGGAAGGACACAGAGGGCCCACCGGTCAGCCATACACGGAACAAAGGGCGATCGGTGCTGTTGTTGTGGCCATGGTCACCGTCAAAACAGGAGATTCTGGAAGGCTCTCTCTGCCTGCCCCAGGCACGGGGAAGCCGAGCGCCACAGCAAAGCCCAGCCACGGGCAGCGGAGGCTCTGACCCTGAACCAACGGGCCGGGAAGCAGGGCCTCAGCTGGTCCCGCTCAGCGCTCTTGGGGCCTCGTTTGGCCACTTTGGACGGCAGCCATGTTCTGGCAGAAGGGGCCCCATCAGGAAACTTCCCCAGGGGCCTGTTGGGGGTAAGGCCCAGGCCATCCTGCAAACAGGTGTAAGCAAGCTGTGGGGGGCAGTCACCCCACACCCCTGCACGAGGACTCACGCATAGGAGCCCGCCCGCCACCTCGTCCATTACCTTCTCATCAACAGGTCTGATGCCTCCTGCTAGATCTGTCCTGGGGGAGCCTGCTGCTCTCAACCCACTTCTGTTGCTGTTTCTGTCACTTTCACACACACAGGGCCTGGGGCTGGGGACAGAGGAGCCTGGCACTTCCCCAGCGAGCTAACTCGGTGTAGACGGAGCTGCCTTCCTTCCGGGATCCTGCTGGGTCACACAGGGGTCACGATGAGCTGCCTGGAGGCTCTGTTCCCACATGCCCAAGTGGGGGGTTTGGCCCAGGGTGAGGGAGCGAGGGTGGAGAGCACCTATTTCACTTCTGCATCTTGTCCAGGTGACAGGATGCAGTGTCGGGAGGCAGGGTCATTAAAACCAATCTATGACGCTGTCAGGCTCCTACCAACTTCCGTCCACACTAGCACCGCGCCCTCCCTGCCAGGCGGCTGAGAGGCGTGACTCCTGCTGCAGAATGAGGGGCTGTGCCTGCGTCTGTCAGGGAACAGGGACCCCGGGTCCCCGCCAAACCAGGCTCTCAGAAGCGACGAAGTCTCTAACCTCCAGGCACCACTGCTCCCCACCCCTGACCACCAAGGCTGCTGCCCACCCCCTATCATCCCCCCCAACCCCACTTCCAGCCCCTCCCTGGGGACCAGGCAGAGAGAGCGAGCACTGGCCAGGCACTGTGGTCCAGCAGCGCCACCTGCAGCCAGGCCTGGGGACGGCCGCGAGGGAGGCAGGGAGGCTCGTGGGGGGGGAGTAACAGATGCCGGCGGG
>NW_027527386.1:1545503-1550494 GCF_008692635.1 Crocuta crocuta
CGGCGGGAGGAGCAGCTGGGAGGCGGGCTGATGCTGCCCTGCGGGGACCTGCAGGGAGGCTCTGAGGGGCCAGACGGGCCCACAGCCAGAGGCCTTGCTCCACCTTCCCGGGCCACAGGCCCGCCCACTGGGGCCCTGCTCACCGCCCGTCTACCCTCTCTCCCAAGCTGCAGCCGGAGAGCAGGGACTACAGAAGCTGACCGGCACCTGCACCCACAATCCCCCTCCCCCTTGTACCCCTCGTGCGGGGAGCACATGACCTCAAACGCACACACGTGCACACGCGTGCAGGCAGACACGGCTGCGCCCACTGGGAGTCAAGCTTCCTGGCAGCAAAAGGCAGGCTGCCCAGCCCCTCCCCTGGGGGAAAACACCAGAGGAAAACTAGGTGCAGCTGCTCAAAAGGAAAAATTCTCAGTGCGCCCGGGAGCCCTGCTCACTCAGGTTTCTTAAAGGTCAGAGAAGAAGTGAGTTCTCGTACCACCCCGCCCCTGCCCTCACCCCTGATGACTCTACTTGGCAGGGTCCACTCACCGCACCCAGGGCTGCGCCCTTTGTGGGAGCACGATCCGAGAGGCCCTCCCCCCCGTGGAGTCTGTGTGGGTGTGCACACGTGTGCATGAGGGAATGTGCGTGTGTGCACCGCACGTGTGCAGACACGGTGAATGTGGGCCCGTGTGCGGCTCAGAGGACACGTGCCCCCCTCCCCCCGCCATGGTGCACGGGGACGACCCGAGAGACAGAACCCCAGCCAAGAGGAGCAGGAGGGTGGGAGGGACTGTGTGGGTGGCTCCAGAACCACGGCTCAGGGCCCAGAGGCCAAGGTCAGGGCCCAGACACTGGGGGGAGCGCTGGCTGTCCTGGGGGCAGGGGGGCCTGAGTACGCCTCTGGGAGTCATACCCTCCGCCTGCTCTCCCTCCCCGCCCCTTCCCGCCCCCTGCCCCACAGGAGAGCGAGCGAGCGCAGGGGAGCAGTGGGAGGCCACGCAGTTAAGAATCGCTGTGCCGTGTGCAGTCCTGCATCTGAGCGACAGACCCTGGGCTGGGCAGGCATGGTCACCCACGGACCTCACAGCTCCCTGCCGGCAAGCTCACAAGGCTCAGGACCCACAGGGACCAGACCGCTCTGAATGGCGGTGGGGGAGGATCTGCTGCAGTGGCCCCAGGGCACGAGGGCAGGCATCCGGCTGGGATGGTGGTCCCGCTCTCTGGACACCGAGCCCCCTGGGCACTGCCCTGCACGCCCGTGCCCACCCTTCCTGGCCTCACCGCTGACTGACCAGGCCCCAGGGCCACCAGGCAGGAGGTGGCTTGCGAGCGCCAGGTCTATTTTAAATCCCCATCTCGGAAGGGATTTTGAGGTGCTCAAACGCTTCAGATATTCTTAGCCTTGCGGCCTGACAGCACCACCTAATGCTGGCCCTTTAAGGCAGTTCCGTACTTTTATCGGCAGCAGGCTGTTGGTGCGACAGTGACACACAAGTCACACCACTGAAGTAGCAGCAGACCCAGAAAGGCTTCATGAGACACCGTAAACCTGAGTAAGTCGACACTTAAAAAAAAAAAAAAAACCTGAAATACTCGGAAATGGTTGCAATTAAGCTGCTGCTGACGCGCGCACACATGCTCAATCAGGGAGACAGGTGCTCACTCGCCAGGGGCAGCATCCCCGGGCTCCGAGCAGGGGCACTGCCCTCCTGGGGGCCACCAAGCGGCGTGACCACCAGCCCAGGGGCCAGAGGCACTGCGCCGACCCCACAGGCCGGTGTCTGGGGAGGCCGAGAGGGATCTCGCCTGGAGGACCAGCTCCCACGGAGACGGAAAGGGGCCACCATGGCCCCAGCACCGAGATCCCCGGAGAGGCACTGAGGCCCCTCTCTGTGCTGGGCTCTGGGTGGGGGCTGGGCACCCAGAGGAGACGGAGGGCCCTGCCCTCACAGGGTCCACACCTGGTGGGGAGGTGCACCAGTGTCAGGTGTAGCTAGTACAAGTGTGGGGGTGCCCTGCCGACATCCAGGGCCCCCACCCCAGCCCCAGGGAGACGGCGAGAGGGCGGGGAGGGTGCCCACCACGGTTGCTGAGCTGAGCTGCCCTGGCTGGGGAAGCAGGAAACTTGGCAGAGGGCGGGGGCACGAAGCCCCGGGAGCCAGATCATACACGGCTGCACCCTGAGCACATCCACTGGCTATACTCAGTGTGAGGGACCTCCATGTGCAATCCTAATCCCCTTCAGCACCAGAAACCAAGATCAAGGTCAAGCTGCCTTCCAGAACATTCTTTCCCTGAGATGAACTCCTGCTGTGCCCAATGCCAGCCTTGCTGACTGCTGCCCAGGGCTCTCGGGACTGGGTCATGGCAAAGGGGTAGAAACAGAGGGGGGTCAGCAGAGGACGATGTGCTGGGCTGTGGCCTGGGGAACCCCAAGCCACTAGAGATGGGGAGCGAGTGTGAAGAGCCGGGTGTCAGTCAGTCCTGCCTGTTGGCCGCCCATCGGCCAGGGGCTGCTACCCCCAAGTCCAGTGCCCACCCACCGACAGCTCGTGAAGGCCCCGCCGTCTCCCTGGGCTCCACAGGCACTTCCCAAACCAACCTCCCTGTGACCCTTGCTGCCTACTGCATGCTTCGCCCCCCAGTCAGGCAAGGCCACCCTAGCCTCAGGCAGGGCCACCAGCTCATGCCAGGACCCACGTGTGGCTCCTTTTATTGGTTTTGTTCTGGCTTTTAAGGAAAAGGTGGCTTTTCTCCCTGTCCGATCCCTTTAGGCATAGATCCTGGGCCCAGACATCTGTAGGGGGCGGAGCACTCCCGCTGCCCACCCCGCAGGGTTCGCTCTCCTCCTGCCGCTGCTCCCAGGGGGCCTCTGGGGGATCGCTGCTGGGCCAGGAGCCCAAAAAAGATGGAAAGAAACTGGGAAATTTCCATGGGCTCCAAGAGGGGCAGCCAGTGCAGAAGGGTGAGAGCGCCATCTAGTGGCGCTTTGGGGAGCCACACGGGGCCAGGACTGAGATCCCCAAACTGGAACCATTGGTGCCAGTGAGCTGGGGCTGCGGCGCTCAGACTCATACAACGCAGATGCACGGCTGCACACTTATGTACATGCTCACACGCGGAACTCATGCACACACACACCCATGCTCACAGACACACACTCATATACCTTCACACACAAACACGTAAGCACTGGTACGCATGTATACTGTCATGTACGCATATGCGCACTCACAAACACGATTCACACGTCCTCACGCTCACATGCAAACATACACACGCACACGTGCGCACAGCCCCAGCCCGGGGTCTGCACGTGGAGTCTGGAGAGTGCTCAGCCTATGGCCCCGCAGGGAGCACACCAGCTGCCCAGAGCAGCAGGCAGAGCCCCAGGGAAGGAAGGGGTGCATGCACCTCACCCCACAAGCAGTCGTGGGGGCAGAGCCTAGCCCCTCTCCATGGGCCTAGACTGGGGCCTCCATGGTGGGGGTGGAGGGGAGGAGATAAGGTAACTGAGCCTCCCCAGGACCCCCCTGGGCGGCCCAGGGATGAAACTGCCCACCAGGAAATGCCTCCACCAACGCACTCAGAGCCACATGGGCTGTGAAATTCAGGCCTTTGTGAAATGGACAGCACCCCCCATCCGTCTCCTCTCCAGGCTCTTCCGGAATAGAGGCTGCAACGAGCAGGATCTGATGCAAAGCCACAGAATGCCACAGAGACGAATGGACTGAAAGCAAGGAGCCTGTGGAATTATAACAGGATCCCAGCAAATACCCGAGGTAACACGATGCAGCGCACAGCATGGGTCAGAGGGCCCGTGGACGGCAGGACGGGGCCCCCCAAAGATGTCCACATCTTAAATCACCAGAACCATGAGCGTGGTGCCTCACCAGAACAGGGACTTGACAGATGGGACTAAGCCAAGGCCCCCGAGGGAGGGGGTGACCCTGGGTGTCCGGGGGTCCAGCGTCCCCATAAGGTCGTCACACGAGGGGGACAGAGGGTCGGAGGCAGGGACCCCGCGCTGCTGGTGGTGAGGATGGAGGAGGGGCCGCGGGCCAGCCCACTGAAGCCGGACAAGGCAAGAGACGGGACTCCCTGGGGCCTGGGGGAGGGAACCAGCCCGTCCAGGCCTGGGTGCCTAAGTGCAGCCCGATGGGACCTGAGGTCAGACTCCTGACCTCCAAAAGCGTCAGAGAATGCACATGTGTCGCGTGAAGTTCTTGGTGCTCATCTGTTACAGCCGCCCCAGGAACCTGACACCAAACCCAGGGCACATCCATCCGTGACGCGTCCTCCCCTCCCCCCCCATCGGAACAGGAGCCTGCGGCCCGATAGCAGAGCTGGATCCCTGTCTGCATCGTAAGTCAGGACAGGGAGGGCGGCCACGCAGCGGCCACCTGGAATGGGAAGCCGCCCCCCCCCGCGCTGAGCCTTCTGCTCAGGGCGCCTGCTCCACCGCCTGGCCAAGGGCTCCAGGCTGTCCCGTCGACTTAAAGGAACGGGGGTGACCTCCCCCCGATGCCTGTGGGCGCAGGCTCAGCTGCTCAGGGCTCAGCTGTCAGCTGGGACACCACGGGAAAGGGCGCCTTGGCCAGGGTCCCCAGCCAGGCTATGCACCCCTCCACCCGCCCCTGCAGTCTCCACACACAAACACTTGGCTGAGCTCCTGAGCCGTGATCTGCTCCTGGGGCTCCTGCTCTCCCCGCCCTGCCCCCAGCGCCCTCTAAGCTGTGCTGATGACTGTAAGGGAACAACAGAACCTTCTCAGACAGCTGGGAAGGGGCAGGAAGAGGTAAAGCCCCAGCTCCGAAGCCTCTGCCGGAAGCAACAGTGAACAAAGACAGCCTTGCACAGAGGGCAGCTCTGGCTGTCCTGCCGCCGGCAGAAGAGACTCTGGGAGACTCCAGGACACCGATCGCTGGACGTTCAGCCCAGCCTGCAGGGCCCGTGGCTCACAGGATGGGCTGTGGGTGCACGCGACCCCCCAGCCCCGCACG
>NW_027527386.1:1550781-1560980 GCF_008692635.1 Crocuta crocuta
TGGGGGTGGGGGTGCCCGCGCCCCCCCAGCCCTGCAAGCCACTGGGGGGAACCACACCCCTGACAGCAGGGGGCCTGGAGCCGCAGGGCGGGGGCGGGGGGGGGCTCAGTGCTCACAGCCACCCTGCCAGGTCCATGGCCCCAGAAGAGCCTCACACAGCAGACACATCATGGATGCCGCCCCCACAGGTGGGGGGGACGGGGAGGGGCAGGAAGCTCGTTTCTGGGGACGCGCATCCCCTTGTCACCAACCGAGACTGCCCCTCAAGCCAACTGGGCCAGATACCCTTCAGTCTCTGCCTGCCCAGCCACAGGCCCAGCCATGTCCCCGGGGGGCCGCCCCAAAGGCACCCACACAGCCGTGTGCCCCTGGGAGAGCCGATGCGCGGCCCCTCCCTGTGGCCCCTCCCCGCGGCCGCTCACCAGGACTTGGGCTCCCCGAAGTGCAGGTAGTTGATGCTGTACAGGTCCATGTCCTCCGTGTGCCAGGCGAAGGTGGTCTTCCACATGCCGAAGTACAGGTAGGGGGTGTTGACACCCTCGATGATGGTGCCGCACTCGCGCTCCACCATGTCCAGGATGGTCCGCAGGCTCCCGATGTTCCACTGGGCCACGTCCTGCAGGGCGGCCAGCACACGGGTGAGCATGCACTCGGCGCCCCCCCTCCCCTGGGCCGTGGCCGCCCCCAGCCACCAGCGGGAGCCCAGGGAGGCTACAGCGCAGCCCCCTAGACGGCCCAAGAGCCAGCAGTCAACCCTAAACTTGCCCAGCTTGGAGCCTCCCCCACACCAGTGTCTGAAGGCCACTGGGGGCCCCGGTGGTCAGGCAGGACTTTCTCCAGAGTCCACACCGAGCTGGGTGTTAATCACGGGAGGCGAAAGCCATGCTGGGAACAGATGTTTTTCCACAGCAGACACCCAAATTGTGAACAGACACAGGAGAAAATGCTCAATGTCACTCATCATCAGGGAAACACAAATCAAAACCATAGTGCAAGACCACCTCACACCTGTCGGAATGGCTAAAATTAACAACACAGGCAACAGTAGGTGTTGGCAAGGATGCGGAGAAAAGGGGAATGTTTTTGCACTATTGGTTGGGCTGCAAACTGGTGCAGCCACTCTGGAAAACAGTGTGGAGGTTCCTCAAAAAATGAACACTAGAACTCCCCTAGTACCCAGCAATAGCACTGCTAGGAATTTACCCAAGGGATACAGGTGCACTGGTTTGAAGGGGCACATGCACCCCAAAGTTTACAGCAGCGCTATCAACAAGAGCCAAGGTAGGGAAAGAGGCCGTGTCCATCGACGGATGAATGGGTAAAGAAGATGGGTATATATACAAAGGAGTACTACTTGGCAATAAAAAAGATTGAAATCTTGTCATTTGTGACTATGTGAAATTAGCCAGTCAGAAAAAAACATATCCCATGACTTCACGCATGTGGACTTTAAGATACAAAACAGATGAACGTAAGGGAAGAGAAGCAAAAATAATAAAAAAACAGGGAGGAAAACAAAACATAAGAGACTCTTAAATACAGAGAACTGAGGGTTGCTGGAGGGGCTGTGGGGGAGGCTAGATGGGTGAGGGGTACTGGGGACACCTGTCGGGAGCACTGGGTGCTACACGTAGGGGGATGAATCACCGGGCCTACTCCTGAAACCTACGGCACTAGATGCTAACTAACTTGGATATAAATGTAAAAACTAATCATTTTTTTTTTTTTTAAATGTTTTATTTATTTTTAGGAGAGAGAGAGAGAGAGACAGCGTGAGCAGGGGAGGGTCAGAGAGAGAGGGAGTCACAGGCTGAAACAGGCTCCAGGCTCCGAGCTGGCAGTCAGCACAGAGCCCGACGCGGGGCCCGAACCCACGAACCGCGAGATCATGACCCAAGCGAAAGTCGGACGCTCAACCGACCAAGCCACCCAGGCGCCCCACTAATCATTTTTTCTAACGCGCGTGTGCCCACAGGGCCTCTGGGACCCTGCACTGCTGCCCTCCCACCCCCACGGGTGCACCCAGCTTTGCCCTCAGGCCTGGCCACGTGGCCTCACGAGCTTGCCATTGCCTTGGGGTCAAGGCCAAGCGGATGAGCTCAGTAACCCAGGGAGAGGCCCAATCTCCTCATCCAGGACGCGCTGGCCACAGGACCAGCCACTGGATGTGGGACACCGAGGTCCAAGAAGGGGGGACCATGGCCAGGAGCAAGCTCGGTCCCTGACCTCCCGGGACGAGGGCAGCTCCCTTGGGTTCCTGGGGGTGAGCTCACTTGGAGCCTATGCAGCCCTGGCGCCCAGCTTGGAGGGGCAGGCCCCCCCGGGCTGGAAGGCCAGCGGGCCACAGGTCAGACAGGCTCCCCAAGGTGGGCACACTGCCGGGACCCATGCGACACTCACATCTTCCCAACGCCTTTGGGGACTCTAGGTCACCCCCTGTCCTAACGGGTTCGGGAAGGTCCTGACCCTTCTCAGGAGGGGGCTTTCTTCCCACCCGCGCCAGCTGGGACCCAAGCCCAGGACTCAGGAGGCGCCGCCAGCCCCCAGCTGCCCTCACAGGGAGCACCACTGAGCAGATGAAGCATGTTCCAGCAAGAAGGGACCTTTGGAGAGGCGATCTGGGGCGGGGCAGACACGGCAGGCAGAGCCCCGTGGCAGGGCAGGTCCCAGGGACAGGTGGGCTCCAGAGCCTGGGCATCAGCCCAGTGGAGCCATCCCAGGGCTCCTGGAGGTCCCGTGAATACTAATAAACTGTCCCCTGGAAAAGGGTGGGTCCTGTGCAAACCCGTTGCGCTAAGCAGCTCCTCTGGGGGCCTCTGTACCACGGCTCCCCCAGGGTCTGGTCTACAGCCCTGGACAGGCCATGGCCAGGAGAGCCTCCCCTCCCTTTGTCCCAGGTGCCCCCAGGGCCCTCCCCACCCACGCAGGGGCTGGAACATCTCCAGGTTTCCCGGATGATGGAGTACTAGGAAGTCAAGAGGAAAAGCACTAGAAGAACTGGGTAAGGTTAGGAGGCGCCTGGTGGAAGGGAGATGTTCAGTGTCCTTTCTGGACGGCCCCGGAGTGACAGGGCCGCTTAGACCCCACTGCAAGGACAGGGCGTCCCATCGGGCAGGAGGGGCTGGTTCTGGAGGAAGGTTCTGCACACAGGGAGCACCCAGATCCCTTCCCCCCTCCCAAGCCTGCCGCCGCGTCTTCGCACCCACGATTCAAGATAAAGTCCCCTGCCCGCGCCTTTCCCTCCCCTGTTCGCCAGGAAACGGGGTGCCCCACCCCCCCAGAGCCTCTGGGGGGAGCCGGCACTCACGTCATCGTACAGGGAGCCACTGATGTCAGCCCCGTAGATGGGAGACACGAAGGTGAGGTTCTTCCAGTACTTGCGCTCTAGGTCGTCAAAGTCCTGGTGCCGCGGGGTGCAGTACCTGCGGGACGAGCAGCACCCTCAAGGTGGCCGTGGGGCGTGAGAACACAGGGCAGGGGTGGGGGGTGGGGGAGAGGAGGCTGAGTGCATGGGGGAGGGGCTGTCCCGCCCCATCAGCCACCTGCCGGTGGCAGTGGCTCTGAGGGTCCTCTCCTTCCTCCCCTCTGCAATTACAAGAGGCCTGTGCTGTGGGGGGGCTGAGGCAGGAGAAGGCAGCACGCCCTGCCCTTGAGGGACAGGGTGCTTGGGAGCGGAGAGTGCAGGCGGCGAGGACCCCACCCGCCCGTCTGGGTCCCAGTGCGTACTTCTCGCTGTTGGCCAGGCGGCGGTACTCCCCGACCGTCATGGCCTTCTTCTGGATGTTGTACTGCGTGAAGAGGCCCGACTGGCCCGTCACCACCTGCTGGATGGGGGCCGGGATGACCACGTCGTCGATGTCGTCGTACGTCTGCCTCGGCTTCCACTCCTTCGGGGGGATGATCTGCGAGACAAAGAGGAGAAGTCAGCAGCGCCTCCGGACTTGGCCCCAGGACACAGGGCCCTCCCCTAGGGGACCAGCAGCAGCCCCCTGGGGGCATGTCCAGGCCACACACAGCAGGGGCACCTGGAACCTTCTGTGTACTCTAACCCTAACCCCCCCCCACCCCCACAGCTGCTCTGGCCTCCTGCCCCCGCAGCTCAGGACCCCAGGGCCAGGACACTGGAAGAGATAAGGAGCCTGGAGAAAGGCGACAAGTCCCACGTGCAAAGACGCGGAAGAGCTGGTGAGGCGCCAATGGCAAGAGGGTGATAATGCCACAAATCCCGAATCTGGGGGAACAAGACCTTGGAGGGTGGCCTCTGAGGAAAAGCGCGGACTGCAGCTCTGGGCCAAGGCCTCCTTGTCCCTCTCCGGACCCCTCCTGGGTCCCTTCCTGGGTCCCCTCCTGCATCCCCTCCTGGGTGCCAGGTGCACTTCCATGAAGGTCCCTGGGGATAGCACAGGCAGGTCTCGCCTCATTCTGGGCAGGTGTTTGCAAACAACAAATCTTCCGGGACGCCCAGTGGGCCACCCAACAGCTTTGGGGAAAGGAACTAAACCAACCTGTGTTCAGGGCACCAGCCAAGAGCTCTGGGGAGGCCAGAACCTCACCCAGCTGAGGGCCAGAGAGGGAGGAACAGCACACCGATGCCCAGGCTTGCAGACAGCTTCTGGAAGGCACTGCGGCTCATGCACCATCCCCGCAGCCTCCCCCATGCACATCGGTGCTAGAAAATGCTTTGCTTGGCAACGGACACACTTATTCCCTGGTCACCTTTTTTTTTTTTTAATATTTTTATTTATTTCTAGGAGAGAGAGAGACAGCGTGAGCAGGGGAGGGTCAGAGAGAGAGGGAGTCACAGACTCTGAAACAGGCTCCAGGCTCCGAGCTGACAGTCAGCACAGCGCCCGACGCGGGGCTCGAACCCACGAACCGTGAGATCATGACCTAAGCGAAAGTTGGACGCTTAACCGACTAAGCCACCCAGGCGCCCCAACCCTGGTCACCTATTAACAGCAGAACGGTGCACCTCCCCTGTGAGCACTCCTGGATTTACTGACGGACCACAAGTAAGTAACAGCAGTTGTTAAAGGAAGTCAGTGGGTCCCACCCGGAGCGACCCTGCCCCCACATGGCACCAGGCGATGTCTGGGGACACCTGTGGCTGTCATGATCTCCTGGTGAGGATGCGGGGTACTGCTCAGGCCCCCGCGGTGCCCAGGACGCCCCCAGAGGAATGACCCACCTCAAGGTCAGCCGTGCCAAGGCTGGACACCCTGATTTTCCTTGAGTGGGGACACGGCTGCTCAATCGAGGCTTTTTCCGGGGACGTCCCGTCCCCCTACTGTGTGGCCAGGGCTGCACTAAGTGCCCGGGGTGCCCGGGCTCAGCCTGCCTGTCAATGGTTTTCTTAGATTTCAAGTGAGAAACCAACAGTCAGGCGGTAACTAATAACTAACACGCGGGAGGCTGGAGACGCCACAAATGCAGACAAAGAGCCTGTGGTCCGGAGGAGCAGGTCCGGGGACGAGGCCGTGAGCCCGAGTGGCTCGTGAACCATGTGGGTCACGTCCCCTCTTGACAAGGAGGCCTGGACTTTCTCCTGCGGGAACAGGGCTCTGCATCTGGTCCAGACTGTGTTCCAGGGGGACCCGGAAGTCCACCCACTCAGGTCCGTAAATCACTCCCAAATTCTGACTGCCGGGGAAGACCTGGGAAGCCCAGAGAGGGATGCTCTGGTCACACGTACGAGCCTCACGGGCCTGGACACACAGGAAGCGGGTTCTGGGAAAGGCACCTGACGGAGCGGGCCCTCCGGCCTGAGGCTGGACACCCTCAAATCTCTGTGAGACCAGGGTGAGGGGACAGTGGCACCTGCAGAGCACCCTCCGGCGGCAGGACACCAGGTTCTTCTCCAAAGAGGCCAGCAGCCAACCGGGCCACCGCTTAAGCGTCCAACTCCCGACTTCAGCTCAGGTCATGATCTCACGGTTCGTGGGATCAAGCCCCGCATCGGGCTCTGTGCTGGCAACGTGGAGCCTTCTTGGGATCCTCTCTTTCTCTCTCTCTCTGCCCCTCCACCCCTAGCACTGTCTCTATCTCAAAAATAAAATAAATAAACATTAAAACACTTCCCTGTTTCCACCCATCCTCATGGAGTGGCAGGGAGGCGCCCAAAAGACTCAAAGCCCCAGCACGCGGTCGCTGGCAGGCAGGGGACGGGGCGAGTGTGCACGTGCGGTGGGTGCAACTGTGCCATGGCCAAGGTCTCTCGGCACGTGCCCAGGTCTGCCCCACACCGCCCTCACCTCCCTGTGCGTGTAGGTGACCAGTCAGAGAGAGCAGCAAACAAAATCTCACTTAAGAAGCTGAAAAGGGGGCGCCTGGGTGGCTTAGTCGGCTAAGCGTCCGACTTTCGCTTAGGTCATGATCTCGTGGTTCGTGGGTTCGAGCCCCATGTTGGGCTCTGTGCTGACTGCCAGCTCAGAGCCTGGAGCCTGTTTCAGATTCTGTATCTCCCTCTCTCTCTGACCCTCCCCTGCTCACGCTGTCTCTCTCCTAGAAATAAATAAAACATTAAAAAAAAAAAAAAGCTGAAAAGGAGCAGAGAAACAGAAGGCAGAGGGAAAACAGGCCTAGAACCACCTGCCCCACAACACATCTGGTCCGAATGGGTTCCTTCCATCACACTGGTAGGAGCTTAAAGCAGGGGTGCCGAGGCGCGGAGGGGAGGCACTAGTAGGAGAGCTTAAAGCAGGGCTGCCGGGGTGCAGAGGGAAGACACAGAGGCTGCAAAGTCTAGAGCAAAGGAAGGCAGAGGTGTGGAAACAGTCCATCCACATCGTGGACAAGGAGCCCGTGGACACCACAGCAAGCTCGGGAAGAAAGCTCGGGAAACGGTCAGGCCCAGGGCCGGTCGGGAAAGTAGAGCCCAAGTCACTGAGCCAGAAGGAACAAGCAGGGACAACAGCCTCCGGGGCCTCACGGCAACTCGCCACACCTCCCAGCATGAGGGTCACCTTGAACCAGAAACAGAAGGGCCGGCGTCCCAGGGAAGCACACGCAGGCCGAGGACGGGGGACAAGACGAGGGAGGCCCACGCCCACCACCCGGGGCCCCCAGGGCAGGGCAGGCAGGAAACTGTCCCGAGGGTGGGCAGCTGGGCAGAAAGCCCCCCCAACCTGTAAGCGCCCAGAGCCCAGCGTTTCCAGCTGAAGGAAGTTAAAAGGAGAAGTGGAAGTAACAGAGGACGGTGAGGATTCGGGTCCCCGACGTGGATGAAACGCGGTGCCCATGCTGCCTCGTGCACCATGAACAAAGTCAAGCGGGCGGCGGGAAGGAGACGCAGCGGGCACAATGCTCTCCGCGTGTCCTTAGGCTGGGACCAAAGGCGTGGCCCTCACCACAGAGGGACTGACACTCGGACCAAAGCCACCCAACACCAGGTGGGGGCAGGAAGGGGAGGCAGCCCTCTCCTCGCTGCGGCCAGCAAACCACGCCCTGGGCCTAATTCTGCCCTTGGCACAGCCCAGAGTCGAGAAGGTTGGGGGTTTTTTGTCGTTATTGCGATTTTTCACTTTTAAATGGAAAAAATAGCAAAAGAAAAATATTTCGGGACAGGTGAAAATCCCACGGCCTTCACACCTGGGTGTCCCCAAGTAAAGTTTTATTGGCACAGGGCCACGCCCACTGGCGTATAGGTTGCCAAGGCGACAGCGGGGTGGTGGGACGCCCCGCCCACAAAGCTGAAAACACTTCCTATCTGGCTCTTTGCAGTGAAGGTGGACGGACCTCTTGGTTTCAAGGACCGAGAGGCAGGCATGTCAGCTGAGAGGCGGTCACGCAGGCAGCAGCCAGAACTCAAGACCAGTTGCGAATCTTCCAAATTAGCGGCTGAGCCGTGCCTGGTGCACAGCCTCCTCCAGACACAACCAAACCGCGGTCTTTATAGTAAGAAGCAACACGGACATCCTCGCGTGTCGCTCTCACACATGCGCGCACACAGCCTGTCGTGGAAAGAGACACGGTGCCCCGGCGCGTGTCTCCCCACAAGCCTTCCCGGCTCTCGCTGCCCGCCCGTGGCCGTGTGCCGCAGCCCCTGGGGCTGGTCCCCACCATCCGGTCCCACGGGGACAAGGGCTGCGGAACTCCGTCCTGACTCCGGGCCACAGGAAGGGCTCCAGAAGGTCTGTTGAAAATGGGGTCGGCTACACACGAGCGGGTGCCGGCCGCCCCGGACACGGTCACGCCGGGCCCTGGGCCCCAGGGCACCCACGGGGCCGAAGCTGGTGAGAAGCTGCGCCGGGCGCAGGGCGTCACCCACCTTGGCCAGGCCCGCCCGGTGGGCTCCCTGGGACTCGATGTAGGCCACATATTTATTGAAGTCCTTGAATTCTTCCATGGTGGGGCGGAACGTCATGATCTTACAGCTCGGGTTCTGGGCCCCGTGGTCCTCAGACCCCATGGCTGCAGCTGAAAGACGGTCAGACCTGCGAGGAAAGGACAAGAGAGCGTGAGTGAGTCGTTCCGAACGTGCTAAAAATACCACGGCCCCGGGAAGACAAAGGCAGGGCCCGCGCAGCTAAGCCACGGCCCAGAGGAGCCTGGGAACGAACTCATCCCTCCGCACTGGCACCAAAAATCAAAATGACTTCAACTAATTAAAAACAGAGGCGCCCTAGTTCTCAAAGCCAACGCAATACCGGCAGCCAGAGCACGAATTTCAAACCAAGGGCCCCAAGAAAGCAAAGCTTCCCTAATCAGGGACTTTTTAATCACCGGCATCAGCTTCGTATCGACGCAGCTACTTCAGAGCTGATACCCCCATGGCCGGCGGCCCTTGAAGGTGGGTGAGACTGTGTGCGGGGGTGTCTTTCATGGTGTGAACTGTGTGGGCGTGTCTTTCATGGTGTGAACCTGGGAGCAAGCAGGAGAATCTCTACCAGGGGCGGGCCCCACTGTGAGTAGTGCACGGAACAGTCCAGCACTGGCCTGGTGGCTATCAGTGGGGCCACGAATGAACCAAGGTCATCCTAGGTGGGAATCCTGGCCAGAATGGCCGCTGCCCCAGGTGAGAGAAGCTCCAAGTTACCCTCGGTTGCAAAACCCAGCCTGGAAGTTTCTGGAAGGAGGGGAGTTTGCTACAGGCATCTGAAAGGAGGGTGGGAACTGGGCTCCTCCCAGTGAGGAAGCCACAGGCTGGCGTGGGCCCCTCTTGTTCCAGGAGTTAAGGGGACCCAGCGAGGCAGTCAGTGGCCCATCACAAGCAGGGGGGGGTCGGTGACAGACTCTGGGGAAGGGTCCCTCTTGTCAGATAAAATTCTCCAAAGTTGAGGGAGAAAGACCAGCCTCCCTCCAAGCTTTGAAAAAGGTCAGAACCCAAGTGCATATGGACCTGAGAACCTGGAAGACAAGTAGCCAGACCCAGCCTCCCCTGAACCCCCAGGGAAGGGGGGGGCGATGACAAAGAAGGGCAAGAAGCCCACCAGTCCTGGAAGGGGGCTCCGTGTCACCCTGACGCGAGGTGGCCTCCCCAAAGGCACTCCCCTTGGCGGGCACTAGAGGGCAGCACGAGCCCAGGAATCTCTGCTGCAGCCGGCAGAACCGGCTGGGCAGGTTCACCCCTTCTGGGCCCCTGAGGGTCCTGTCACGTGGGAGTGGGTCACGGGGCTGGGACCCCAACAGGACCCTCTGCCCCGTGTGCACAGCAAGGTCCAAAGCTCTTCCCTGAGGGGCGGCCACAGACGCCCGTGACAATATGTGACAGCAGCTCTGGGTGGGGTCACAGGGAACCAGCATGAAAAACACAGCTGTATAAAGGGAGAGGGTTGTCACCAACCTCCCTCCAGAGCAGCTGTAGGGCTCCGGCCACAGGGGGCTGCCCGCCCAGGAGACCGCCTCCCCGGAGCCCTGACTCGACCCCAGGACTGCGCACACGCCACCCCACCCCTGCACCCGCAGCCAAGGCCTGGGACTCGAGCCCCCCCCAACCCCCTGCCCTCGCCCCGCCAGCCCAGAGGCCACCATGCGGGGCGCGCTTAGGGCCCCTGCCGCGGAATGGAATAGTAGGACAGGGTCTGTCCGTCCTGCGGGAGCTCATGGTCCTGGAGGAAGACCCTGACTGCACCCTCTTGTGGGGAAGGATCCATCGGAGGGACGGAGCTGTGCGAGGACCTCAGGCAAGACGAGACGCCAGCTCTGATGCCGCGAGGACATTCATCTGCCTCGGCCCACAGGCCGCCCCGACCTGACTCCCC